>NW_022103906.1:73095533-73142798 GCF_000313985.2 Echinops telfairi | reverse complement strand
TCAGAAGCAACAAAGCCCACATGGAACAACATATCAACCTGTGTGATCACGAGGTGTCGAACGGATCACTGAAGACAATTAAAATTCTTCTCTCTTTATCATGATGTTGTATATTGGTCTAAATTGTGAGCATTTTGGTTTTCTTTACATTGAGTTGCAATCCTGGATGCAATTTTTTTCACCAGTAAGTGCTCTAAGCCTTCCTCTCTTTTAGCAAGCAAGGTCGTGTCATCAGTTTATTGTAATTTGTTATCTTCCTCTAAACTTGATGCTACTTTCTTTTTCATATAATATAGTTTCTCAGATTACTTGCTCAGCATATAGATTGAACACATGTGGTGAAAAGATGTAGATCTGAGCCACACCTTTCCTGATTTTTAACCATTTATTTCTCACTTGGTCCCTGCACATATTTTGCTTTAGCACACTGACGTCTTCTGAAATTTACATTTTTCTCAGTATTATCCATAGTTTGTTATGATCTACCCAATCAAATGCCTTTGTATAATCAATTAAACCAAGTAAACATTCTCCTGGAAATTTCTGCTTTCAGCAAAGGTCAATGTGATGTCAGCAATGATATGTCTCTTGCCAACACATCCTGTTCTGAATTCAGCCTCAATTTTCTGGCAGGTCCCTGTTGATATACTGCTAGAATGATTATTCAGTTATCTTCACCAAAGTCTTACATGGATGCAATATTAATCATAGTGTTGGAAAATTTTCTACTTCTACTGGATCTCTTTTCTTTAGAATGGGAACAGATGTGGATCTCTTCCAGTAGAGCGTGCTAAAATATCAGCGACTTCATGAAGAAATATTATTGAGTTCCTCTCCCACAATCATGAAGAGTAGGGGTTTATTGTGTATTCCTTCAAAACAATCTGACACCATTCGGCGACTAAGTCTTAGAGCATTTTTACATTTTTTTGTACCAATTGTTGTTGTTAGGTGCCATTAAGTCAGTTTCAACCCATAGCATCCTTATGCACGGCAGACCAAAACATTGCCTAGTCCTGCACCATAAGGTCCTGCACAATTGTTCTTTTGCTTTAGCCCATGGTGGCAGCCACTGTGTCAATCCATCTTATTAAGGGCCTTCCTCTTTCTCCCTGTTCCTCTCTTGTGCTGTGCATGAGGTCCTTCTCCAGGGCCTGATCTCTCCGATGTGACCAAAGTATGAAAGACAAAGTCGTACCATCCTTGCCTCTAAGGAGCACTCTGGCCAGACTTCTTCCAAGACAGACAGGTTTAACCATTTAGCAGTCCGTGGTACTTAGAATATTCTTCGCCAGCACCACAGTCCAAAAGCATGGATTCTTCGGTCTTCCTTACTCAGTATCCAACTTTCACATCCACATGAAGTGATCTAAAATAGCATAGTCAGGGACACCTTAGCCAGGAAAACACCCCTCTGCTTTCAACACTCTAAAGAGGTCTCATGCAATGGCTTTTCCCAATGCAACCTATCTCTGACTTCTTAACTGCTACTCCATCAGCATTTATTGTGGAGCCATGCAAGATGAAGTCCTTGACAACTTCAACCTTTTCTCCTTTTATCAGGATGTTATCTGTTGGTCCAGCTGTGAGGATTTTGGTTTGCTTTACCTTGAGTTGTGATCATACCGAGGGTTGCAGTTCTTGACCTTCATCAGCAAGTGTTTCAAGTGCTTTTCAGGTTCAGCAGTTTGGTTGTGTCATCTGTGTACGGCAGGCCATTCATAAGCCTCCCTCCAATTCTGATGCCCGTTCTTCTTTATAGAACCCAGCTTCTTCGATATAATCCATCTTATTTTTTTAAGGGGATAACGTGTATAATTTTTATTAGAAATGAACAAATAAGTTGCTATCATAAGGTTCCTTTTGACAATCACCTTTAGTCTGTTTTCCCTTTTGACATATTTTAGCGACGACACCATCAGGAGTTGATTGAGGACCAGTGCATTCTTCTAGGAAACGTTATATTGAATCAAACCACCAAGCTTCCAGTGAGCAGCTGAGCCCTTGCCCTCATATGACACCCAGACAATGTTTTATCAACCACAGCAGCGAAACTCAACATACGTCTTTGTTATACAGACCTTCATGATATTTTTTTATTTCTTAGCAATCCTAACTTCTCTTTCCTCTGTTAAGTTCTCTGAGGACTTTCACAATTAAGAATCTTGTTTCTTCTGTGGAGTCTGATGAGTTGACATTCTTTTTTTTTTTTAATCGACATTCTTGTCACTTGTTCTCATTCCTCCTTCTCTTCCTTGGGAACTATTCTTTGCATTCCTTGTCACTTGATGGATCTGTTCTTCAGCCTGATCCTCCTGGAATACCATCTGTGTGCGTTTCCAATGTCTGTCATAATCAAATGTCATAAACTGGGTGGCATTTAAGAACAGATATTTATTGTCTACCAGTTCTTAGATTAGAAGTCTTAATTAATGTGTCAACCAGTCCAGGCAAACTCTGAAATCTCTAGGGAAGATCTTTCATAGTCTCTTCTTCACGTGGCAGCCCTTTCTCTGTTTCCGCAGACTTCTGCTTCAGAAGGACATTACTCAGATCAAATTAGGTTTGTGAAGGGACACTTGAATGTTGTTGAACACCAGTCTTATAATTATTGCTTTTCAAAAAGAGGCTCCTTAAAATTTTATCTAACTTTATAAAATGGAATTAAAAACCTGTTAATTCAACACACCAGCTATAAGACATTCAGCTATTAGGTGGCGGCTTAGCCAAGAGGAGCTGAGCTTCATTTATGTTTGTTGGTGTTGGTCGGTGCTAGATGAGTCTATTCTGACTCAAGGCAACCCTGTATGACAGAGAAGAGCATCCTTATGGGATTTTCTTGGCTGTGATATTTTCAGGAGCATACTGCCATGTATTTATTTCCTCCATGAAGTCACTAGGTGCGTTCACATTGCAGACCTTCCAGGTAGCCGTTGAGTGCTTAATTGTTTGTGCCAGGAGAGCTCTTCGTGTCAATAATATGGTAATGGAGGACACATGGACTCTCATGTTCCAAAGGGACAATGAATGCATATTCTCTAAGTATGTCCTTGATTACATCACACGACAAAACAAATTCTGAAATGGTGTGACATAGAGAAGCAGGTGTAAAGATCCTCATTATTTAACTTTCCTGTCTGTCTTTTGCTTATCTGTCTACAAGAGATGTAGCTTTTAGGAAATGAATTTTGCCCTATCTGAGGTTGCTGCCACCTAATCTCCCCAAATATGATCTTTTCCAGCAGCTAACGTGAGCTGCCACTCTGCAGTCAGTTAGAGCAGAGTGGTAGCTTTCAGATCCCAGACTCGTGTAATCAATGACACATCCTCTCAAACTGGATATTTCAAAGTTCTTAAGGCACACGCTTGATAAAGGTTTCACATGTCTGAAAATAGTGCCCAAGTATTATGGATAATGCTAGGAAATTTAACATTTGTGAAGCTTATCTCCGAGTTATTACAAAATAATTCTGTAGAGAAAACCCGGCATGTGCATAAAAAAATAGCATTTGTCTAGAGGGCAAAGTCAAGAAGTCTCAGTGGAGGTTATGCTTCTTGAATGCTAAATCAGAATTTGCTCTTTCCTGATTTTTTCCCTGATTGTCAGAACTTCATTGTCCCTTTCATTTTTTGCATTCCTTTAGCTAGAAAAACAAGAAAGGTACTAACCTAGGAACTTTGGTATCAGGGGGAGTTGGTCATTATTAATTCTACATCTAAAATGAGTGAATTTTATTGAATGCAAGTTATGCTTCGATAAATTTGACTTCACAACATTCTTTTCAAGGACTGGATTTTGATCAAATTGTGTGGCTTTGGGGGTTGGTTGATATCATGAAATATTACAGTGAGTCTCTTTCTTATTCAGTTTTAGTTAAACAATCCAAAAATTGAAGGAAAAAATGAGGTAATCTCAAAGTAATGTTTATATTGAAGAACAGAAGTCAACAGAGTACAATTTAAAGCAATTTAACTACTCTCCGTTAGGATAGCTTCAAATCCACACTATAGGCCAACATTTTCCACGTCCCTAAGAAACCTTTTAAGGTTACCCATAACTTTTCAAGGCCATACTTTTATGGTTTTCAATTCAATATTTTCTCTGGGCTCCTAACCACAAGGTGAGAAGTTCGAAATGACCAGTTGCTCTGCAGAAGAAATGGGAGGTTTTCTATTCCTATAAAAAACCAGTCTCAGAAACCTATCGGGGTGTTCTACCCTGTCTTATAGGGTCACTCTGAGTCACAATTGGCTAATTGGCAGTGAGTTTGAGTTTGATTTTTGACTACCTTGTGATACTCTCTAGCTTCTTATAGGCAAGAGTCATTGCCAAGATTCTTCCAATATTTCTCTAAATTGCTTATATTCAATGGTGTTTATTCATCAGCAGGAAATTCATGCACTGTTGTCATACGAGGGAGAAATACAGTTGGTTCCACAGTTAACTCCTCTCTTTGCATCACTATCATGGATTGAACTGTGCCCTTCTGAACTATGTGTAATGATCCTCAGTATTATATAAGTAGTCTCCATTTTGTGATCTGATGTAATTATTTTATGCTTTATAAATATTTGGCTCTATGATATTAGTGAGGCAGTATATAATGTATCAGGTCAGATTGCACCTTAAATTAATCTCTTTAAAGACATAACAACAAATTAAGCCAGTTAGCATAGATTAGGGGACATTAGTATGACCAAGAAAAAAGATCTAAGAGTGGGACATGCCTTGTGGATATCTTCCCTTACATTTGGCATCCTGCATTTAGGATTCTAGCTTCCTAAACAGGGAGAGGATACATTGCCGTTTGTTACGGCCATACGTGTGTGGTATCTTTGGTACAGCAGCACTAGAAACCCAGACAGTCATCGCCGTGTGCAGCTTGATCTTTTGGCTGTAGCTTTTATCTGATCCTTTGTCATGTGAGGAAACCCAAGTCTCTTGCCTTTACCAAAACTGGGTGAAGCGTACCAAACTCTCTGATGGTTCTCCTCCATGCTCCTCTCACAAAAAAAGTCACTTTATTTGGATGTTTCTGAGAAGATAGGAAAACTACATTTTCCATTCTTTCCTGAAATTTGATGGGAATTATGTGACCTTACATGTTGACATACTTTCGGGTCTTCCCATACCTGCTCCTAAACCCCCCATGCTATCTTCTTACATCTCTCATTCTCTTCATGGGGGTTATCTGGAGACCTTGCTGTAAATGGTGGTGTGATGATTCAGTATTAGATCAACTAGACATTTTTGGGTAAATGTAGTATTCAACCTATAAAATGGTTGCAGCCTGATGATGCGTCCTTAGAGTCATAAGCCTTTGGTATAAGAAAGAGAGACCCAGCACAGCTGACTCCTCTTTGTCCCTTCCCCTTCGGCCAGACCTTGGGTTTGGGTTCTTGATTTCCTGTCAAATTGACTGCTGATCCAAGGAGCCTTCGGCAGACTAGCAATGGAAGAGCTGTTCAACCGGCTTCAGACCTCTCCATTCACCAGCCCATGTCCCCTGCTGTCTCTGCTTTGCCATCCTCATCTTGTTCTCAGTCTCCTATGGCATAGGCGGCCAAACCTAGAAGTTGTCAGTAGAAGGCTGATGGTGGATTCATTTGACTGACTTAGGTCTTCTGCATCTACCAGTCTGTGCCCCCTGTTGTCTCTGTGTTGTCCTCCTGCTTCCTGTTAAACGGCTGTCATGAGTTAGGAGAAGCCTGACTGGAAATGGACAAGACTTCCCTGTTTCTACAACTGTGTAAGTCATTTCATGATTTAAATCTCTTTCCATATACAACCCTTCCAAGCATCACGGGTCACCAGTTTTGCTTCTCTAGAGAACCTAGCCTAACACAGGTGGTGGCACAAGACCGAGGGAATCTGGATTCTAAAATATTTGGATGGAAGAGGGCTCCTACCAACAGGCTCTTTTGTTGTGTTAAGTTGTTAAACTTGGGGTTTATTTATTTGCTTACGGTAGCACACAATTACAGTGAATATCTTCACTCTGAAATTTGTCTACAGTCAGGGTTTGTATTACTTTAATGGTGAATGCATCACCCGTGTATGACTGTGGCATCAGAACTAGAAGGAGGCGTGTGGACACCCTGTGATAGTACAGATGGCACAACCTTGTTTACTGAAAGTGAAGACTTGAAGCACTTTCTGATGAAGATCAAGTGTTGTAGTGGTCAATATGGATTAATATTCAAAGTAAATCTGGTAGTTACATAATCTCATGTCAACCTGAGTCAATTAAGAGTGAAGGGGTGGAGTCTTGCCTGCTAATCAAGTCAGCCTGATGCCTCCTTGTGGGCGTGGCCTTCCTATGAGGATTCTGGGAAATTCCTCTCTTCCTCCTGGAGGCAGGACACACAATCTCTCTGCCTTGGTTGTCCTATTGACAAGCTACATGGAGCCAGGCCAATGGCAGCCAGAGCCCTGGAGATGCATCCAGCAGCATTGGATCCACAGAACTTTTCACCCACCAACCTGTGATCTTCCTGCGTTTTGCATCATTGTATGTGCTGCGTGAGTCTAAAGAGGAATCTATGGACTAGTTTTGGGCATATGGGCTAATATCAGACTTAAGGACTTGATCTGGACTGGGCTGGGGTGTTTTCTCAATATGCAATTGCTCTATGTTATAAAGCTCTCTCTTACACATATGAGTGTCTCTGGATTTGTTTCTCTGTTCAAGCTGGTCTAACACAGTAATGAAAACAAAAATTCTCGGAACTGGACCTAAAGACAATGTCATGATAAAAAAGAGAACTGATTGAAATTGTGAAGCATTCTGGGATCCACAAGCATTGCCCAGGGAAGCATTGATCAAGAAATGAAAACACACATTTCATTTGGTAAATCAGCTGTTAAAAAAATCTCCTTAGAGTGTTAAAAAGCAAAGATTGACCTTGAGAACTAAAATCAGTCCATGGAATTTTTGATTGCATCATATGCTTGCAAAGTTTGGACAATGAGTAACAAAGACAGGAAAAATGAATGTATTTGAAATATAGTATTGTAAAAGAATATTAAATATATCATGTACTGCTAGAAGCCTGATCAAATACCTGTATTGTACAGCCAGCATGCTCCTTAAAATAAAAACTAGTGAGACTTCAACTCACATACTTCAGGTGTGTCACCAAGAGGGACCAGAAGAAGCACATCATGCTGACTAGAAGGCCAGAGAAAAGTGGGAAAGCCTTCAATCAGACAAACTGACATTGTGACCATAACACTGGCCTCGAACAGCAATGGTTGTGAAGACAGGGCGGGGCAAGGCAGTGTTTCTATTGCACATCAGGCCTCTCAGATCTGAACAGACTCATGTACCTACCAACAATAATTAAAATTGGGGTTTACCACCCCTGTCAAAAATCGGTAGGAACAAATACTACCCATATCTTCTCATTGAGTATCTGTATTTCTTGCTAACAAGAGTGAAAATCAATTAAATTGGAAGTGTTAAATGTAAATATTGTATCGTGGTGAGGTTAGCTGGGATTTTAGAAAGTTGCTATTTTAAGTGAACTTCAACTTGATTATTCACCTAAGCCTTTTTGAACAATTATGATTTTTATGCATCACTGCTGCCCATTCTTTGCTTTTTTTTAGATCTTTGGGGGCAGTAAGTAAGCAAATGGATAACTCAATCAAATTAATTTACAAAAAATATTTTAAATGGTGTTTTCTTAATATAATGAAACATAGCATTGGTATGGTACAGCCTACCTGGGGACATAGAGGTCTGACACTGAGAACAAAGGAGCCCGGGTGGTGTTTTTAGCTAAGTGTTAGACTGCTAACCACTTGGTCAGCAGTTCAAAACCAGCAGTCATTTTGTGAGAAGAAGATAAGGCCGTCTGCTTCCATAAAGATTGACAGCCCCAGAAGCCCTATCGAGGAGTTCTGTCAGAATCTACTTGATGGAAGTAGTTTTAGGGTTTGGGGGTTTTGAACTGAGACTAAGAAGTCTTTTGTGATCTCTGGTAATATCAGAAAACTGAGTCCATTCATGTTAGCTGAACTAAGATGCAATTGAAAGAAGAAAAGGGAAAATAATAAATTATCTGTATTGTTGGATACATTATGGCATGGTTTACATATGCAGGGACATCCAATCCTTACATCACTATAGCAATCAATTATTATTACAACTTTAAAGTAAAAGAAATGAAAGCTTAGAGGAATTAAGTGAAAAAATAAAATCTGGTTTAAAATTACCGAGGTAGAAAGTGATAGGGGCCAAATGAAAATTCCAAGGGTGTTTTTCTCCAATGCGCATGCTTTGTCCATTCTGATTAACGTAACTGTGAAAGCACGAATGGGGGACTTGGTACGTATCACTAGGAGACCGAATAAAGCTTCTCTGAGACAGGAACATGCCACTAAAATAGGTATCATCTGTATTGACCAACAGGAGCTTGGATGTCAATGCGGGGGAGAAATGATTGATAGGTGCCAAGTGGCAAAGCTGAAAAAATGAGAACGAAAGTTGTTTCAAACAGGAAAGTATTAGAATCAGCAGGAGATGACACTTACGAAGATATATACAGAAAACTTAGAAATGATAAAATTGCTAATCAGTCGTCACTAAACTCAGCAGGCAATAAGTTCCAAAGAGCTGCTAATGAATTATTAAACTGAAACGTGGCCCTGGATTAAGATAAAAAGAAGCCAGAAAATGACATCTTCTAAATGATATGAAACAAATGTGACAATCAGCAACTTTGAAAATATTGCGAAGCTGTTAAAGGGGCTTCTATCTGCTTCACATGTTTCTACATCAATTATGCATTTGAAAGTGAACTAAAGAGGTTCCTAATTAAGCTCCTTTTGCAGCTGTCAGAGGACTTTTTTCTTTATTTAGTACCACGCTCAAAGCCTGTGATAAAACATCCATGATTACAAATACCAAGTGAAAGAGCAAATGAATTAAAGATGCGCCCAAGATTCTGAAAACAATTCAGGTAGCTTCTGAGTATGGGTCTCTACAGTACCTTCAGCTGCTCTCCTTAGAATTTTCTAGTATCTCATTCCTGCAATGGTGGGTTCAGAAAAACAACTGTGAGGAGGCACAGGGCCAGGTAGGGTGTCTATGATATGTCGGGTCACTCTGAGTTGGCACCGCCTCAAGGACACCTAACAGTATCTCGTTCCACATAGAAATGTGCTTGTTGGTTTTCATTCACCGGTTAATGACTCTGCTGTCAAGTTGGTGCTGACTCATAGCGACCCTAGATGAATATAAGGAAACACAGCCCAGTCCCGCACCATCCTCACCATTCTTATGTTTGAGCTGCTGTTGCAGCCCCTGACTGTATCAATCCATCTCACCTAGGATCTACCTCCTTTTTGCTGCTCCTCTATGAGATTGGACGTCCTTTGCTTTAGACTGTCCTGTCCTGATAACATGTCCAAAGTATGCGAGCAAAACTCTCACAATCCTTGCCTCTAAGGAGCATTCTGACTATTTCTTCCAAGGCAGATTTATTTATTCATTTGGCAATCCATGGTACTTTCCATTTTCTTCATTAAAACACAGTTCAAATGCATCCATTCTTCCAGGCGGTTTATTCAATGTCTAGCTTTCACAGGTATATTAGACAATTGTAAATACCATGGATTGGGCCAGGTGCATCCTAGTCCTCAAAGGACATCCTTGTTTTTCAACATTTCAGAGAGCTCTTGTATAGCAAATGTACCCAATGCAATACTTCCTTTGATTCCTTGACTGCTGCTTCCATGAGCGCTGATTTGTGGCTCCAAGCCAGATGAAATCTTTGACAATTCCAGTCTACTTTCCATTTAGCAAGACGCTACCTACTGGTCCAGTTATGGGCCTTTGGGTCTTCTTTTCATTGAGTTGTCATCCATACTGAAGGCTGCAATCTTTGAGCATCCTCACCAAGTGCTTCAAGTCCTCCTTACTTTTAGCAGGCATGTTTGCGTCGTCTGCATATTGCAGTTGATTGTCTTCTTCCAATCTGGATGCTGCATATAATCCAACTTCTCTGATGTATTTGCTCAGAATACATATTGAACAAGTATAGCGAGAGGTTGCAACCTTAGCACACCCCTTTTCTCATTTTAACCACGCAGCATTCCCTTCCTCCATTCATACAACCATGTCTTTAATCTGTGCAGGTTCCAAATGAGCACCACGTAATGTTCTCGAATTTCCCTTCATCTCCAAGCTATCCATAGTTCGTTATGATACACACAGTCGAATACTTTTGCATAGTGAATAAAACACGAATAAACATCTTTATATGACATTCACTGCTTTTAGCCAAGATCAACCTGACATCGGCAATGATATTGTTCCAAATCTTCTTCTGAATTTGTCCTGAACCTCTGGCAATGTACTGCTCGACTATTGTTGGATAATCGTCACCAAAATTTTACTTGAATGTTCTATCAATGACATCGTTATATAATGTGTGCCTTTACCTTTCTTTGGAACGGGTTTACATATGGATCTCTTCTAGTCCCTTGTTCAAGTAGCTGTCTTCCATATTTCTTGGCATAGACTAATGAGTGCTTCCAAGTGTTTCATCAGCTTGTTGAGACATTTGCTTTGGTCTTCCATCGATTTTTGGTGCCTTCCTTTCAGTGAAGCTTAAACTTCTTCCTTCAGTTCCATTGGTTTTTGCTCATATACTCACTCTTGAAATGGTGGAATATCTTCGAGTTCTTTTTGCTACAAGAACTCTGTGTATTCTTTCCATCTTCTTTTGATGTTTCCTACATCATTCATTATGTTGCCCCTAGAATCTTTCAATATGGTAACTCAAGGCTTGAATTTTTTTCTTTTAGTTATTTCAGTTTAAGTTACGTTGAGAATGTTCTTCATTTTTTGCCTTTTAACTCTAGGTCTTTGCACATTTCATTTTAATACTTTGTCTTCTTGAGTTGCCTTTTGAAATGTTCTGTTCAGCTCTTTGACTTAATCATTTCTTCCATTTGCCTTACTACTCTACTCTTAAGAACAAGTTTCAGAATGTCCTCTGACATCCACTTTGAGCTTTCCTTCCTTTCCTTACCTTTTGCTCTCGTCAAGAAGATGTCCTTGATGTTACTCCACAGCTCATCAGCTCTTCTGAAATTAGTGTTCAATGCGTCAAATCTGTGCTTGAGCTGTCCTCAAAACGCACGAGGCATGTACTCAAGGTTGTATTTTGGATTTAGTGGAAGTATCTTAATTTTCTTCAGCTTCAAGCTGAGCTTAAATACGGTTAGTTGGCAGTGTGTTCCACAATTGGCCCCTGGCCTGGTTTTAGCTGCTGATATTGACTTTCACCATCGTTTCTTTCCACAGATGGAGTCGATTTGATTTCTGTTTAGTCTATCTGGAAAAGTCCACTTTTGGTGTTGTTGAAATAAGATATTGGTGGTAAAGTCTTTGGTCTTACAAATGTATAATGTAATCTCCAGCTTTATTTCTGTCACCAAAGCCATATTTTCCAACTACTTTTTCTCCCTTATTGTTTCCAATTTTTGCATTCCACCCACAAACAATTATCAATCCATTGTGATTGCATGTTTGATGAGTTTCAGACGGAAGATGCTAGTAACATTCTTTTATTTCTGCATCGTGAAATTTAGTGGTTGGTATATACATTTGAATAATAGTGATATTGACTGGATTTCTTTGTATGGGAGTATATATATATTATTGTATCCAAGACAGCATTCCATTTCAAGTGTCCATTTTGTTGATAAATGTGACACCATTCTTCTTGAATCTGTTATTCCCAGTATAGTAAACAGTAAGATTTTCTGATTCAAAGTGACCAATATCAGTCTAGGTCAGCTCACTAATACCTAGAATATTGATCTTTAAGCATTTCTTCTACTATTCCTTTTTTGATGACTTCTTCCAGTTTTCCTGGATTAATACTTCATACACTGCAAGTTTCAATTACTGATGATTTTTACAGCTGTTTCTCTTCATTTTGAGTTGTGGTCAAAGGCTGTACTCTGAAAGGCTTACCTGCATCTTTCATTATGGTTGACTCAGCTCAGAGAAGGCAACCCTGCCCTAGCCATATCGAGTGCCTTATCAGAAGTGCTCATCATCTGATATCATCTCTGACAATGTTCTGTTGTTCCTCATGAGGTTGTTGGTGTCTGACAATATTTTTTCCGCTATGCATAGGATTTCTAGTGACTAATTTCTCTGAAGTGGGCAACCTATTCCTTCTTCTTCATAGTTTGTTCTTATTCTGGAAGGTCTGCTAAAACCTGTTTCCTTTGAGTTTCTCTGCTGGAATTTGAAATACCAGTGACATAGTTTCCAGCATCACAGCAATGCACATCACTGCTGTATGACAAAGTGCCAGAAGTGGTTATAAATGACTCCAATAGTGTGAAATAACTAAATATCAACAATCTTAATTCCTTCTAATCCCTAGGGTAAGAAGGAATTGAAAACTAGTAGAATGGAGAAGTTGTGAGAGATTGTCCATCAACTCTGCAGTCAGTACTGATTTAAGGAGATAAAAATCTTGAGAATCAGACTTTGTGTTCAGAAGCATGGTTGTATCTTAATTACAATATCCTCCCTCCATGTATCAAGATGCTGGAGTCATAGTATATACATTTGCTTAACTAGGGACACAACATCATGACTATGTAGCTAGAACTGGAAAGAGAAGCCCTCTAGGAAGATGAATGAGACAAGACAGGAGATGAAAGGCAGGAAGTGAGAGGAATCTGTTGAAAACTGCATGGGCAGAAGCAATGTTTTAGAAATATCTGGCTAAAGTTGGGGCAATAAAAATTCCCCTTAACGTTAGGAACATGACAACATCTGAGTTGATGCTAAGCTTACTGATCCCACATTAAGTAATGCATCACCAGGTCAAAGAAGAGCATCAGGAGCTAAAGGACTCTCATGGCTAATTCTATGGGTCAACTTGCTAGGGTATGTTTCTTAGTGGGTTGAACAAATCCTGGACTGGTTGCTGTAATGGAATGGAATGGAATATTATTATATCATGATCTTCTTGTGATCTGATGTGAAACCAATCAGTTGAAAGATGACTTTCCTTGGAAATGTGGTCTCCCTCCAGAATATAACTGGATACTCTGGTGGCTCTCTCTCTTGCCTTTGTTACTATACTCTTCACATTGCCTGACTTTTGGATCTTTGGATATAAGTCACTGACCTGCCTCCTGACCTACACATTTTGGATCTGCCAGTCCCACACCTATGTGAGTCAACCTCTTGAAATAAATCCTCTTTCTCTCTCTAGATTTTGACATTGTTATGGATATAAATAGAGTTATCACTGGTTTTGCTCCATTAGAGAACCCAAACTAAGACAAGGAGGTATACAGATAAATGAATGTTGCCAATTTCCCAATAATCTATGGAGAGTGTTCATGTATTTAGGATGTCTGACAGTATGAAAAACTCAAGCAAATGCAGAAGCTTAACAATTTTGGGCAAAGCCCTGGCGGACTGGCACTGGCCTGATGTCAAGACTAGAGATTGCAAAGCTTCACTGGAAGTTTCCCAAGTCACTTAGTAATAGTGGTAGATAGATGCTCAGACAGTGATAAGACTACCAGACTGCTCGTTTGAGCAGAGAGGTTGATATTTACAGAGTTGATATCTACCCAGGGAATGGTGAAAGTGTATTGAGCATTGCTCTTTTAACACTGCTGTGAAGATAATTATTTGTTTGGGGGCAAAATTTAGGAGGGTGAAGAGGGTGACTGGAGGAACCATGAAAGAGCAAGCATCCAATTTAAAGAGAACGGATATATTTTTAGCTGTGAAACCTAGTGGCTTGCTAGCTACCGGAGTTTCAACAACCCAACAGAATGAGTTTAGTTACAGAACATAAAGCAATGTGCTTTGTTCTGGTCTACCCAAGATAGACATTCTTTTGCTGTCATGTATAAGTCCAGAGGCCCCTCGATAAAGGGTGTTCCATGACTCCTCTGTGCCTTCTGGCTCATGGCTTCAGAACCTCTAGGATTGTACAGTTTTCCTCATTGTCCAAGACGGTAACCTTTGCATTTCAGGAAGGTTAGCGAAAGGAACGAGGAAGGAATGACAGGGCATGGGCCAGTTTCCTTTTGAGGAAGGCTCTTAGAAGTTGTCTAGCTCATATCACTTGTGCTATGTGGACTCGCTGGAAAGAGTGCTTGGAAATGTAGATGATTTGGGGCATCCATGAATAGCTAAACGCCTAACTATTTTAAAGAAAAGACAGATGTGGGGAGAAAATGATCGGTCACAGGATCCTGGATGTAAGAATATAAGAAGGAATCAGATAGTGAAGGGTACAGGGTGCATGACAATTTATTAGTCTTTTAGAATTTCTCCCTGATTTTGACAACAGGCGGACTGCAAGGTCGAGTATATGTACCCACTTCTCTCACTTAATGACCATCTTTTTAACTGAAATTTCAAGTTTTGACAAAAAGTAAAAAAATCTACTATTTAACTGTTTGTAAGGTAATGTTTTGTAACATGTTGATGGTTATGGTTATGTGTCAACTTCCCTGGGCTATGATTCTCAGTGGTTTGGCAGTTACGGAATTTGACAATCATATAATCAAGCAATTATGTAATGAGGTAGTCTACGATCACATTTTGTGATCTAATGTGGTCATCCTTTTGCATAGTATCTATTTTCTCATAACAATATGTTCTTTGGAACCTAACCATATCAATAAGTGAGGAGTGGGTGTAATACAGTGGTTCTTTCATTTTTCTTGGACACAATAGGGATTTCAATGATAGATCAGCAATGGTTATGTCCAATGCTGCTGGTCAAGTATGACTGAAAGGCTATCTTTAAAGTGCTTCTTCTTTAGGAGTTGTACAGGGGAAGAAACTGGCTAATTACAGAAGTTGCAATGTTTATTTATTTTGGACCTTTGCTTTTTTAAAATAGGACTTTTTAGTCTTCCTCTTATTTTGTTCAGTCTTAAAGCAAATAGAGCCAAGTAATATTTTCTCCTTCAATTCTAGATTCCTACTCTATGGTCTGATTGACCTGTCCTCATCCGAAATTCTCAGAAGAATGGTGTCTCTCTTTAATCACCCCCATCCCTTCAATCTTTCTGCCTCCCTCTTTATTCTGTAGATAGCATTTTCTTTCCTTATTGAAACTTACAAATAATCTTATTGAGGCTAACATTTGAATTTTTAATAAATGTAAACAGCTATTAAATATCACAACTTAATTAGCGACAAAGAAGAGATACCAACAGCTATATGTGTTCACTGTTGTATCTCCAGTACCTGGAATAATTCCCAGCTGATAGTAGATATGAACAGAAATTATGGAACACATGGCAAAGCGGGATAAGGTACTGTTAAGAGCTAACTTTAGTTCCTGCTTCCAACTCATCAATTTCTACCAATTCTAGCTCCTAAACATCTCTCAACTCCATCATTGCTCTTCAGCTTTACTTTTACTCTTGTCCAAATTTCCACCTGTCACAAGAGAGCTATGAAATCGCATCTTATCAGATCCTCCTGCCAAGGGGTAGCTTTCTCCACCCTATTCTTCATAGGAGAGTTCGTCCAGGAATCGGAAATACAGTCATTCCTCCTCCAGTTCCGCCCCGTCTTCTGCTGCGTTTAAATGCAAGGCCTAATAGCAGCTAGTGACTGCCACTTGCCTCTCCAGCACCAGATTGCACACAACACTGGTTCTCCGCGCCGCAGCCACACTGCTCTTGCAGTTCCTTTGCGCTCTTCTGAAAATATTTGCCCAAATATTCTCTTTGGCAGGAACATTTTTCCCCCTTGCCCACTGCGTCTTTGGCCTGTTAATTTCTAATAATCCTTCAACTCTTCTCTTAATTACTACTGCTTTAGGAAAATTTTGCTCTAACCTAGTTATTTTACTCATTTATCAACTCCCATTACTCCCAGTAACTCTCCTTTTTAGTATAAATCCAAGTTCTCAATTTTAAAATCATTACTGTGGTTCTTTATTCATTCTCCAAATAGGCTGTCAGTTCTTTGAGAACAGTTATAGCTTTTCCTTCGGTCATGTCCGCTTATCTGGTAGAGTCTGTAATCCATGATATTTGTAAGATGGAAACAAAATGGACAGGGTGACAAAGTTTTCGGAAGGAGAAATAGAAAATTAACAGTTTCCTGAACTTACAGTTTTACGAAGGAGAAACTCTAAGAATTTACAGTTTCCAGAACTTACAGTTTCCTAAAAAAATCAAAATCTTTCAATATTCTATTGACATTTGAAGTCCTCATTTGATGACCCACTAGTCTTGGGGACAATATAAACACGGTCTGGAGCTTGCTTCCCCAGAGTCACTGGCTAGGTTGGATAAGGTTGAGTCAATTCTCCGAGGGGCCTTTTTGTTCCCCCCGAGGCTGTAAGACTGTGTCCATTTCACTGGGCCTCTTCTCAATAGTTTCCCGTGGTTGCACCTGGACTTGGTAATGGAAAAAAGAACATGTGGAAAGCTGTAAAGCCAGAAATTAAGTGTGTGTGTGTGTGTGTGTGTGTGTGTGTGTGTGTGTGTACTGGGATGACATAGGTTGGAGCCAAATATATGCTCGGACCAAAGGTTCTGTCATATAATAATGAATTCCAAGGCTTAGTGTTTCTCGTCATTTCCTCTCTCTTGAATAGTATTTGAAAAATCAACATATTAAATGAAAATCTGTTAAAAAGGATCCTCTTTTTGTAAAATTAATAGTAAAACTTATCACCTGAAAAAGCATTAGAGTTATGATCAATTATCCTAGTGGCTTGAATCTGAAGAATTCTAGGACTTAAGGATATTGATCTAAAGTATTGCAATGGTATTATCTTCAAAATAGCTATCAAATAGAAATGACTCAATCTGTTTGTGTATTCTACTTAAATAATAAAATGTGGTGTTTGTATTTGGCAATGTAAGCCATTCAAATCTAGATTTTTACCTTCTCAGTATATATTTGAGTCTCATATTATCATGCTTCAGTTGCTCCACCATTTTCTTTTATTATTACCTTCTTTTATTAATATCTTTTACACTAGAAGTACAAACTCAAATATGTGGGAGGTTGATAATTTTTTATGTATGAGACATTGCGTTATTCTTTTTTGCATCTATTATTTTGGGTTGTGAATGATTTGGGGCCACAAGATTCAATTTATTTGTTGTTGGGAAATTTCAGTATATAACCTGGTTCCAGGCTATCTGTGCGCGGCAGCACTAACCTTTGCTCTATTCTCATTTTATATTAAATTACTTTCTGTGCCATGATGATGATTTATCTCTCTTCTTAATTGGTAAATACATAAATTCATGAGACATTGTGCTAACATGTTTTGCTTCTATATGGAAAATAGCATTTTGAGAATGTTTCATTTTGAAGAAAACGAGATGTGTTTTTCATGCAGGTTCACAGCAGTAAATGAAATATGAAGAGGGTGGGAGGACCAGGATTGTAATGTAGAGTTTCTTGTTTAAAATGTGCTTGCATAATGCTGCCTAGGGGAATGCTAACTGTGTCCAGGGGCAATGGGCCTTCAGTGGTAGATTTATTGGGCTGAATTTTTATCAAATGCACTTCAGACCCCGCCTCCACCTATCTGTCAGTTGCGATTTCCTTGTTCCTGTGAGACTGAAGGGGTTTCAGCAGACCTTCCAGTGCAAAGGGGCTAGAAAGAGAGGTTTGGCTCTCTGCTTTGGACTCTTAGCCAATGAAAACCATTTACATCACAATGGTCACATTGAAAATGGCTATTGAAGATGGCACAGGCACTTGCGTTGTTTTGTTTCATTGTGTTTGTAATAACCTCCAGGGATCAGGGGCCAAGTGGCAAATTTAGCAATGTTTTATCCCATTAGGTTCTTAAGCTGCACTAGGTATTAAAGTTACCCCGTTTGTTCCTATCATACATTTATACAGCTATTTGGGGAGAGATGATTAAATAAATGAATGAATGAATGAATGAATGAATGAATGAATAAGCAATAATTCACCAGAGCAGCCTCATCAGACAATCCTTTCTCATACTAACATTCCACCTAAAGCTGTAGAAAGAAATCATTGCCAGGAACTTTGAGCTTCCAACTAAGAAAACACCATCCAGTAGAGGGTGGGGCCGTGATGGGGATCTTCTATCTTTCACACTACCCAATTTACAACATCATAACTAGCACTTGATATGCTCTCAGTTTGATGTAGAAAGCATATTTACATTTTTATTTTGTTCTAATTATACCGACCATTACCCTCAAGAAGATGCCGGCACCCTGTGACTATCCGAAGAACAGAACAAATGGTCCTGCATGATCCTCAGGACCCTCGGCATCTCCCAGTCTGTCATTGAGGCCCTTGATTGTCCCAATTCCCTGAGGGTTTCCCTCACACCTCACTGACCCTTCACTGCCCCAAACAAATGAGTTGAACCATAATCTGTTGTGATTATTTAAGGTTCAGAAGTACATTACCAGGCTTTTCTTTCTAGTCTGTCTTCATTTGGAAGCTCCATTGAAACTTGCCTACTATCAGTCATATTGTTAGATTTGAAATACTGGTTGCATCGCTGCCAGTGTCACAGCCAACACACAAGCCACCACAGTAAAACAAATGGACAGATGGGTGGCAATAAGTTTGTTAGCTAAGTTTGAATGGTCGCTGTGTTTAGGGACTTCCATGCTGGCTTACGCAGCTCTAAGGGCCATCTTGAGCTTTTTGCCTAGTTCTGCTTAAGAGATTCTTTATCTTTGTCACCATCAGAAGTTTCTGCTTTACACTTCTTCCATTAGAACCAGACACTTAGTTCCATGGAGGCCTATATCTGTAATCTCCTCCCCTTGCTCTGTCTTGCTTATGCCTCTGTATGGGCACTTATAACATTAGTAAGCTCTCCATACAACAGCTTTCTTCACCTACCTTAAAATTGTGTCTTTTGAGTCTATGACCCCCTCAATTGACATTCTTAGCGCAGTATAATTGTTCTCCCATATCTCGTGTACTGCAAACTGCAGTAGTTAGTTGCGTGTCATCCCCGCTCTCCAGTGTTGCTTACAGACCATTTTCCCACGTTCCTCCTAAGAAATAGAGTGACTTTGAAGCTTATGTTTTCAGTCCATTCATTTGTAAACAGCTTGCCAGTCACTTTTCCTTCCTATTTCCACTCACAGAAAACTTCAACACAGACTCCTGTACAACCCAATTTTTATCATTTTATATAGATAATTGCATGAAACATTCTCATTTTTTAATTTCTTTAACCAAAGTATTCTTTCTTTCACCTCATTCACCCATTCTTGCCATCATATCCTGTCATGATACTGTTTCCACACCTCCAGAATGTGAGTAGCTAATTCCTTCCTCTTCCTCAGTCATATTTTGAGGGCCTTCCAACCGAAGAGGCTTGTCGTCCGCCACTAATCTGTAGCCGAGAAAGTCGTCAGAGAAGCCAGACTACGTGAAGAAGAGTGTGGTGTCAAGATTGGAGGAAGGCTTATTAACAACTTCGATATGCAAGTGACACAACTTCACCAGGTAGGAGGACTTGAAACATTTGCTGCTGAAGATCAAGGATTGCAATCGTTAGTCAGGATTTCAACTCAATGTATACAAAACCAAAATCCTCACAACTGGACCAATAGGTAACGCTGTGCTGAACAGAGCCGAGATTGAAATTGTCAAGGACTTTGTCTTGCAGGTATCCACAATCAAGCAGAAGTCCAGAGATCATTGCATTCGGGACATCTACTGCACAAAACCTTTGTAGTGTTGGAAAGCAAGGATGTCACTCTGTGGACTAATGTGTGCCTGACCCAAGCTAAGGTGTTTTCATCCATCTCCTATGTAGAGGGACCTTGAATACTGAAGACCGAAGATGAGTTGATGATCTTAAATTATGGTGCTGGTGATGAATATTGAAAATAAGAGTTCAGCCAGAGTGTTCTTTATGGGTATAAGGAGGGAAGATTTCATCTCACCCACTTTGGACATGTTGTCAGTAGGTATCAGTCCCTCAAGAGAACATCATTCTCGGTAAAGGGGCAGCTTAAAAAGGAGATGTTTGATCTGGATTGATATGGTTGCTGCAAAAATAGCTCAAATGTAAGGACATTGGGCCCAGACTGAGCAGCGTTTCGTTCGGTTCTACATAGCATCGCTGTGTCGGGACCAACTGGAAGGCACCTAATGACAACAGAAACAGTACTTTTCCACATTTTACACTTCCAGTGAATTTATTCAAGCTTTCTCATTCCAACAGCTGACTAATTGAGACCTGCCAGTCCACTGATGTGTCATTGTTTTCACTATTCAATATCTCAATTATATTTTCTCTTTCCATTTTCCTAGATAGATATAATGCATCAGGCACTCAGGCTCCTAAAAATGCTTTTCATTCTTTACTTCTCTCAAAATTTCTTACGAAGTCAAAACCTATTATAAACCTAATTATTTCTATCATAATGGCTTCTTACCAGAGCAATTGAACACGATTGGGGAAATTGAACTACCAGGCTTCCTAGTCTCCATTTGAATGGTCTCCAATCTCAAGCGGGCACTTGATGCCACAGGCAGTTCTGCTGTATCTTTATAGTATGCTGTTCTATGTCCAGCAGGACGGTTTTGCATCTTCTTTCTTTTCAAGTTTCGAATCTGTCCCTTAGCTCTCCACTGACAATCGTTTCTCATACTTCATTGAGAAAGTCGATGCAAGCATACAGGTTCTAACTTCTCCAATATCTCTTTGTGCTACCATTTTCACTTTCTTTTACAAATGACCTTTCACCTGTGTTTAAGATATCAGTCCCTCAAGAGAACATCATTCTCGGTACAGTAAAGGGGCAGCTTAAAAAGGATATGTTTGATCTGGATTGATATGGTTGCTGCAAAAAAATTCATTATGAGCCTGAATTTTTTCTCCTTCCTTCTCAATCAGTTTTTTATTTGTACTAGATACATTTATTAATTCATTCATTTTTAATGTACATATACTAGAGTATAATTCATCTGAAAGAGCAATCTTTGACTCCATGTCCTTCTCAGCTCGTGTTTGTCCAAAAAAACCATTAATTAATTTCCTGTACCTGAAATTACTATTTTTTCACTATACTTTCTCTTGTTTTAATCACATTCAACTGAGATTCATTCTCTATTAGACTGTTGAGATTCATTTTAATCTTCACATATCTAGTAGGTATTTCTAAGTCATTAAATTACATTTTCGAGAACATCCAATTTAGTTGGCTTCTCCATCCCTCTTTAAAGATTGTCTTCATTTAGACTTCCACAGTGTCATGTTTTCTTTGTTTTTTAAACTCTCCGATGTTTAATTTTTCTCAGCAACTCTTCTCTAACCCTCTTCTCAGTTGAGTCAACTGCTATTGAGTTGGCTCTAATTCGTGGGGATTCCGTTGTATGTCAGAGCAGAGCTATGCTAGCTAGGGTTTTCAGTGACTGAGTTTATCTTTCATTTGAAGCACCACGGCACTTCTGTTAATATTTAATAGCAAGTTTTTTTGTACTATGCAGGGGCTCTTTTACTGTATGTCATTATTTGACTGCTTGCCATTCCTCATGATTAATTCAGATTATGAATTTTGGGGGAGCACTGATGGGATATCAATAGAAATGTCTCAAGAGGCTGATGAAGCACTAGAAGCGTGCACTCTTCTATGCCGATAAATTTGGAAGATAGCTGCCTGGCCAACCAATGAGAAAATAGCCACAGTTGTGCCCATTTTAAAGGAAAGTGATACAACAGATGTGGAAATTATCTAACTATTGTTAATATCACATGCAAATAAAAATTTGAGGATATAATTAAAAAAAGTTGTAGCAGTGCATTGACCCTAAATTCAAGGTGGATTCAGAAGAGCATGTAGGTCAAAGTAGATCTCTGCTGACAGTAGATGGAACTTGGCTCAAGACATGATGTTTACTTGTGATTCAAAGGCATTTGATTGTGTGAATGTTAACAAACTCTGGATAGTATTGAGAAGAATGGGAATTCCAGGACACTTCCTTGTGCTCATGAGGAACCTGTACATGGATCAAGAGGCAGTTGTGTGAACAGAATAAGGGGATAGTGCATGGTTAAAAATCAGAAAAGGTGTGCGCGTTGGAGTTGTATCTTTTCCCCTCGCTTACCTAGTCTGTATGCTGAACAATAATCTGAGAAGCTGCACTATATGGAAAGGAACATGGCAGTAGGATTGGAGAAAGCCTTATTAACAACCTGCACTAGTCAGATAATTCCATGGCCCATGCTGAAGGCGCAGAGGGCCTGTAGCACTTGCTGATGAAGACCAGACTGCAGCCTTCAGTATGGATTGTGAGGCTGTGAGGCTGGGACTCCTCTGGTTTCTGAGACTGTGACTCTTCCAGGAGTAGAAAAGCTCATTGTTCTCCTGTGGAGTGGCTGGTAGTTTCAAACTACTGGCTTTGTGGTTAGCAGCCCAACACATACCCGTGTACAATAGTCTTAGTATATGAAATACATAGGGATACTTTTGAAAAAATACACGCAAGCCATATATTGAGAATTGGAAATCATGACTAAGGCAAATTTATGAAGATCTAAATAACTAAACGCATATATCATACTCATAGATTGGGAGACTCAATACTTTGAAATATGAATGCTCCAAAATTGATAGCTATAAATAGATTTAAGCCTATAGATTTAAAGCAATTCAAAACAAAATCCCAGCAGTTTTTTTTTTCTTAAAAAATTTTTTTTCTGTAGAAAGGGTCCAATCTTTGTTAAAGTTTATATGGAAAAGAGAATCACCGAGAAGGACCAAAATAATTTTGGAAAAGTAAAGCAAACAGA
This sequence comes from Echinops telfairi, assembly GCF_000313985.2. Lineage (NCBI taxonomy): Eukaryota > Metazoa > Chordata > Mammalia > Afrosoricida > Tenrecidae > Echinops > Echinops telfairi. The sequence goes on along the minus strand of NW_022103906.1, from coordinate 73,120,001 downwards.
GGATTCATCATGCTGGATTACAAGACTTTCTCTTTTTAAATGATATTTTAATAGACAGGGGATCCGGGTAATTCTGAGCCACAAACATTGGCCTGCAATTTCAATGATTCAAACCCATTTGCCTCTCCAAAGGAGACAAATACTAATTGCTCCCAGTAGGATTTGCAGTCTCAAAAACCCTATGTAAAGTTGCTATGAGTCAAAATCAACTCAGTGGCGATTTCTGTGCTCTCTTGCATGCATAGACATATATAAATTAATGGAAAGATATAGAAATTCTAGATATAGATCTACATCTATACAGCAATAGGTTTTTAGCAATGATGTCCACACAAGTCAATTATATATATGAATATATACACATACACCTGTTTATGTATATATGTATACATATATGTGCATATATATAATTGACTTGTATTTATATATATATATATATACACATATTTTTTCTTATAAAGATGATGGGGTACATGAACATTGATATGCAGAAATATCAATGCTCAAGGAAGCAGCCTTTAAGAAAAATAACGCATTCCTTTGGGTAAATCTTCTGTAAAAGACCTCTTTAATGTGTTGAAGAGCACAATAAACTATCTCAATGTCACTTCAAGGACATCCTTGCTCTTCAAAAACATCCTTGAGGTCTTATTAAGGATATCACTTTGAGTATGCCTGAAAGTGATACTCATGGTAGTTTCCATCTTCTCATAATGCCTACGAACATGGGACAGTGAATAAGGAGGAGCTAGGAGGAATCAGTGCATTTGAATTGGTGCTGGGGAAGAATACTGGAAGTACCACAGACTGCCAAAGGAACAAGCAAAGCTGTCTTGGAAGAGGTACGGCCAGATGCTCCTTAGAGGCTACGGTCATCTCCTGTACTTTGGACTTTGTGTCAGGAGAGAGCAGTCCCTGGAAAAGGGCTTCATGCTGTGTAAAGTAGAAGGGCGGTGACAAAGAGCAGCATCTTCAAGGAGGTGGATTGAGGGCAGAGGCTGCAACAGTGGATCCCAACATCAGAACAATTATGATGATGATGCAGGACCAGGGTGTGTTTTCTTCAGTTGTATCTCGGGACTCTCTGAATCAGACTGACTTGATGGCCCCTCACAACAACAATATGCGCAAGTGTCAACCTCGGCCCTTGTCTTGCATCAAGTACACTATAGATCTATAGGTAAGAGTAAAACTGTAAAACTTCTAGGATAAAATTGGAGAACTAGGCAAAAGACCTTAAGAAGGATTTAGAAAGCATTAGTTATTTAAAACATAATAAATTTCACTTCTACAAAATGAGGTGATAACTCTAGAATCCATTATTTTTGTCCCCCAAAGAATCAGGGACTGTTCTGCAAATCTCTGACATTCAATCCCAGGAGGGACAAAGGTGAAATCCAACTGAAAAAGAATTTCCCTTTTAAATCAATTTATTAAATTTTCTATTATTTGGTGTTTTCAAGCAACATTATTTATTAGGTGATTATTATAAGTTGAAGATTACTTTTCTTATTATGATATTTAGAAAAATATAAATATGTCTTTCAATCATATTACTTGAAATATGATTGAAATTTGAAAGGTGGGATACAAGTTTTCACTTTTCATTTACACTTTATTTTTATCCTTAGCATTTGAGGAGGACTTTTTCATAGTTTTATCAGTATGTTTTTTGCATGATTCAATTAGTAACTTAAGAAGCCTTAGACCTTCTTGTCATAAACGATCAAGCAAAAACAGAACATATGGTATTTAACTGAATAATATGCAGGGTGTCCATTTTTATATCTGTTTTTAAGCAGTCAAAAGATATTTTAAAAGTTCATCTTGTGGTTTTATTGTTTACAAAAACTACATATTCTCCTTGTGTCTTTATGGTAAACACATGTATATTGAAAACATTAAAAAATTGTCAACTGTATATTGTTAAGTTTGCTAAGTTTGCTTGTTTCTTGCTAAGTTTAATGAGAATTAAATAAATATGGGAAGACATGTGAATTTAATAGAAATATCTTAAAGAATAAAATGTTGTCATGTGGTTAAGACTATGCCAAATGATTTCCTGAGATTTTAACACATAACAAATGCAGGCAAAGATAACACTTGTCTTTTAAGTAGTATAAATAGCATGTTTTCTTACTATTTTTAATTTTTTTCACATTTGGCATTTACTTTTGTCTGACATTTAGGAAATTTGAATGTGAGAAAAAACAACAGTCTGTAGTATTTCCAAAAGGTCAATTAATATAATTTGATATCTATAAATTACATAGAACTTTCACTTGGAGTAATGGGTTCTTAAATTCAGGTAGTTTATCGAATGGTAAATGGCAAACTTGTCCTTGAAATTATCAACTTCATGGGAAATTGTCCACTTCTCTTACTGCACTTTTAAATAATAAAATAAGGAATAGACCAAATTCATGGGTCAGAGTGATCTCAGTTGCCCTTGGCCTAGTGGGATCAGTTTTAGTGGAACTGATGCAATCAACTAATTCTGTTATACAACTGGTGAGCTTCCATGGTCTTGTTGGTGCTTTTAGGACGGCTCCCAACTGTTCGCACCATTATGCATAGCAAAATTGCCAGATCCCACGCCTTCCATGCTCTTTAAATATATCTCTTTATTCTACTTCCCAAATATCAGTTATAATTTAATACTTTCAGTGAGGTCATGCTTTGAATGTTGCTGTCCTTTTTTGGGGCAGTCTAGTGGGCTCCTCCTCCCAGCAATCCTGTTCAGAACAGAACAAACCACCTCCCGGTCCCGCACCATTCTTAGAATGGTTGTTTGGCTCGAACCCGTTGTTGCAATACAAATAATTTCTATTCTATTTTTGTTTTAAGTAATTAGCAGTGATCATGAAATTCAAAATATGCTTCACAGTAAGCTTAGCCAAAAATGATCCATTATTTAAAGTGATGTGGAGAGAGCCCATGCACACAGTTGATCTCATTATATAGAAGATTCTTTGATAACTGTCATATAGGTAGATAACAGCATTGTCTGTTTTTGTTTTTCGGGTTGTTGATTGTTTCATTTAACCTCTATGTTGGAAACCTGCTTAAAGCATGCCATAGATGCATATATGCCCTCCATTTAGAGATACAGTAAATTGATTATAATACCACCTGTCGTAACTATTGTGGTTTTATAAAAAAACCTTATAATCATTCAAGTTTGATCTACTTGAAGATTTTTTTTGTTCTTTTGTCTTTGTTAAACCTAAGTATTGATTGTGCTGGCTTTTTAAAATCACAAACACCAAAAGTGATCTCTATAGTTGACCATACCATTTACAAATTACAGTATACCATTTTATTTCTTCCTTTCCAATCTATTCTTTGCAGTGGTGTTTCTTAATTAACTCCACTGACTAGAATCCTTCTAGCCATGGTGAGGTAGTGGTTACTTATTGGGCTGCTAACCAAAAGGTCAATAGTTCAAAACCACTAACTGCTCCATGGGAAAAGACTGCACTTTCTATTCCTGTAAAGAGGTACAATCTTGGAAACTCACGCGGGCAATTACCCTGTCCTGTCAAGTCATGACAAGCCAGCATCGACTCGATGGCAGCGCACTTGTTTTCATCTGGTGTTTCACTATAAAACGATTACCTCAGAGTATATGTTGTTGTTGTTGTTGTCAGGTGCCTTCAAGTATGTGCCTTTGTGTCAGCACAGGACCCTATGTACAAAAAGAAAATACCACCCGGTCCTGTGCCCTCATCACCAGTTTACTTATGTTTGAACCCATCGATGCAGCCCCCATGGCAATCCAGCCTGCCAGGGTGTTCCTCTTTATCGCTGCCCCTCTAATTTACCAAGCACGATGCCCTGCTCCAGGGATTAGTCTCAGCTGATAGCCCATCCAATGGACATGAGACAAGTCTCTCCATCCGTACCCCTATGGAGAACTCTGGCCGTACTTCTTCCAAGAGAACGTTGTCCTTTCGGCAGTCCACGCCACTTTCAATATCCTTCACCAGCAGCACCATTCAAATGCCTGGTTTCCTCTTCAGGGTTCCTTATTCAATGCCCAATTTCCACATGTGTATGAGGTTGTCGAAAATCCTCTGGTTTCGATCAGCCACCTTGTAGTCCTCAATTCAACCTCCCTCCTTTTCAACACTCTGAAGGAGTCTTGTGCAGCAGATTTGCCCAAAGCATTATGTCTTTTGATCTCTGGACTGCTGTTTCCATGAGCATTCATTATGGATCCAAGCAACAGGAAATCCTTGGCAGCTTCAATCTTTTTCCCATTTATCATGATGTGACCTATTGGTCTAGTTGTGAGGATTTGGGTTTTTTTAAAATCATTTTATTGGGGGCTCATACAATTCCCATCACAATCCATACACACATCCATCGTGTCAAGCACATTTGTACATTTGTTGCCATTATCACTCTCAAAACATTTACTTTCTACTTGAGCCCCTGATATCAGCTCCTTATTTTCCCCTCCCTCCCTCCCTGCTGCCCCCATGAACCCTTGATAATTTATAAATTATTATTCTTTTGTCCTATCATACACTGTCCGATGTCTTCCTTCACCCACTTCTCTGTTGTCCACCCCCCAGGGAGGAGGTTGTATGTAGATCCTTGTAATCAGTTCCCCCTTTCCACCCCACCCTCCCTCCACTCTCCCAGTATCACCACTCACACCACTGGTCCTAAAGGGATCATCTGTCCTGGATTTCCTGTGTTTCCAGTTCCTATCTGTACCAGTGTACATCCTCTGGTCTAGCCAGATTTGTAAGGTAGAATTGGATCATGATACTGGTGGGGGAGGAAGCATTTAAGAACTAGAGGAAAGTTGTATGTTTCATTTTGTTATCCTGCACCCTTACTGGCTCCTCTCCTCCCTGCAAACCCTCTGTAAGGGAGTGTCCAGTTGCCTACAGATGGGCTTTGAGTCACCACTATGCACTCCCCTTCATTTATAATGATATGATTTTTTGTTCTTTGATGCCTGATACCTGATCCCTTCGACACCGTGGTCACACAGACTGCTGTGATTCTTCCATGTTTGTTGCTTCTGAGTTAGATGGCACTTGTTTATCTTCAAGCTTTTAAGACCCCAGATGCTATGTCTTTTGATAGCTGGGCACCATAAGCTTTCTTCACCACATTTTATTATGCACACATTTGTCTTCAGTGATCGTGGCAGAAAGGTGTGCCTCATGGAATGCCAATTTAATAGAACAAAGTGTTCTTGCATTGAGGGAGTACTTGAGGGGAGGTCCAATGTCCATCTGTTGCCTTAATACAAAATCTATAAATATATCTATTTCCCTACCATCCTATATAAATATATTTACATATGCATTGAATTGTAATCCATATTGAAGAATGGAATCCTTGATCTTCCTCAGCCTATGCTTCAATCCTCCTCACTCTCATCAAGCAAGTTTGTGCCATCTGCACATCATCGGTTGTTAATAACTTCCTGCAATCCCAGTGCCACAGTTTTCGTGTCTGTTTTTGGTCTGGAACAGACTTGTTTGCTTCAGCTGACGATGTGGCCTTTGATACACCTGTGACACAGCAACACACAGGCTACCATAGTAAGACAAACTGGCAGACAAGTGGTGGAAAGATCAGTATAGAACAAAATAAATAATATTCATCCCAAGAAAATAAGACAACCCTTTTGTCAGAGTACAAATATGGGGAGCTGAATGAATTCGATTTGGGCTGTTATCCTAGTTTCATTGTTCACTATTGTCTTCAAATGATAGGACGGCAGGATGGCCTCTCCAACAGAACTCCAGTGTCTGGGCCCTGTCTCTCCCAGTCCTACAGATGCAGCGTGTCTGCGCAAAAGCTGGTCTCCAAGCTCCCCGGCCTCTCCCTGAGCCACATACATCCACTCCTTCCATTCAGGAAGGCTTCGTGAACAATTCCCTACTTTCATACATCTCCTGACTTTAGTAATGGTGCAAGTTCTTTTGCATTTTCAGTTCTCTGAGGATTTGGAATTTTTGTGAGTTTTTTAGAGTATCTAGCTTGTCTTTATTGTTAGGGCAAGGGCGTTTTTATCTTGTTTTACTCGTCTTGTGACATCCTGTACCCTGAGTAGAAATCAAAGCCTTTTAGTGTTTTTTTTAAATGCAGAGAACAATTTGATTGTAGAGTGATTCGTTTATAATTTTTCTTTGTTTTCAGTTTGTGATTAGTGTTTCTATCTTATGTTAAAAATGTCTTTGCTTATTACAAGGACAAAAAATATTTGTCTCTCTTGCCTTCTAAGGGCTTTAATGTTTTCACGTAATCACTTTAGTGAAATGGTTTCTACTTAAGATTTGCAGAGAAATTTATCTGCTGAGGGTGTGGATATGCTGTGTTTCACTGAGGATGAGACGGCCTCCCTTACATTTTACTTCCTTCTTTCTGTCGAGCATTAAAAGAAAGGATACATAGCACTGTACTTTTGGTGCTTTTAAAGAAAATTCAGTTTCTCTTGTATTGCTAAATATTTTAGATTATAAAAATTCTCAATCTTGGAATTACTTACTATATAAATTCATCGGAAACAGTTAATATTATTTATGACAGTGGTCTTCCTTTTAATTTTTTACAACATGCATGGAATTTAAAATGATTATTTAATCCTAGAATAAATGTAGTAAGAAATAAATAGAATAAAGTTCAGAAAACTTAACACTGTATTAAATGGCTCAAGGGATTTTATTGAATTTATCCCTCTAATCAAATTCCAATTACTTTGTCCTGTCTGAATTCATATGAAACACCCCATTTAATATTTACCAGATCTGGATCTTAGAAGAAAAATGAATTCATTTGACTCTTTAGGATAAAAAGGAGTTAGCCTTAATTTAAGACTAACTACACTTAGTTCATAGGCTTCTCTAGAGCTATGCTTATAGAAGATTAATTTTTTAGAGGGAAATATCTATAGTAATTTGTATGAATCCTTTGTTAGCATTGGGGAGAGGATCCTTCTGGGTAGGTGACATCAGTGTTTGTGGGTTTTTATACTTTGCACAAGGTGGTCGGTTACATTTTTCTGCTCTCACATCCGTTCAGGTGAAGGACACATTGTGGAAAAGCTTCATTTCTTACTCTTGTAAAATAAAGTTATAAAATCTCTGCAGTAGATTCTCTTTGCTTCTCTGTGCTCATAAATAATTATAGTACATTAACTTAATGCTGAAGTCATACAATTTTGTTTTGAAAGAAAACATTATATTGCATTGAAAAGATAGAAAATGTAGGTCAATCTGTGTTTGCATTAATACAGTTAAAGCAGCATTTGTATAGGAAAAGAAATCTGCTTTTTTCTTTCAAGAACTCATGCTGTTTATTGTGAGAGTATATTGGAATTTCATCATCCAGATTGTTTTTCCAAGAGAAATAATATTTGCTCCTCAACTAAAATTTATTTAGTGCAGCATTTGGACTACACTATTCCAGAACTATAGAAGTATATGACAAGGCATAGCATATCTTTATATAAAAACTGTAATAGAAATCCATGAAATTAAATGGCAAATTAAGGACTTTAAAACAAGTTATAAGGGTTTCCAGTCTCCTAAGCCAAAATGTGGACTGAAGCAGAATGTAAATTAATTTAACCATGAATCTCCTAACTAACGTCATGAAGACCTGGACGATTGCATTGTCGGTGTTTTGGAACTGAGATGATATTGTGAGCAGCTGTAAGACAGCTCTCAAGGGTCCATAGCTTTTCCCTTGAGTGTGCGCTGCACGCGTGACCTGTGTCTAACTAACAGAATGTAGCCAAAGTGATGAAACTTCCTAGTCGTAATTAGTTAGCAAGAGATTGTGACTTTAGTTTGTTGGCATTCCTTCTATGATCAGCCTCAACTTGAATGTATTGATAAAGCTACCACAGGGGAAGAGTCCACTTCCAGATTCAGAATGGTTTTTCAGTATTGGTTTCTCACCAGCTGCTAGATTGAAGGCCTCAATTCCTCATTGGCCACCCTGAGCTCCATCTCATAAGAGTTTCTCTTATGTGGTAGCTTACTTAATATACAAAAGATAAAAATGTTGTTTTAAGCCACAATGCTTTTAAATAATAATTCATTGTCCCACCACCCATCATAGTCTGTTGTACTATGGTTGCTTGCATGTTACAACAATCCTGGATGTTATGTCACCAGTATTTCAAATATCTTCAAGGCCACCCATGTTGGAAAAGGCTCAGATAGCTTTAAGACTCAAGGGGGAGTAGAAAGAAAGGTTTGGTGATATATACCCAAAATTTAGTCATGAAAACCGGAATGGATTTCAGAATATTATGTGATGAAGTGCTGGAAGATGAGCCACTAGTTTGGAAAGCACTCAAAATACATGATGATTTCAACAGTGTACTCTAGCATACCAACCAATGTGATGTCACAGGATGGGGTAATGTTCCATTCAGTTGTACGTGGAATGGCCATCAGTCAGACCTGACCTGATGGCCACTAGCAACAACAATAAATTCATTGTTCAGAAATATATAACTAATAATAGTTGCAGTCTAAATACAAATATATTAGGCATGATGAGGATGAGGAAGAACATTCCAGATGGAATAGCACAAATGAAGGCAAAGAAATAACATAATTATTGGGTGAATGTAGAGACAACTTATCAGGAAACAGTGCAGATATGCAAGAATTATAAGGGTCTTGTCAACCAGAGCTTTGAAGACATTATCAATAATAACTAAAACACAGTGGTGCTATATATTACAAAATTTGCAAAGCATTTTATGAGCAGCATTTCACATTATCCTCAAAAAACCCTATAAGAAAGAGTAAGTATTATTTTAATCACAGATGAGGAAACTTAGATTCAGTTAATATAGTAGGAGGAGTTTTCATTTGGAGAGATTTTGCTGTTTTTTCCCTAGTAATAGAACAAATATCTTGGTGTTATATAGCTATTCAACTTTTACTTAAATATGGTTCAATTATGGTAATACAGTTTCATGATCATGTACATATATTTTTTTTCTGTCAAAGACAACCTAATTAATGCTTAGCTAATAATAATTGGGGCACAAATATTTTCAAAATTTTAAATTGACACATAGGTCGCCCTTGTTAAATGCTATCAAGTTGATTCTGACCCATAGTGCCTTTGGGCACTGCCTGGCCTTGGCCCAGCCTGACAATGGTTCCTGTGCTTGAGCCCATTGTTGTAGCCACTGGGTCAATCCATCTCCTTGAGGGGCTTCCTTTGTTATTTTTCCTGATGCCAAACATGATACCAAATTGCATTCCCCCCCTTTCTTCCTCTGCACTTTGAGGGAAAGGGAATTGACTTCAAAAAGTAGGTATCATCCCTTATTGATTAAAAACTGACTGGTGATAACTGTATCCTTTGAATGATCAAAGCTTTCTAGGATATATTCACTGCCATCAGGTCAATGCCAACTCATAGTGACCCTATAGGACAAGGTAGCACTACCCCTGTGAGTTTAAGAGACTAAAGTTCTTTACAGAAGTATAAAGCCCCCTCTCTCTCTCAAAAAATTTTTTTTAAATGCAGTTGATGGTTTCAAACTGCTGACCTTGTGGATTGCAGCTAAACACAAAACCACTGTGCCACTGGGGCAAGTCTTCTATTTAAATAAATTAAAAAGAAATGTTTAGCCATCCAAGTGAGATGTCAATAACTCCACATGGAAGAAGCACACCATCATCAGTCACCGCAGGATTGGTATCCATGTAATCCAAAGTCGAAAAAGGGATCAGTATCATAGCCTAAATTCTGATATTCTGGTGTACATATGGCATTGGGTGACAGTGGGAGCCCAAGATCCATCAATGGAACTACATAGGAAAGATGTCTCTGGAGTACTCCTCCTATCTATAATTGAGGGATGGGAGGAAAGTGGTCACTCAATAGTGTTTGGGAGAGAGGAGTATAGAAGTTTAAAGGCATAAATCTGACCTGAATAGTTAAAACTGTGTCAGTAAATCTCCCCTATGATGCAGGCTGAACCTGATCTAGTTTCCTAAATTTCTGTATTTTTGGTTTGCATTGTTTTGTTCAGTTTTTGTTTGTTCATATTAGAGTGTATCTCAGAGGTGTTATGTCAATGGAGGTCACCCTCTTGAAGCTGTGTTTATGTTTTATCACTTTTTGGTATATGAAACCCAAAATTGATGAGCTTATAGGAACAGCAAGGGGAATATGGCTTAAGAGGTAGTGCAGGGGGTACAATGGTGGTGGAGGGGCAAAAAACAATGTCAAGTAGAACAATGTTGTTTGGAAACTGATTGTGGCTGCAATTGTACAATTCTACTTGATGTGATTGAAATATGGAATGATATGTGTATGAAATCCCAAGTAATAAAAAAAATAAATGCCTAGATAAGAAGTTATTGATATACTCTAGTGTTGAAAAATAATATTTAAGAACACATTTTAATTTAATCATCACGTTTTCTCATGTACTACTACCTTGATAGCATATTAAAAAATCTCTCTTCTTCCTTTCTTTTCATCCACAGGTAGGTGAAACTTAGTTTAGGATGGATATCTTTACCATGTCACATGCTGCCTCTGAAATAATATTAAATAAAAGCTCTCTTTCTATTAATTCAGAAAGATTATTATCTCTTTTCAAAATATTCCAGTAAGTTCATTTCAATAACAACATTAATTCAAAATATAACACCCATGAGTATGTTTATTCTACATTTTTTCAAAATTACTATTAATATTTCTGATTATGCAGCAGAAATCCACAATGTCCCTGGAGTCCCTAAACCTGACTTAATTGATTTGTGTGTAAGGTAAGCTAAATTCAGAAACACCTTCATTTCAGATGTCGCATTTCCTTGTCTTTCAGGAGGTGGTATGTACGAGAGTCAGGGCTCCACTCTAGCTCCCTTGCATTTGCAGGCAGTCTGCGTACATGCATTCTTTCTCATCCACAAGGTCACAGCATCTGGAGAAGGGTCCAGCGCTAGTGTGCTCTGCTTCAGCATCCCCTTCTCCCTTCTCCTCACTCTTCTCTCCTCTCTTCTACTGGCTCCAGAATGACTCTCTCCAGGGAGTCACATTGACAGCTCTCTTGATCTGTGAACTGATCTAAAGTCACATTTTCACTTTGTTCCATGGACGACTTTTTCCGTTTGCTTTCTGTTCACTTCTCACCAGAAAGAATCTAAGTTAGGGATGAGAGCCTGGCAATAAAATATTCTTTTCTTGCTTTATCAAAGGCAAGTAGTATATTCACAATGTCAGAGTTCTGAATTTTTTTCCCCTAAAGGACTTCAGTTCAAAAATTCCTTGAGGTGTCTATAAAGGAATAAGTATCAACTAGAAAGATTCATTTTTTTGAAACTTCACATTACTTTTTCTCCTAAAGCAGCTTCATTAAAGCCAACCTTGCTATTTATTGCAGACTTGCCACTCCACAGGGTAGTAAAAAACAAAACAACACACAAAAAACATTAAGTTAGAACTAATTAGATGCTGGCGTGGGGTATATGTTCCATTAATTAAAAGTTTCCTGGTTCTTAAAAATGGGATTTAAAATTTGTGAGACAAGCTTTTTATGGTACCTGTCACTAGCTAGGTCGACTCAGATAAGGTTTTTAATGCTTTTACTTCTGAGTAGGGAAAAGGAGATGAATGAGAGCGTTACACAGAGGACTAAATACATATTATTTAAAAGGTGCCAATGTGTCTCTAAATCTCTTCCAAAAATGCTTAAAATTCCTTTGAATCTTGAGTTTTATGAGGGAGGCAATTGACTGACATCTTAACATGATTATTTTATTTTATTTGAATCATTGAAAATATGTATTCTGAAAAATTTAGCTCCAATGTATTGAAGAGACCAGTCAATCTTAAGGGAACAGGATAGAGGAGTGCCAATCTCCTGAGGTTGGACTACAGTAGTATAACCCATGTGAATTCTAAAAAGGCTCTAGGAAAAGGATTGCTTTGATAAGCTAAGAAGTAGCAGAGTGAGATAGAAAATTTTGGAACTCTCAAAATGAATTCCAGAGGAAACAATACTAACTATAAGCTTCATTGGAAATTACTTGATTTAACTATTTTAATATGCATTTAATAATCACTTCATTGTTGCTTTTGTGTAAGATCTTCTTATGGTACAGATGTAGGGGTTAGGTTGATACTGCTCCTATGTCTGGCAAATTACCCAGGGGAGAGGGACCAGGAAGATACTGGAGACCAGTGAAAGATCAGGAAGGAAGAATAAGAACACAGATTAACTTAGGGACTCGATGATGATGATTAAAAGAAAGACACAGGCAGGCAGGCAGAAAGGAAATGAATTCAAACTGAAAAGCAATGTTAGTAGGCAGTATAAAATGGATTAATGTAGGCAAACACAGAGGAATCAGAACACGCAAACCTATTATTAAATAGAAGCAAAATAAGCCTTAAAGCCAAAACAAAACTAAACAAAACCCTCGAATAAACAATCCCAAATGGTCCTCTTCTGTTGGACAGGTAGGAGACTGTATGGGCACTTGAGACCATGACCTCTAAACTTTTTTTTGCTGGTTTCCTGCAAGTCTCCTTTAGACTGAGCCGGGGAATTCAGGACTCCATGAGATCCAGTTTAAATGCAACAAATGAATGAATACTTTTCTCTCTGAGATTAGTTTATACAAATATTGTTCTCCTTTAGCATCAGGTAAACATTTGCTTCTATTTGAAAAAGCTGTACCCCAAATTTATGAGTATACTTATATTATGATTATTATGGATTAGAATCTTAGGAGAGGATTTGAGATGCTATAAAATTAATGAAAATTATGAATGACTACCATTAATGGTCTCACTGCCATCCAGTCTACGCTGACTCATATCCAACCCCCTTTGGTTTCTGAGACAGTAACGTTACAGGAAGTCTTTCTGCCACAGAGAACTGTCAATCATGCAAATTGCAGCCCAAACATAAGTCTTGGTGTGTATAGAATCATAGTAACCTGTTGTACCACAGAATAAAAATATGCCCGGTCCTTTGTCATCCTCACAATTGTTGTTATGTTTGAGCTTATCATTGCAGCCACTGTGTAAATTAACCTTGTTGAAGGTCTTATGCTTTTTCACTGTCCCTCAATTTCACCAAGCATGATGTCCTTTTCTAGGGACTGGTCTCTCCTGATAACATGTCCATAGTACATAAGAAAAGTCTTGCTCTCCTTGCTTCTAAGGAGAATTCTGGTCGTCCTTCTTCCATACAGATTAGTTGGTTCTTTTATCAGTCATAGTGCTTTCAATAACATTAAGAATAGTTCAATCATTACCACAATTAATTCCATAACTCAGTCTATGAAGCTAGTATAACACTGATACCCAAACCATGCAAGAATCCTACAAGAATAGAGAATTATAGACTGATATGACTAAGGAAAATTGATGCAGAAATGTTTGCCAATAGAATAAGAAAATATAATGGCCAATAGAATACAAAAGTATATTAAATAAATCATCCATCATGACCAGATGGGATTCATAGCAGGGATGCAGGGATGGTTCAACATCTGAAAGAATATCAACATCATCCATCATATTGAGAAGAAAATGGATAAGAACCACATGGTAATATCAATAGATGCAGAAAAAAGATTTGAGAACATTCAACACCCATTCCAATTAAGACACTCAATAAGATAGGAATGGAAGGTAATTTATCAACTTAATACAAGCTATCTATGAAAAACCAACAGCCAACATCATAGTCAATGAAGAAAGATGAAAATAATCCCACTGAAGAAAGGGACCAGACAAGGATGCCCCTTGTGCCCGCTTCTGTTCAATATTGTAGTGGAGTTCCTAGATAACAACATAAGGCAATGGAAGGAGATTAGAGGCATTCATCTGGGGAAGGAAGAGGTGAAACTATCATTATTTGCAGATGACATGGTTCTGTACATCGAAAACCCCAAAAGTTCCACAACAGGAGTGCTGGCAACAGTAGAGTAATGTGGAAGAGTGGTTAGATACAAGATCAACAAACAGAAGTCTATTGGATTGCTATATACATTGGACAAGAAAGAGGAGACCAAGAAGGCAGTGCCCCTCATGATAGCCATGCACAAATTGAAAAACCTAGGGATATACCTAATCAAAAACCCATAAGATTAGTATGAGGAAAATGACAAAATCCTAGAAATCTAGGGTTTTCTACAGAAAAATTACAGAAAAATAGAGGTCAAAAGTGAACTGCAAAACTGGAAGAATATCCCATGCTCATGGATTGGAAGACACAATATAGTAAATATTTCAAACTTATCCAAGGTACTATATAAGTTTAGTGCTATACCTATATACATACCAACAACCTTCTTCAAAAAAATGGAAAAAACTGACTACCAACTTCATACAAAGAGAGAAGAAGCCAAGAATTAGCAGAAAATTTCTTAAGAAAAAGACAAAGTCAGAAGGCTTGCTTTACCTGAGTTTAAAACATGCTACACAACCACAATGGTCAAAACAGCAAGTACTGGTATAATGACAGATACTCAGAGCAATGGAAAAAAACAGAAACCCCAGAAATAAAACCAGCAGTATATAGAAAACTGCTCTTCAATAAGGGTACAAGAAACACCAATAGGAAACAGATGCCCTCTTCAACAAGTGGTGCTGGAAAAATGGATATCTACTTGCAGAAAAATGAAGCAAGATCCTTATCTCACGCCATGCACAAGAACAAACTCAAGGTGGATCACATCACAGACCTCAAAGTAAAACCCAAACTATTAGGGCCATCAACGAAGGAATCGGGACTACCCTGAGAACCTTGGCACAGGGAATACGTTGGCTAACCAAAATAGGGAAGGGCAAACACACACACACACACACACACACACACACACACACACACACACACATCATCAGAAAAAGCTGAAATTGACAAATGGAATAAACTAAGGATAAAACACTTGTGTTCATCAAAAGACTTCACCAAGAGAGTAATGAGAGAACCTACAAACTAGGAGAAGATCTTTAGCAATAATACATCAGACACAGGGCTTATTACTAAAATATAAAATACCATAATAGTCAACAATGACAACAGCAACAACAACAAAGCAGGACCTGAACAGAAGTTTCACCAGGGAGGGAACCAAATGGCTAATAAACATATGAGAAAATGATGACAATCATTAGCCATCAGAGAAACGCAAATTAAAACAATTATGAGATACCACCTAACACCACTGAGGACAGCCCAGTTCAAAAAATCAGAGAGCAACAAATGTCAGAGGGGGTGTGGAAAGATAGGAACTCTCATCCACTGCTGGTGGTCTTGTAGCTACATTCAGTCACTGTGGAAAGTGATGCGGTTATATCTAAAGCAAATTGAAATGGAGCTACCTTATGACCCAGCAATCCCCTATTGGGCATATAACCAGAAGTAAGAAATAGACCACGGCCAGTCATCTGCACTCCAATGTTTACTGTGTGACAATTCACAATTGCAAAGATCTGGAAACAATCTCAAGTCCCATCAATAGACAAGTGGATTAGGGAACTCGGGCACATCTCTACAGTGGAGTACTACGCATTTCTAAGATCCTGTGATGAACACATGAAGCACATTATCACATTGGAAGAGTTAGAGGGCATTTTGCTAGGCAGTTAGCCAAGGACAAAAGGACAAGTACAAGATCACTCAGGTAGGTCCAATCAACACAGTGGAAACAGAAGAAACACTATTTAATACATAATTGATGGGTTCAGGGACAGGCAGGTGACAGACTAAACCCAATGATGCATATAGCATATGTGGTAGATATATAATCATTTGTCAATTTGAGGATTAAGAGTGAAGGGGTGGAGTGTAGCTTGTCAATCAGATCATAGCCAATGAGGCCTGTGTGTGGGTGTGGCCTTCTGAGAATTCTGGGAAGTTCGGTACTTCCTCCTTGGAGGCAAGAGACATTTCTCTCACTACTCTCTGTCACTCCCTGGGAGACCTTGCAGCTGACAAGACACATGGAACTACCCTAGGCCCTGAGCTGAACAAGCTACATGGATGCAAGAAGGCCTCTGAAGCCGGAGAAGCTACAGAGAGACCCCTGCCAGCACTGAGATGCTTACACCACCACTGGACCCAAAGACTTTCTACCCACTGGCTTGTGATCATCCTGCATTTGGCTTCAGTGCATGTGTTTCGTGAGTCTGAAGAGGACTTTATAGATTGGTATCGGACATATGGGCTAATATCAGACTTATGGCCTTGGACTGGACTGGGTTGGGATGTTTTCTTATTGTACACTTGCTCTGGTATACAAACCTTTTCCTTATGCACATATATGTGTCCAAGGATTTGTTTCTCTAGTCTACCCAGACTAACACAGCATACCAACATAAAGAAGGGAAAAAGAGGGGCGGAGGGTGGGGAGACACAAGAAAAACAAAAGGGGGAAAAGACGAAGACATAGTGGGGAACAGGGCACTAACCCATCATGGGGAGGACACTGTTTAGATCTCCACAGGAAAGGGAGAGAGGGCCCAGGTATCAGGCATCAGAAGACCCAACCTGGTGCTCCAAGCCTTGAGGGCAATGTACTTGAATGCAGCAGTGAACTAACAGAGAGGTCTGTGGGGCTGACCCCTATTCCAGCTACGTTGACCCCCTGCCCAGAAGAAAGCACTACAGAGGACAGCATGGAAGATACAGCCCAGGGAGAGTGGCAGGTCTGCCCAGACTACAGGAGAACAAACTAAGAGTGAAAGAGAGAGAGAGTAGACAGCATCGTGGCCCACCAAGCTTTGAGGACAACACTCCCACTCGGAGCACCAATGCACAGAGAGGACCATAGGGACACAAGTCATCTCACTGACCACAGTGCTACAGGGGGCAGAGCCTGAGACACAGTGCGGGAGTTATGCCTGGTCTGACACCCCACCCCCACCCTGCAACCAGAGTGAAACATGACGGAAGCACAACAGAGCAGCAAGGGGAGCAAAACAACAAAGGCACCAAGGAATTCAGAAGATAGACTTTGGACTCGGGGGGCAGGGCATGCTGCTGCATCAGACCCGATCAGAAAACATTCCTAAGGGTCGGCAGACAGACCTGGAACTATTCATAGGCTCTTTTCTTTTTTTCATGTCTGTCTATATAAGATAGGCAGGATAAACAACCCCGAGGAGAAAACAATGGTACTGATGGTTTGGGGGGTGGGCGGGGGAGAGGAGGAGGTGGGGGAAAGGGAAAGGGGAGTCAACAAACCCCCGGACAAGGGAAAACACAGCATCTAAAATCGATGGCAAGGAGGGCATACAATGCCTGGTGGGGTTCGATCAAGTATACTGTAGCTGGGAGAAAGTACAGAGATCCAAATGAAGGTTGAACATGATAGTGGGATGGGAGGAAAGTAAAAGGAAATGCAGGCAAGAACTAGGAGGTAAAAGATACTTATAGAGGTATAAACATAGTCATGTACATATGTAAATATATTAATATATAATTATAAAGATATAGGTCTATGTACATACATTTATAGGTTAAGTATTAAGGTAGTAGACAGCTACTGGGCCTCTACTCAAGTCCTCCCACAATGCAAGAACACTTTGTTCTAAGAACTTGGCATTCTGTGATTCTCACCTTCCCAAAAAGACCACTGAAGATGAAATGGGTGTATAAGGTAATGTGGTGAAGAAAGCTGATGGTGCCTGACTATACGGTATAGAGCCTGGGGTCTTAAAGAATTTAAGTTAAACAGTCTAGCAGGGAGCAACAAAGCCCACATGGAAGAAGCACACCAACCTGCGTGATCATGAGGTATCGACAGGATCAGGTATCAGCATCAAAAGACCTAAACCAAACAACCATTTCAATGTGAACAGGGAGGTTGGAATGGAGACCCAAAGCCCATGTGTAGGCAATTGGACATCCCCTCACAGTAGGGTCATAAGGAAGGAAGCATGCCAGCCAGAGTGCTTCGAAACACACAACATTCCTCTAGTTCTTTAATGCTTCCTCCCTCATGCTATCATGGCCCAGGTCTTTCTTACAAATCCGGCTAGACCAGAGTATATACACTGGTGCAGATAAGAGCTCTCAACACACAGAATCCAGGACAGGTATACCCCTCAGGACAGTAATTAGAGTAGTGATACCATCAGGGTAGGGTAAAGTTGAGGGGGAATAGGGGAGAAAGGAGGGAACCAATCACAAGGATTCACCCCCTCCCCACCCTCCAGGGGATGAGCAATAGAAACCTGGGTGAAGGGAGACAGCAGTTGATATAAGATATGAAAATAATAGTAATTTATAAATTATCAAGGGTTCACAAAGGTGGGAGGTGGGGGAAGGAGGAGAGAAAGAAAGGAGCTGATACCAAGAGCTCAAGTAGAAAAAAAAATGTTGGAAATGATGATGGCAACATATGTATAAATGTGCTTGACACAATTGATGTATGGGTTGTTCTATGAACTGTAAGAGCCCACAATATAATGATTTCGTAAGAACAAACTAACGGTGGCCAGTTTTGCCTTTGGATACTTTTCAATTTAATTTCTTGTGTTATCCCCCCCCCCCACTTTTTGTTTTGTGGCTTTGATAAACACCAAAGAGAGAGACAGGATGCAAGAGGGGTAGATCATCCTAATGCCCCGCTTCTGTGTGGTCTGGACAGACCCATATCTCTCCCCAGGCTATATCTTCAGTGCTGTCCTCTGTATTGCCTTCTTCTGGGGAGGGGGTCAACATAGCTCAGCGTAGGCCCGGCCCCATCATCCTCTCCATTAGTTCACTGCTCCGTACCAGTGTATTGCCCTCAAGGCTTGGCATTCTGGGATGAGGTCTGGTCCCTCTCTCCCTTTCCTGTGGAGACATAAACAATACCCTCTCTCTGGACGTATTAGTGCTCCGCTCCCCATTACCCTTGTCATTTTTTCATTTCTTTTCTTCCCCCTCTTGTTTCTCTTCCTTTTGAGTTGGGTGCTATATGCATCCCTGAGTCGGGTCACAGCCTTGCCAAAGTGCCTACCACAACTTTTAAAGATGGACTCAAGCTTCCAACTTTTCAGTTTACAACCAAGTTTGTTAATTATTTGCATCGCATAAAAACTCTTTATAGTCATTTAGCCTTCGAAGAAAAGGAATAGTACTCTTCACTCTATTTTTTCAATGTTCTGGACAAAAAAAGACTTCTTTTCTCTTGAGGGTGATATTCGATAGAAATACCCAAATTCTGTGAAATTAGGCTTCCCTGAACAATATTCTAATTGTTTTTCTCAGTGGTTGATCTCTGAAGCAGCAGTAATCCCTCTGCTGGCAGTGGGTTTCTAAGATCAGTTCCCAGTGAGTGCTTATAATAAAAGAGCCTGTCAATTTCTAAATGTCTTACTACTTCAACTGGTCATTGATGCCATCAGGTCTCAAGGGATGCACATAATCATCATATACCTTTGGCTATTAAAAGGTCAACATCACTCTTTTGCTCAACTCACTTATCAGGATAATTCATAGCACTATAAAGTTTGTCCTCTAGTTTTACTTGTATTAAATATTACCATTTTTGGAGGAACTAGAGTTGGACCGATAGGTACCATCATGATACATGGAGGAATAGTAGCAGGATAAATGGAAAAGAGATTGAAGTGTCAAGGATTTTGTTTTGCTTGGATCCACGATCCACAATGCTCATGGAAATAGCATTAAAGAGACCAAAAGTTTAGTTGGAATAGATAAATCTGCTGCACTATACCTCCTTGGAGTATTGAAAAACAAGGAGGTTATTTTGAGGACTAGGTGCACATGACCCAAGCCATGATATTAAGTTGGACAATGAATAAAAAATATCTAAGAAGAATCAATGCATTCAAATTGTGGTGCTGGAGCAGAAAATTGAAAGTACCATGGACTAGTAAAAGCACAAATCAATTTGTCTTAGAAGAAGTCTGACCAGAGTGCTCCATGGAGTCAAGGATGGCCAGTTTTCAACCAGTTCCTGGTGAAGGACATCACACTTGGTAAAGTAGGAGAGCAGAAAACAGAGGAAAGCCTTCAAGGATATGAACTGACAAAGTGCAGAGGAGCAATTGTAAGGATGGTGCAGGGTCGTGCAGTGTTTTGTTCTTCATTGAGTCACTGTAAGTCAGAACCAGCTGGATAGCATCTAACAACAGCAACAACAACAGAGTCATACATAAATATTGCTGATCAGAGGATGTTGGTGCCTCAGTGGTAAAGTTCTAAACTTCCCTAAAGGAAGACTAGCTTCAAATCCTGTCTGATGCACTTCATGCACAAGCCCCTCCATTTGTCAGTTGTATGTTGTTATGATCCTGAACAAGTTGCACAGTAGCATCCAGACTGAAGAACAGTAGGAAGAAAAGCCTGGCTTTATACTTTAAAAAATCAATGGAAACCCTCTAGTCACAATGGTTTGATCTACAACTGGTCATAAGGATAGTGTAGAACCAGACAGCGTTTTATTCCTGGGGTCACCATAAGTCAAGTGCAAGTTACAGCTGCTAACTCAAACAAGAGCTCATTGTGTAGTCTACAGATGAGCAGTTTTAGCACCACCTGGTAATTTACTAAAAATGCAGAATGTCGGTCCCATCTCTTACACATTGAAACACAATGTGCATTCAACATTCCTAGTTTATTTCTCGTCCCATAAAGTTTTAGGAATGTTGGCTTAGAGTTACTTTAAATATTAGTTTAGAAAGAAAACGAAACTTTGGTGCCACATGGTTAGAAATTGATGCACCTTTTTGCCTTCCGATATAGCTGCTCTCTTCCAATCAAGTTCCAAGGATTTATATAAGGGAGTACAATAAGATGCTTTCGATGACTAAGTTCTCCGCTTCTTTAGATAACTGTGTTCTCTGGCTCATGAATGTTAAAATGCCCCCTTGGGTAGCGTAATAAAAAACAGAAGGACGTGGTTATGAAGCTTAGAATATATCTGGTAATAAAGGACAAACTGCTAAGAATCAGAGCATAGGACTATGAAATTTTTTTGTTATTAAGAAAGAGAAATATCTTCAATAGAAGAAAGTCACAACTAAGGTTACCCAGGCCTGCGGACTAGCCAAGAAGAGGAGGTTGTTAGTCCACATGGAGTGCAGCAGGGAAGCCCCTCCTCACACGTGATTGAACACAGCACACAGCGTGGCACACAGCAGCTGTCCTGTGTTCCTCAGGTTTTTTTGTGTCTTCAGGAACACATTTTGATTTTGGAAAAGAAAAATCTTATATATAAAAAAAGTTATTTCTTAGTTAACTTTTTTTCTGAATCAAGGAAAATCATGCATCTATTTTACAAATCCTCTGAAGCAAGGCTATATTTGGTTCTAAATATTGAGCGTAATTAAGGAGTTTCAAATTGGTGAATGATGCTGAAAATGACTGTGAAATTTATTCAGAAATCAGAATAACTATTTTTGTGTTAAGGAGTTTAAAAATGAATGCATTTATGTCTGAAAAATAAATTTGAAAACAGGCTAAAGATATCTGATTGCGTCTAATGACGCCGAGAGAGAATAAATGAATGGCTGAGTTTCCAGACTGAAGAATGTCCTGCACACTTAAACTGAGGGCCAGTTTCAAATGTTTGGTTGTGTAATTGAGGTAAAGCATGATGTCAGTTCCAAGTTGTAGATACATATGCTGGGATAATCCTCAAAATGCTGTCTAAATCCATGTATCAATGTGGGAATTACTCAATTAGATATTTCAAATTTCCCAAATTTATTCTTCATCCAGCTATTCTTTCCTACACTCATTTATTTTTCTAGAGATTTTTCTTATATTAAAAATTACCAAAATTACCTGCTGTTTTCCCCTTAAGAATCTCAAATCTTCACTGTGCTTTAGAAATCTTATCCCTTCTCACTTGTTGCCTCTGAATCAGTACTCTATCTAGCCTTTCTTGACCTCGTTTCAATATTTCTCTTTAATTACTATTTTCATGAGGTTAATAACCAAATCCAGCTACTGAACAGACCAATCCAAAATATCTGGAAATTTCCTCCAAGTTAAATGCAAATAGTCAAGGATATGAATGACAAAACAATAGTTAGGCCCTTGATATAATAGTACTCTAATATAGTTATGTGTTTATACTCTAGGTCTCAGACAGAGCTCTGACTATATCCATCTAAGAACTGGGTAGGATTCTATTTCTATCTGCTCCGTATTTGAGTAAAGAGAGCCTAGATCATTGAAGATTATTGTAAGATTTGGTTCAAATGATATATTTGAAAAACAGACAAGAACACAATATTGTAAAATTATGGCCATGTTATTTTATAAAAAGATTTATTAAAAAAATCAAACTAGCCTTTTTAGGAATATTATTTCCTGCACATCTTATGTAGGAGAAAGATGAGACTATCTTCTCTTGTAAAGATTTACAGTCTCAGAAACCCCAAAGGGCCATTCTACTGTGTTCTATAGCACCACGAACTGTTGGAGTCAACTCAATGGCAGAGAGCGGATGGCGAGCAATTGACAAATATCCTTAAGACTTTAGAGAAACATCATGGCTTCTTCTAGTAGCATCATTTTCTTCCTTAAGGTTCCCTGGGGCCCAGTGTGGCTCAGGACTCTGTGTAGTGTCTAGGGTCTTAAAAGCTTCAAGTGGCCATCCAAAGCGCGACGATTGGTCTCTATGCTCATGGAACAACAGGAGAGTCAGGAATATTTGTAGAAGGCTATGGAGGACCATGGGAGCCCAACATCCATCTACAAAGCATACAGTCAGACTGAGCCACTGAAGGATCCACTGTAACCAAAAGCAAGAGACCATTGGAACCTTGCTTATGCTGGAAAGAACTCCATACGTGGCCAGTGGCCCTCCCAATAGAAGCACCCTGAATATGTTCTGGGGGCAAATATCTCTAAGATGTGCCATGACAAAGACTTCTTCCCTGGCTATTTGAATGCTGATGGGGGTCTTCTCCCTCTCAAGGATTATTTACAATTTTGCCTTTATACTAATGTGATCTTTTATTTACCACCTGAGTGTGATTTGTTTTTCCTTCTTTTCTGTGGGGTCTCCCAGCTGTGATGTGCAGGAGGAGTGGATGCACAATGACAATAACTGATGCAGGGTGTCACATGGAATGGAGGGGGGCGGGGGATAGACAATAAGGATGGGAAGGGAAGTTTGGGAGTAAACACTGAAGGCAGGAGGAGCGCTGGTCGTGATTGAAAAGCTCAGTTTGGAGGCGAATCAACCACGGGGAGAGGGAATGCTTTGGGACAGATGTGGTATTGATTGTACAATTCCCCCTTGATATGTTTGAATGATTGAACTAATAAATTCTGTGATATGTAAATTATGTGTTAATGAAACCATTGGGTAAAAAAAAGAAAAAATGGAATGTGTGGCTAATTATCCCCAAGAACAACTACCACACATAATCATTTCCCATGATGCCAGGAACTAAAGGGTGACTAGTGACCAGTCTTAATATTTTGACAAAAATTCCATAGAAGAATCCTGATCTAAAGGTGGGAAATGTAGCATAGAATTTAATATGTATATGGACTTCAGACTTCCTGGAGCATGGAAGGTGGATGAATCTGGGATTATAGTCCTGTTATAATCTTCAAAACTTCTAATTCAAAAGTATCCTCTGAATTTTTCTTTAAAATAATAATTTAACTTAACTAGTAAAAATATATGTCTGTAGCATATATTTTTGTTCTTTTATATTGTGTTCTTTTAAGAACTATCTTTCGGGGATCTAAGTGATAACAGCAACTTGAAATACCACGTAGGGAACAGTGAATTAATGTTCACAGTTAACAGCCAAATTCAGAAAAGCAGGTAAAAAATAGCCGAACAACTCTAATAGTGTAATTAATGTCATTGAATGGCATAAGTAAAAACAGTTGAATTGATGTATGTTTTGCTCTGTATACTCTCAACAACAGAATGCATTTTTAAAATTTAAGAATATAAAATCTTTTACTGTTAATTGTTACGTGAATATATAACATGTGAAAATTAGAATTTAAATTTTTCTTGGAAAATAATAAAACTATTTTGTCATGATTAGTGAATGTTCCTTTCAGTCATCAAATTATTTTTCCAATTCTTATACTTCTAGACAGTCTTTTGTTTAAATTAAATACTTTTATTGGGGGCTCTTACATCTCTTTTCACAATCCATAAATTCATCCATCATGTTAAGCACATTTGTACATATGTTGCCACCATCATTTTTTCTTTTATGCATTGTGTTTTTATTTATTTATGTTGATTTTTTAAATCATTTTATCAAGAGCTTGTACAATTCTTATCACAATCCATACATACACAATCCATTGTGTCAAACACATTTGTGCTTTGTTGCCATCAGCATTCTCAAAACATTTGCTTTCTACTTGAGCCCTTAATATTAGCTCCTCATTTTTCACCTTCCCTTATCCCCCTCCCTCATGAATGCTTCATAATTCATAAATTATTATTTTGTCATATCTTACACTGTCCGACGTCTCCCTTCACCCACTTTTCT
>NW_022103906.1:73085385-73095061 GCF_000313985.2 Echinops telfairi | reverse complement strand
TCTTACATCATCTGTCACCCTTCACCCACTTTTCTGTTGTTTGTCCCCCTGGGAAGGGGTTATATATTGATCCTTGTGATCGATTCCCTCTTTCTCCCCCTATGTTTCCCTATCCTCCTGGTATCTCTATTCTCATTGTTGGTCCTAAGGGGTTTATCTATCTTGGATTCACTGTGTTGAGGGCTCTTATCTGTAGCAGTGTACCTGTTCTGGTCTAGTCAGTTTTATAAGGTAGAAATGAGGTCATGATAGTGGGGGTGGGTGGGGGGTAGGTGTAGGGAGGAAGCATTAAAGAACTAGAGGAAACTTGTTTTTCAGTGGTGCTATACTGCAACCTGACTGGCTTTTCTCTTCCCTGTGCCCTTTCTGTAAGGGAATGCCCAATTGTCTACAGATGGGCTTTGGGTCTCCACTCCACACAACCCCCTCACCCCCCTCCCACACCCACAAATTGCATTGGTATGCTTTTGTTCTGGTTATTAGATGCCTCATACCTGATCCCATCGACACCTTATGGTCATACAGGCTGGTGTGCTTCTTCCATATGGGTTTTGCTGCTTCTCAGCGAGATGACCACTTGTTTATCTTCAAGCCTTTAAGACCCCAGGTGCTATATCTTTTGATAGCCGGGCATCATCAGCTTTCTGCACCATATTTTTTTATGCACCCAATTTGTCTTCAATTGTGTTGATAAGGTGAGCATCACAGAATGCCAGATTATTAGAACAAAGTGTTCTTGCCTTGAAGGAGTACTTGAGTCGAGGCTCAACGTTCTTGACAGTCTTAAATGATTTTTTAAAAAGATTATTTAAGTTTGGATAATAATCTAAGTTTCTTATAATCATTGTTTTGTGCTTGTATGCATTTTTATGTTTACTAGAATTTTTATATTTATATATTATACCTTGTTTCAATCACTTTTTAAAAATGTTCTTTTGAAAAAATCAAATTACTGCTACTAAAATAATCAAAAAGTGGTGCTTCGAGTAATTTTCTACATTATATATTTAATAAAAGTGTTGTTCAGACTTTCTACCAAAAGTGTGCTTCATGCACCAACAGTTTCTCTGTCATATTTCAGCTTATTAAAAAAGCAACCGTGGTCTTACTCTACTGATTGAATTAGTATCTGGATTCCAACAACATCCCCAAGTGAATGATAAAAATTACAATTCCAGAAGCACTTATTTAAACTTAGTCAAATAATATAATGTTTGATGAAATGAAATGGAAAGCAGAAAGATCAATAGACTAGGTGTTAGGGAGCTGAAATGGATTAGTGTTAGCTGCTTTGAATTAGAAAACATGATTTACTATGCTAGGAATAACCAAATCAATAGGAATGGTGTGGCACTTATTGTCAAAGCAGACATTACAAAATCACTCATGAAGTGCATGCCTGTCTGTGATAGGATCATATCTATTTGCCTTCAAGCAAATCTAATAAATATAAATATAAAGTCTATCAGCGACTTCAGTATGAAATTGATAAAACATGCAATCAAGATGTATTGATAATTACTGGTGATTGGAATGGAAAAGCTGGAAATAAAGAAGAAGAAATAGTAGTTGGAAAATTGTGTGGTGAATGAAATGAAACTGCAGCTCACATGAAAGCATTTTGTAAAGTCAACAAGTTGTTCATAGGAAATACTTTTTTTTCCACAACACAAAAGTTGACTTTTCCACATAGACTTCTTCAGGTGGAATCCTCAGAAATCAAATTAACTAGATCTGTGGGAAGAGATAAATGGAGAAGCTCAATATCAGCAGCTAAAACCAGACCAGGGCTGACTGTGAAACAGACCATCAATTGCTTTTATTCACATTCAGGATAAAGTTGAAAAAATGAAACAATTCCAAGGGAGCCAAAATAATACCTTGAGTTTATTCCACCTAAATCTCAAGACCATCTAAAGAAGAGATTTGAACACAAATCTGTGGGATTTGAAGACAAATCTGAGCTGTGGGAGGACATCAAGACCATCATAGATAAGGAAAACAAAAGGTCCTTTAAAAGACAGGAAAGAAATAAAATATCAAATTGGATGTCAGAAGGGACTATAACACTTGGTAGTATTTGTGGAGCAGTTAAAGCAAAGGGAAGCAATGCTGACATCAGAGTTGAATACAAAATGTCAAAGGAAAGCTTGGGAAGCCAAGCCAAATATTATGATGAAATGTGCAAAGACCTAGAATTTGAAAACCAGAAAGGAAGTGCACCTTCAGTGTATCTTTTAAAATATTACTTTTATTCATCACTTTATTGGTAGCTCTTACAGATGTCATAACACTCCATTAATTCAAATAGATAAGCATAATTTTACAATTGCTACTACAATCAGTTTCAAAATATTTTATTTCTTTTTGAACTCTTTGATATCAGCTCCCCATTATCCCCTTGCTCTCACACCCTTCCCAGGAACCCTTGTTGTTATATATGTGTGTAAAATGTTGTTATGTGAAATATATATATTTTAACCGTATATACTCGTGTATAAGTCGAATTTTCCAGCACATTTTTAATGCTGTTTTTGTGGTAAAATTAGGTGCCTCAGCTGATATTCGGGTCGGCTTATACTCTTTATATGGTATATTGAAGAGAAGAGTGTGGGATAAAGCTCAGATAGTAGGTACATAGAAAGAGTCATTGGAAATAAGACCTACGTTGATGTTGTTGTTAGGACCCATAAGGAAACACCTCCCAGTCATGAGCCACTCTCACAAATGTTCTCACACTTGAGCTCATGGCTGCAGCCACTGTTGTCAACCTGTCTTGGGGACTACCTTCTCTTTTGCTGCCCTGTGGGATTATAAAGAGACTTTATCCCAGCTTTGTCTCCCCCAAAGAGATGCCAAGCATTAAGGGCTTTTTGCTAACATATGCGGGGAGGTCAGATGCTTACAGACATCCTCCCTGATGGCAATTATAGGCCCCGCTCGCTCCGGGATGTTAAGGACAGTGGGCTACTTCTCTAGAGGCCTGCAGCCATTGACTTGGTTCCTGTAGGTGGAGTTTACACCCTACTGATAATGGTGCCAGGGAACAGGTCAAACCTGCTCGGTGACATCCACAGTTAAGCTGCCACCCTGAATCTAGGATCTGCCCGTCTTGTCACATGTGTACCCCCAATCCCTCCTCTTCCTATTGCATGTATATCCCTTGATTGTCCCCCTCCATTGCTGTATACCCTAGAGTGCAACCCCTTCCTGTGATGTATGTCTTCACCTGTAATTAGTGGGCTTGCTTACCCCAAAAGATACATAGGTCTGGGTTAGCAATAAAGATCTCTCTCGGCTCCTCCCTTGACCTCTCATCGGCTCCCCCTCACCTCTCTAGTCCTCTCTCTCCCTTGTTCCCTTTCCCCTTGTCCTCCTTCCCCTCCCCCCTCTCCACGGGGACCACCAAGTGTGGCTGAGGTGAGCATGGTACCATGACGTGTCTGACTCCACTATTTCAATCTCTCTTTTATCGCATGCTCTCTATGACTTTAATATGATATTTGTATATCTCAACCGTACAATTGTGCCTATCAAACCCGTGATTAGTGGGGGTGGGGGTGGGGACTGGCACCCCTTCCAACCACACTTCCCCTTTACTTTATCAAGCAGGTTGGCTTCCCTCAGGACTGGTCTCTCTTGATAACATGTCCAAAGTACATGAGCAGCTGTGTCTGGGGAAGAGTACAGTTCACCCAGTGGAGTGTCCACATGGGATCTCACTGATACAGCCTCTGGAGCATGCCGTGCGTCTTGACAATCCAGGATTCAGTGGTCCAGTGTTCCCTGGCACCTGGCCTGGGGTCCCAGGATGTGCCCAGACGCCCAAGTCAATGTGGCCCATTCGGTATATACCACCAAAGACGTCCCCCCACCCTAGTGTCCCCAAAAGCATTTTCAGTCATTCTCCCCCCCCCCCCACTAGAAGTTGATCCTCCCTATTTTCCTACCAACAGACATGCATGTGTGTCCCCCAGACGTGTCTGCTCCCTCCCCCTCCCCATCTCCTGAGTTCTTTCTCCATCAGTATCCTCATCCCTCTGAGAGGGCTGTCTACCTGTGGGGGGGAAACCTCATCAAAGATTTACATTGGCAGCCATTCCATAGACAAGATCCCCTGTGATGTATGTCACAAAAAAACTGTGAATACATTGGACTCACAACGTAGCCTTCAAAGCCCAGCTCTTTTATACATTAGTTGACTCTCCTAACTCTCCCTTGGCCCACTTTCCTAGTCTCCACAGTGGCACAACGACCACTTTAGTTCAAACAACAATGATACAGTTTCACTTAGATAATACAAAGTATTGAATAAATCGTCCTGCATATTTTCACACAAATGTGTTTAATGACAGTTTCCAAACATTCTTTTTCTTCCTGGACCCCTTGCCATGGTCTCCCTTTTACTGACACTCCCACTCCCACCCACTCCACCACCCAAAAAGGAACTTACGGTGTTTGACTTGCTGTCCCTCCAGGTTCATTGATACTGGGTTTCGTATACCACAACACAGAGAAACATGTTATACAGGCGATCCCCAATGGCCTAACACCTCTGAGATGCACCCTAATATGAACAAACCAAAAACACAGAAAATATTCAAAATCAAAGGTCCAGTAGGCATCAGAGGAGAGATCAACTGACCATGCCAAAGAACCATATCCGTCATCGCTCTAGGTAAGTATTGTGAAGGTCACTTGGCCAGAGAGTCTCCTGTGGGCTGGGATCAAATGGTCAGAGGAGCTTTCTGTGATCAGCATAATCGTATTTTATATAAAGTTTAGTATTGCATTTTCATAAGTATTTTTATGTTGGTATAAAATTTTATTGATGTATTATGTCACTGTTTTTTATTTTATTATGTTATATACCTTCCTTATGAACAATATTTTTAGAGTATTCTAATTGGTTACGCAATGTATATGACTAAAAGCAAATTAATTGACTGCGTGATTACAATGAAATTGTAATTTTATTCTCCGTGAGCAGTTTGAGCTCAGTGTTGCTGTAGGTTTATCTGGTAAAGGGAGACAAGTCAATAAACCAATCAAATTTGACTACTGACAAAGAATCAACTAGCTTTCCTGATGAATTTCCTATCTTTTATGTTTTCTAGACTTGAGTAAAACACTGAGAATGATGAATACTAAAATAAAAAATTTGTGGTGGTGATTTTGACCAATCTTTTGTGTAAGGCTCTTGTTACAAATAACACCCTACAATTGAGCATACCTACATTGCTATCTAAACCAAACCCACTGCAGTGTAGTAAGTCTCACTCAGAGCAACCCTGTGTATAGTTTCGGAGGCTGGAACTCTCAGGGAGCAACAGCCTCATCTCTCCTCTGCAGAGTGGCTGGTGGATTTCAACCCCCAAGTCTGCCCATAACAGTCCAATGCATCTCCCACAATCCCAGGAGCGCCTTCATATTTATCGAGAGAACATAAGTCAGCTTCTGAAATAGGATTGCATATTTTTCTATGCTGGAAGGCAAAGGATAGCACACTATACAAGAACAGAACATCTGGTCTACTAAAAAAAAATCAATTTATCCAAAATATTTTTAAAAGATCTTTTTTAGTAATCATGATTACCTAGAGAATACTTTCAAAAAAGATATTTTGGATGAGTTGACACATTTTTCAGTTCACCAGAGGTTTTGTCTTTGTTTAGTGTGATCTCCTTTGTCCTTCCAGCAGAGAAAAAATGCAATTCAATTTCAGAAGGAGACTAATCTCGAGAAACATTGCCATCATTTCCCATATGGATATGTAAAGGAAGAAACGGTTTACATTAAACTTTAACCTCAAATGTTGGGCTATTCCCAAACATTGGATTTTCAATTTAAAAAGGCTGCCTAACTGTGCTGTGATGCCTTTTATTATTTTTTTGTATTCATGTATGGTGTTATTATGCTAATTTCCATCCTGAAAACTTGAGATATAGCAATAAGTCCATATTGTGATTTCAATTCTTTTCTTTCAAGCACTTGAAGTTTTTATATATTTGTTTTTGAACATATTAAAATAATCAATTTTAATGATTAGTCCTAAAAATTGAAGTATTCTAAGAATCTTGAAAGTAAGTGCATTTGGTTCCAGTGTATTATTTTAATGTTCATTATATTTTAATTATTAGCATTTAAAATCTATAGTTACAGGTGAGATATATTGCTTTTTATGCAGTGTCATTTTGTATAAATATGATATATGTATGAAAAGGAATAGTAAATTTTTTATTTTATTCCCTGAGCTTTGGCATAGTTCATTACTTTTTTAAAACAATCATTTATTTTTTAATGTCCTGAAAATTATAGCCCTGAAAATCATAGTGAAGCCCTGAAAATCATATATTAAAGCCTATAGGAATAAATCAAAGAATCTGCTACCACACAGAGAGAATGCACCCAACCTTTTAAAAATTGACAGACAAGGAAAATAGTTTTTTTCCTTAAAGCTATATTTAGTATTATCCACCTAAGAAATAGGTATGTAATTTTCTAAATATGCTGGAGTACATGCAAAAATTGATTCTGTATTATTTCACAAAGGTAGTTTCTACAGGATTTTAAAAATGGTATCACAGACCACATTCTCTGACCATTGTAGTATTCTAAAAGACTTAAAGATTAAATTCACACTACATACTGAGATATACCCTACAGTTTTGATATTGTACTTTTATTATTGTTTATTTCTGATGTAATTCTTATCTTTGTTTCTCTGTACACATGTTGTTTGCCTTCGTTGGGTGGGAAGGATTGCAAACAGCACACAGACAACATTTAGGCTGAGGTATATTTTCAGTATTTTGATATTCGTGATGTTTATGTCAAGCTATAAACCTCAATAAAGAAAATAAAGTGAAAGAATAAAGAAAAGTGAGGTCTTAGTTCTCCAATACATATACAACACTTTTGTATTGTATGCAAGTATTATTACTTATAGCGTTGCCTGACATTACATCTGTGCTTCAGGCTCATTTAGACATATGTTCATTGGATGGAATTGAAAATTAAAAGTGTGTTTATCCTTGATAATTGTGCAAGTACCATTGTTGAGTGAATAATTTATTTCACCAAGCCTTTCATGTATCTATTCACTGGTTGTAATTGGATTCAAAGGGTTCAGTGATAATCATTAGGTTTCTCTAATTAAAACCATAAGAATTAGGTGATATGAATGTTGGAAGAAATGAGTACAACAGATACGGAAATACTTTTCTATAGGTCTCATGACATGTATCAGAACGTTCATGAATCATACGCAGTGTACAAATGTCAGATAAGAAGCACGTAGAAGTTCCATAGAGGTAATGTTTGAGGACAGTGCTTTCTAAATGTCAAGGGAATAGTCTTATGACTTAAGCACTTTCCCACCCCAATTTTATAAGTTAAGAGCTTTGAAAAGAAATGTAATTAATTCAGAATTAGATTGGTGTTATGAAATACAGGTCAAATGAGCACTTGGGGCATTTGAAACAACCTGATTTCTAAAGTAAAATGAAATGTTCTGAATTGAAAATGTAATAGGCTTTTTCTGGAGCCAGTGCCTCACATAGCATGGCTGTGACAGTGCATTGGGAGATGACATGTCCATGGAATGAGGCTTGGTGCTCTAGAAACATGATTCGTCCTAACCGTGTTTTAAATGGAATTGACATTTTCAATATTGAGGTTGACTATACTCAAGGTTGTACTTTGGCTTTCCTGGACTTGTTTCTTCACCTTCAACCTAAACTTACGAACAATGGATGGTCTGTTATACAGTCAGCGTCTGGTCTCATTTTAGCTGCTAACATTGAACTTCTCCAGCATCTCTTCCCATACGTGTAGTCAATTGGATTTCTGTGTGTTCCATCTGGAGATGTGTGCATGTGTAGTTGCTGGTTGTGTTGTTGAAAAGGTGTTGATCTGGCAAAATGCTGTCATGGGATCTCCAACTTTGTTTCTATGATCAAGACTATTTTCCAACTATTATCCCTTTGTGTTTATTTCCAATTTTTTGCATTCTAATTATCAATAGTTATCAATGCATCTTGATTGTATGTTTGCTTGATTTCAGACTGAAGACATTAATAAAATTCTTCAATTTCCATATCGATTGCGTTTGTGGTTGGTGAATAGATTTCAATAATGTTTGTACTGACTGAATCTCCTTGTGTGTGGATAGACATTATCCTAACTCAGACAGTATTGAACTTCAAAATCAATCTTGAAGTGTACTTTTTGACAATGAATGTGGCAGTATTCCTCTTGAACTTGTCGTTTCCAGTAAAGTAAACCATCTGACTATTGGATTCAAAATGGCCAGCACTAGTTCATTTCAGCTCACTACTGCCTAGCATATTGATCTTTATGGAGTCCATTACATTTTTCAGGACTTCCAATTTTTCCTGATTCCTATTTTGTACAGTCCAAGTTCCAGTGATTCTTAAATGTCTGCAGCTGTTTCTTCTCATTCGGAGCTATGCTCCATTAACGAATGTAAGTCCAGAAGGCTTTCTCCACCCACATCGTTATGGTTAACTATCCTTTCAGCAGGCAGCTTTTCCTCAGTTATATTTTGAATGCTTTGGCCCTAAGAGGCTCAACTGCTGGCATGCTATCTGTAAGAATCCTGCTGCTGTATGTGGTGTCAGTATCTGACCATGTTTCACTGCTTTCCCTACGGTGTTCAGTGTCTGATGTCGCAGGAGTGGATGGCCAATTCCTTCTTATGAGCCTGTTCTTATTCTGGAACTCCTGCTGAAACCTGTTCACTTTGGCTGACCTTTATGGTATTTGAAATGCCAGTGATACAGCTTCTAGCTAGCACCACAAACACATGTAAGCAGACACATGAAGGCAAACTGACAGACAAGCGGTGGATTAAAGCATGGTTGTTGTTAGAGGCCATCAAGTTGGTTCTGATTCATAGAACCCAATGGACAACAGAAGGAAGCACTGCGCAGACCTGGGCTATCCTGATAATCATTCTTACTCTTCAGCCATCAGTGCAGTCACTGTGTCAAGCCGTCTTGTTGTAGCTCTTCCTCTTTTTTGATGTCTCGTTATTTACTATGCATGGGTTACTTCTCCTGGCTCCTTTCTCTCCTGAAAACATGTTCAAAGTATTTGAGTCAAATGTGTGCCCTCTTTGCTCTAAGGAGCATTCTGGGGGCACTGCTTCCAAGACAGATGTGTTGCTTCTTTGGGCATCCGTGGTACTGTCAATAGTCATTGCCAGAGCCACAAATTAGTTGTATGGATTCTTCTTTGATCTTTGTGATAGTTACATCATTAAAAAAAAGCATTTTATTAGGGGCTCATACAATTCTTATCACAATCTATACATACATCAATCGTATAAGGCACATTTGTACATTCATTGCCCTCATCATTCTCAAAATATTTTCTCTCCAGTTAAGCCCCTGGCACCAGCTCCTCATTTTCCCCTTTCCCTCCCTGCTTCCCCCTCCCTCATGAGCCATGGATAATTTATAAATTATTATTTTGTCATATTTTGCATTGTCCGACGTCTCCCTTCACCCACTTTTCTGTTGTCTGCCCCCCAGGGAGGAGGTCACATATAGCTCCTTGTAATCGGTTCCCTCTTTCCAACCCACTCTCCCTCTACCCTCCCAGTATCGCCACTCACACCACTGGTCCTGAAGGGATCATCTGTCCTGGATTC
>NW_022103906.1:73072704-73084399 GCF_000313985.2 Echinops telfairi | reverse complement strand
AACATGCACAAAAACAAGACAGAGCAAAACCAAGCAAGACAATAAAACAAAACAACAACAAGCCAATGACAAAAAACAAATAGAAAGGAAAGCTTGTAGTTAGTTCAAGGACTGTTTGTTGGCCTTTAGGAGTGTTTTCTAGTCGAGTCTGTTGAGGAGCCAAGCCCTGGCCGCAAAGTCTATTTTTGGTATTCCCTGGGGACTTCGTTGGTCTCTTCCCCTTGCTGTTCTGTTCATGCTCTTTGTGTTTTGCCTTGGTGTGGTGGGATCAGATCGGGTGGAATTCCCACACTGCGTCTCCAGTGTTGTCTCCTGTAGGGCTATGGGTCAGTGAGGGATGTTGTGTCTCATAGTGGGGCCGGCCTTGTGGTCGTCTCTGTGGATTGGCTGCTCTGAGCGGGAATATCATCCTCAAGACTTGGTGGGCCGGTTGCTACATAATTTTATGTCAACTTGAAGAAATATAAAAGTGTAGGGGTGGTATCCAAGCTGTCAATCAGGTCACAGCCTGATGGTGTCTCCTTATGTGCATGTCCTTTTCATAAGGATGGGCCAGGGAACCTCTCCCTCTCCCCCTTCATTGACCTTCTTGCTTGCTGACCCTGAAAGCTGCCTGAGCCCTGCTAGGTTTTCCACCGACTTTGGAGCCTCATGACTTTGCATCCACCAGCTTTGGATTATCCCGCTTTCTGCATCAGTGACTGCATGCATCTGAAGAGGGACTTGTGGACTATTATCAGATTTATGGACTTGAGTTGGACTGGGCTGGGATGTGTTCTTGATAGATAATTGCTTAATATAAAGCCCTCTGTCATCCATAGATGAGTGTTACTGGATCCATTTCTCTAGTCAACCCAGCCTAACACTGTCTTCCTTATCAATATCCAACTTTCCTTAGTCCTCAAAGTGAAATTCTTGCTTGTCAGCACTTTAGAGATTTCGCACAGCAGATTTACCCAGTGCAATGTGTCCTTTGATCTTTTGATCACTGCTTAGATGGAATCCTTGACAACTTCAATCTTTTTCTCCTTTCATCATGATGTTACTTATTGGTTGAGTTGTTAGGATTTTGGTTTTCCTTACATTAAGCTGTAATCCTTGTTGAAGGCTGACATCCTTGATTTTCATCAGCAAGTGCTTCAGGTCCTCCTCACTGCTAGCAAAGGAGGGCACATCATCTGCATATTGCACGTTGCATGGATCACCAGTCAGTGTTCATGTAAACTACTCAAGAGAACAAAAGACACATTGCATTGGGTAAGTCTGCTGCACAAGACCTCTGTAAAGTATTGCAAAGCCAGGATATACTTTGAGGACTAAGGCGAGCCACATTAAAGTCACAGCATTTTCAATTACCCCATATACATGTGAAAGTTGGACACTGAATCAGGAAGACCAAAGAACAATCAAGCATTTGAATTATGTTGCTTGCTGTGGTGGAGGTAAAACTTAATGTGGCTCTCCTATTGAAGATTCTGTTACTCCCACCCACTTACTGGATGCAAGTAGGGTGTGCGCAATACTAAGAGTGGGAATTGTTCCATTTTCATTACCACCCCGCTGGCTATATGGATGGGCTATCTTGGAAGAAACAGGAGAGAGAAACCTTGAGCATGTTCAAGTTCTTTCTCTTCATGGCAGAGGCAGCTGACACCAGATGCATCCGAAGCTTTGGAACGAAGACTTGGAGAAGCAGCCTTGAGACTGTAGGTTACCCTCTCCTTAGGGCTGTGGGACAGAGGGACAGGCGGACTGCCTTCCTGGCCATGGAGGCAAAGGCGAAGGGACCTGTGGCTGAAAGACTGAGAACAGGAGAGAGAGAGACTTGGCTACTGACTGAGGTGACCGATGTCTGTATCTTTACTGTTTGCTGATCCTGACTTGTAATGGATTTACTTCCCTAATGACCCCCCATTGTGAGTATTGTCTGTGATTCTGTAGGCCTGTGTAAGAGGAGCGGTGAGTGTCAGAATAGGTAAAGAAGGAAGGAACATGCAGTCATGTCTGCCATCTCTCTCCTGGCCTTGAGGAATCCTGAGGAGGTCATGAGATGGGCAGCCGGACTGCTCCGAGGAGGCACGACAAGCCAGGCTTCATCTCACCTACTTTGGATGTGCTGTCAGGAGATAACGGCCAGTCCCTGGAGAAGGATAGCGTACTTGGTAAAGTAGAGGGGCAGAGATAAAGAGGGCAAAATGACATAGTGATGGCAAAAATGGGTTCAAACATTCCAATGGTGAGGATGGTACCAAACTAGGCAGTTTTTGTTCTACAGTACACAGGGTTGCTATGAGTTAGAACCAATAAGGTAGCACCTATCGACATCGAACTTTAATGCTGAAATAACGTATGCTACCAATCTGAAACCTATGGCCAGTGACATCAATTTCAACACACGGAGACCACACGCAAGTGCAGCAGAGTTGATCCACAGCGTTTCAAAAGTTCTATGCTTTTGGAAACTGATGACCAGGCCTTTCTTCTGAGGCACTCCCTGGTAGGTTCGAAGCACCAGCAGTTTGGCTAGCAGCCAAGCACTTGACTCTACACCATCCCCAAATACCAAGCAAACTCAAAGCCATTCTGACTCATTGTGAATAGAGCTACCTCTTTGGGTAGCCGAGGCTGTACATTGTTTACGGTGCAGACGGCTTCTTCTTCCTCCCACGAAAAGAGGGCTCTACCTGCTCACCTTAGTGTTAGCAGCCACCTGCCACCAGGGCTCCTCTGTACCATCCTCTGATCTATATCAAAGGTCCTTTCATGAATGTAGTGAGTAAGTTTTTGAGCAAAATATTTGATCAAATCATCAAAGGAAGTTTTTATTTAATACTTTTGTGTATTATAATCATCAAGGCACATAAATTTGAGTGCTGAAATATTATCTTCTGAGCTGTTTGGTTAGTTTGTCAAAACAATTTACTGGAAAAACATCTATTACGTATGGTAAGATTTTCTGCAACAAATGTCTTTAAAGATGTCACTTTGAGGACTCAGGTGTGCCCCACTCAAGCCATGGTTTTTCAGTCACTTTACATGTATGCAAAGCTTAATAATGGACAAGGAATAAGGAGAAAGTATGATGCCTTTGAATTATGGTGTTGGCAGAAGTATTGGATGTACCATGGACTTTCAGAACAAAGAAGAGTGCATCCAGAAGGGTCCTGTGACCTGAGGATGAGGAAACTGTCTCTTGGATACAAGATGGGTTGGCATAGTGGCTGTAGCAATGGGCTTAAATGTTTCTGAGGCTGGTACTGACTGGGGTGGCCCATTCTCTGGTGCGTAAGGTTGTCATGAGTTAGAGCCAATTTGGCAGCATCCAACAGCATCCATCACATGAATATTTTAAGATTTTGCTAAATTTTTTACCTACCCTACGCCAAATCGTTTCCTCCCTTTTCCTGGTGAGTTTTTGTCTTGGGCATTTTGATAACAAATATTTCTTATTAAGTAGATGGGATATAAAATATAGATCGGTAAGAATCTATGTATTGGAACTTTCTAGAAATTGTTTTAAGAGATGCAAATCAGTAGTTTCTTTCAGGAAAATACATTTTAACATATCAGACAACGTACAGCACAGCATCCTTTCTTGTGGTTCTCTGATTTTTAATACAGTGAAATGATGACAGGCTCGTTTAATGTGTAGAATAGACACGAGGTGGTGCCAACGTTGAATTCTGCTCTAGGGAAGCCTTGGCCCTCGGATGCGTCTAGTACTAACAGTTAATAGTTCTATTAACAAGAAAACATGATGCAAGAGAATTGACCATGTCCTCTGCTCCCAGATAAATAACTCTTTAAAGTGCCTAAGCAGCCGGAAGTCTGCCTTAATTTGTTTTCGCTTCTATCACATAAAAGTGGTGTCACATCACACTTGCATGTTACCTGAGGAGTGTCTTAAGTCCAGGCCAGAAGGCTACTTGCAGAGTACGATTCAATGACGATATTTGTATGTTCCTAATGTTTGAGACGAGTGAGAGCAGTTAGCTACAGATTTGTGACTGACCTGTGACATAGCAATAGTAGTAATAACTCAGGTGATTACTGTATAAACCATTGCTTTTGTTTTACAAGGGATTGTGAAGAAGATAGGTCAATTAAGACAATTTACTTTCCTTCATTAATTGTCAGGCATTTAATTCAAACAATCGCTTATATTGTTCAGTGCTTGTGCTTTTAGACAACAATTTTACATTCCTGATTATACTTATCTGAAAATACTAATAACAGCACTAGTTATTTTTAAAATGTGTTTGGCCTCAGAGTTTAAAAAGAATTTAATATTTTTTTTCTAAAACGGAAGTTTCTTCTTCGAAAATGGCAACAATGGCCACTTTAAAGAACATGACAGTGCTGCATTTACTGTGTTGTTAATGAGGAGGGATTATTTTTCCATATTTTCTTCTGATGTAACTGGATTCCCCCTGAGCTTTTTAATTCATATCCTATCAGATTGATTCATTTATCAGCATTATCACTTAGCTGGTGAAGAAAGCTAAGTATTATCAGCATTCATCTTACTATGTTTCAAGAAAGATCAGTGATAGAAGCTGCTATTAATGACTGGTAAGTTTTCTTAGAATTGTCTAACGTTTGTGTTACTATGTTACAGGGCATTGTGTCTATCAAGAGGAAAAATATGTAGAATACGAGGGACAGTATGATGCATAGGACAAAGAATGATTCACAAGAAGGATTGAAACCATGTTTAGGGGGTTTGAAATGAGAGAGTCTCAGATGGCAGGACAGTGCTGGGAGTGAAGGGGTCAAGTCATGAAGCCTATGGGAGAAAAAAAAAGGCAGAGGAAGAAATAAAGGTCTGAATTATGCTCGGCTGTTCTGTTTCCATTGACATGCACTCCTTCTTACAACATTCCCTCTCTTCACACACACACAAGAACAAACCTCAAAGTTTTGTACATCTTCCTGCTAATACTGTCTACACTGCTGCTGAATAATATTGGGATCCATTTTAAGTCCAAAATTTGCCCCCATAGCATGTTCAGTACTATATATTTTGAGCTATCTATTGGGAAAATTTGACAACTTTTTCCTTGCCAGGCACCTGTAATTTCTTCTCTTCTCAACATCAATGGATTCAATTGTCTCTTAAATGCAAAGCATAATTGTAGTTTGGAAGCAATATTAAACCTTTACACACTGTACTAAATTATTGTAAACTTATTTGAAGAGGAGTAAATATAGTTTTGTTTTCCTTGTATAAAGAAAACTTCAATAGTGATCGAATATAATATCATCTGGAGATTCTGTTCATGCTCTCCAGTACCCACAAATAAATATATATGTGTATATATATATATGTATATATATATACACACACACACACACAGATATAGATAGATATAGGTATATGACATGAATGGTGTTTAATGGTTTTGACAAGATATCAAGCCTTGAGATTAATAGGAAAGGAAAAACATAGAAGCAGTGCCATTGATGAAACAGATCTTGGAAGTCGAGGCGATAACTACTTTAAAATATCTCCGAGAAACACAAGGGAGGCTTCCAAAATTCATGGAAACGTGACATAGGATATTCTTCGATTTTCCCTCTGAAGTATGCCATCACTGGCTCTTCTGTAGAACTCCTTGCAGGCCTGTCCCTGCCAACTCTGCCACTGGTTCCCTTCTTCGCCTATCCCTGTCTTCAGTGCGACAGACCTTCACCCACATTAGAGCCCTTTGAGGGAGTTCCTTACTTCTATCTTTGTTCCTTCTCTCTTCCTTCTTCCTTCTGCTTTTTCCTTTGCATCTCTTGGGTCTTATGTCTTTGAAAAGGGTTGTACAAGTCACTTGTCAATTTTAAGGTAGGTCCTCCCATCGGGCACAAAGTGACAAGTTCCTTCTCAGTATGCCACTGATATTCCATTGGCATAGTAGACTTCAGATATTGCATTGGCACAATATGTTAACCAATCCCTGCCAGGTGTGATGGTTAGATTGTGATGTTCCTAGGTGAAGATTGGGGTGGATCCCCACCTATCAAGCAGGTCAAAACCTGTTTACACTTCCATGGAGATGGGGCCCTTGGCTAAAGGACACCCATGACTGAGCTCTCTCATGCCCATTGTCCTTATGCTGGATCTGGATCCCCCTCTGGTTCTTCATTCTCCTGTCGTGTTCTTGCCCATTCAAGGAGCCACTAGTGGTCGGATGACCTCAGATTCGTTCAGTTTTTGCCTCCGCTAGCCTATGGCCCTCCTCCTTCAATTTCCTACTTCCTTTTTAATCAGCGTCCACAGCTACGTGTATCGGGAGAAGCCTCCAGCTTGCATCTGAGTTAAGGACTTGACCTGGACAGGCTTACCTAATTCTACAGCTGTAGACTTGGGTGAGCCATTTTTTGATATGAATCTCTTTCTGTGTATATGCAGTCCTCACTGGTTTGGGTACAACACCTTTAGTACAGGGGGTGTTTCTAGAGCAAGAGAATCATAAAGATGAGTTTTCTAAATTGGCTCTCAAGTCTAAGTAGGTCTGATGACATTGGGAACTCTGCCTCTGGCTCCGTAAGTTTGAAAAAGGCTGCCACTGTTGGGAAAGAGGCACGGTGTGGCAAACTTAACCCCCAAAATAGCACCACCAATAGATGAAGTGTTGGTATGAGGTGAGGATCTGGGTGATCGTGTTTTATATCTTTCTACAATTCTGTCAGGATGAGAGGTCTAGGGGAGCTGGTTGGTTGGTTTTGCTTACATGACACTAACTGGTAAAGGAAATCTATGAACTTGGAGCTGCAGGAGCCAAGCCCAAAGGCCAAATGAAAGATCTCAAAGCTTCTGCTTGTTCCATGAAAGAAAGCCTTATCTATACTTACCTGCCAGGGGAGATACCATGATCATGAAGGTGGTTTTCCCAGGGCGAGGCCCACCACCCATTACATTCTGGGTGTGCTGACCCCTGAGATTTCCCCAAATGTGGGAAACTCGACTACCTAATTTGTGGTGGTGGGGGGGACTGCGTTTGCACTATCCCCTGACCCCCACCCATAATTAAAAAAAAAAAAAAGAAATATAATAAATATAAAAAAATAACTGATTATATTGAAAACAAAAACCAGAGTCTTATCATACAAGTAGCCGAATTATGCCACCAGCTTTGTGGCAACACTTGCAGGGTTGGGACCAAGTTTCCCAGGAGACTACATTACCTCAAGCCAGTGTCCTCCAATACCCAGGATTCATGGGTCAGGAATGAGGTGGTAGAAATAGTGTCACCACTCACTAGTACTACTAATGACCCACTTGCCACATTTCTGCTTCCTGTCCCTGTAACCCTATGTTCTTCAGGTATGTGGGTCTTAGTTCCAAAGGGAGGAATATTCATACCTAGAAACACTGCATTGATTCTATTAAATTTGAAGTTTAGAATGCCTCCTGGCCATTTTAGAATTCTCATGCCTCTGGACCAACAGGCAAAGAAGGGTATTGAGTGGCATGCTTGATCCTCGTTACCAAGGGAAATTGGATTAGTATTATATAACAGATGTAAAGCACAATACTCTGGAGTTCTGGAGATTTCTTGAGTCATCTCTATGTCCTGTGATTAAAGTCAATTGTAAACCACGTACCCCAGTTCGAACATGACTACTGTGTCAGTATGGGTAGACTAGAGAAACAAATTCATAGACACTCATATGTGTATAGGAAAGAGCTTTATATACAAGAGCAATTGAATATTAAAAAAAAATCTCAGCCCAGTCCACATCAAGTCCATAAATCTAGTATTAGCCCATATGTCCAATATTAAACTATAAATTCCTCTTCAGACTCATGAAACACATATAATGATGCCAAATGCAGGTTGATCATAGGCCAGTGGGTGGAAAATCTTGTGGATCCAGTGGTGGTGTAAGCATCTCAGCGCTGGCAGGGGCCTCCACGTGACTGCTTCAGCTCCAAAGCTCTGGCTGCCATCAGCCTGTGTCCATGTGACTTGTCAACTGCAATGTCTCCCAGGGAATGAACATGTGTTCCACCTCAAATGAGGTGTTTATCTCCTTAGCACCCCCAAATGAGGCCATCAAGCTGCCACTTGACAGACAGGCTAATCTCCACCCCTTCACTCTTAATCCTCTCAAATTGACAACAGATTATGTAACTACCACAACTACTAGTGGCCCAGACTCTTCAGGAATGAAGATTGAGTCCCCCTACAAGCAAATAATCTCAACTAGTTGAGGTACTTGCTGAGAGCAAAGGAAATACCAGATGAATAGTGGAAGAAGGTAATACTAAAAACCAGCTATGGCCACATGGCCAGTTGTAGAAATGAGAACTGGAATTGATATGAGTCATTCCTATCTGTATCTATGCATCACATATTTTTGTTTTGTTCATC
The DNA here is from genome assembly GCF_000313985.2 of Echinops telfairi. Classification (NCBI taxonomy): domain Eukaryota; kingdom Metazoa; phylum Chordata; class Mammalia; order Afrosoricida; family Tenrecidae; genus Echinops; species Echinops telfairi. The sequence continues at coordinate 73,076,033 of NW_022103906.1, read as the reverse complement.
TTAAAATTTAAGATGAAGATGGGGTGAGTGTGCTTTTGGCTGTGAACATTTGCTCAGGTATAGTGATCGTTCTCCCAGGTGGATACTGGTACCACCCACTTCTCAAAAGGAGTGGTGGCCTGGTGGCAATGCAGAGACCACACAGGTAGAAGAAGGCAGCACAACAGGCGTATTAATCAGTAAAGTTAGGATGCGCAGGGCCAGACCCTCAGCAGGTCTGCACTTCCCCATGGGTGAGAGTAGTTAGCCCCTGAGCCAAGCTGTGGGCCTTTTTCTACCTCTGGCATGCAAGGGCTCTTAAGCTCAGGGCTGGGGATTTTTAAAAAAAGGTGGCTGTGCCTGATTGGCTGGAACTCAAGTAGTGGTCTCTTATTGGGTAAGACTCCAGCAGGCGTCTCTCATTGTCTGGTACTCATCCGTTAGATGGGTAGGTGGCTTTTCCTGTGCTTATCATCGTGTTAGGCGGACATATGATTTTATTATGGTCTTGGAGCTTTTGTGTGGTTAAAGAGCTGTATGCAGGTATGTAGTTGACAAGGGTTGGTCTCTGGTGGTTAGATGTTATGGCACCTCAGTGCATCTGGTGAGGGAGAAAGTAGGGGGTGGAGCCCAAACCTATCTATCAGGTCATAGCCCGATGACATACCCTTGGGGAGGTGGCCTTTTATATCAATCTATGAGCCGAACGGAACTCTCTCTTGCCTCTTTGCCTGCTGGCAGATCTGGGTCCTACATCTGGTTTTCCAATTCCTTGTCATAACCCTGCTGATTTCAGGAACTACAGCCAATGGCTGACCTTGGATTCAGTCTGTGAAAGTGAAATTCGTTCAACCCTGCAGCCATCAGCCTCCGACCCTCTTGTTCCTTTTTCCTGCAGTTACACAAGTCAGAGAAGCTTACATCTGAACCACAGACTTGGAAAGCCTGTATTTACCTCATTTTACAATTGTGTAACCCATTGCTTGATAGCATCTCTTTCTCTACACATGCAAGCATCACTGGATTGGCTCCCCCGAGAAGCTAACAAAACACAGAGGTTTGTATGACTCACAGGGAAGGCGGAACCCTAGCCTGGACACAAAGTGCTGAACCACAAGTGGTTGATAGCTGGCCAGGGGAATATTAATCAACGTGGACAAAAGTAACAAATGTTTTAAGATAGAAAACTAGGCCATAGGTTACTCTTTGGAGGCAAGGGGAATTGGGGAGATTTCTCAACGTCTTTTAAAGAACCAAGGCAAATGCAAAAAAAGGAATGTATTTCATTACATATATTAATTTTAAAAGTCATGTTATAAGTAGTGTAATAAGTAATAAGAATGATGGAATAAGTAATGAGCAATGACAAATTCTAAAAGAATACTTACTACTACTAATTAATTGTACTTCTTTCTCAAGATGTATCTGGGACATAAAGCAAATCCTGTCTGCGCCATAACATGGTTTATACTTTTTGGAATACAATAATGTGTACTTATTATTTCCTCATAAAAAGCTAGTATCTTTTTATTAGTCTGATAGGGCCAATTGAATGACACTGTAAAGATTAATGGTGATCCTGTGATTTTGAAGACAAGATATATTTTAAATTTTACTGATTTTATTGCTCTCAGTCTCTTGCCAAGTAATGCAAATATAGACATGATTCTGTTGCCAAGGGCTAAGGTTATGCTTCCACATGAATAGATGGGCATATATAAGTACTTTGCCTTTTAAAAGTCTAATATTTAATTATAAGATATTGATATTTTTTGACCGTATTTTGAAATAGAAATTTGTTTTAGGAAGCTCCTGTAACATTGTGGAAGAGAAGCAGGGTACTGGGTCCTGCTCATTTTGACATCTTAGAGTCGTTTGTGCATTTATAGAAACAGAGCTGACACATCATCCATCTCCCTTGAATTAAAAAAGAAAAAAAAGACTGCCACCTTATGCAAATGCAGAACTTTTTATTTTGCATTTGTTTGAGGAACATAAATTTAGATGGAAATTTCCAGATAAAATTCTGCTTATTCCCAGGTTAACATGAAGAATATTTTTAAAAATAAATAAGAATAACCAAGAACATATGACTACTATTACTGAGCATTAAGAACATCCACAGAATCCAAACTCTGTATAAAAATTTTTCAAACAAATGATTTCAGGTGAGCAAAATTCACATGATGTTAGTTAGGAGTTCTTCAGTCATTTCCGACTCCCAGCGACCTACATACACCAGAACCACACAGAGCAGTCCTGTGCCGTCCTCATCATTGTCTGTTTGAGCCCAGTGCTACAATCACGGTCATCAGTCCATCTCTTTTTCGATGACCCGCTACTTACTGTCTTCCTCTAGAGAATGCTCCCTACTAATACATGGCCAATTACACGAGACACAGCCTCTCCCTCCTCGCATCTATGACATTCTGACACTTCTTTTTCCAAGATAGATTTGTTCATTCCTCTGTAAGTCCATAGAGCATTCATTATTCCTTGCTAATGCCATAATTCAAATCCAGCAATTTTCCTCACTCATTGATCCAATTTCATACCCATATTGGACAATTAATGGTTTGGGTTAGGTGCACCGTAGTCCTCAAAGTAATGTGTGTGTTTTACAACACGATTGAAGAGGTTGTTGCAGCAGATTTTCCCAATACAATATCTTATGGGAATCATTGATGTGTATCTTATTTTCAAGTGATTACTGTGTTCTTACCAACCACAGCTTATATTCTTGAGTATTTTATCAGGAATGGGTGTGGGATATTTGAATGCCTTCCTTTTCTGCCTCGATTGATATGATCAGGTAGTTCTTATTTTTGGTTATATTTATATAGTGGATCACATGGATTGTTTTTCCAATGTTACTTCATCCTTGGATGCCTGATATGAACCCAACTTGATCGTGGTGTTTTAAAAATACATATATTACTGAATTCTATTGACTGAAATTTTGTTACAATTTTGGGTCGAGGTTCTTAAGAGCTATTGGTCTGTAGTTTTCTACAGTGTCTTTCATTTTTGGTTTGATGGTTATGCTCACTTTAAACTGTCCTCTAGTTCTTAAATGCTTCCTCCCCCCCACTATCAGGATCCCAATTCCACCTTAAAAATCTGGCTAAACCAGAGGATGTACATTGGTACAGCTAGGAACTGGAAACACAGGGAATCCAGGACAGATGATCCCTTCAGGAAGGTGGGTTTGAAAGGGGGAACTGATTACACGGATCTACATATAACCTCCTCCCTGGGGGATGGACAACAGAAAAGTGGGTGAAGGGAGATGTCGGACATTGTAAGATATGCCAAAATAATAATAATTTCTAAATTATCAAGGGTTCATG
>NW_022103906.1:73055970-73072604 GCF_000313985.2 Echinops telfairi | reverse complement strand
TGGGTGAAGGGAGATGTCGGACATTGTAAGATATGCCAAAATAATAATAATTTCTAAATTATCAAGGGTTCATGAGGGAGGGGGGAGCGGGGAGGCAGGGGGAAAAATGACCTGATATCAAGGGCTCAATTAGAAAGCAAATGTTTTGAGAATGATGATGGCAACAAATGTACAAATGTGCTTGACACAATGGATGGATGCATGAGCTGATATCAAGGGCTCAATTAGAAAGCAAATGTTTTGAGAATGATGATGGCAACAAATGTACAAATGTGCTTGACACAATGGATGGATGCATGGATTGTGATAAGAGTTATATAAGCCCCCATTAAGATGATTTTTAAAATGGCTTTGGTAGATTGATTATTATTATTATTCTGGAATCGTCTGTGTAGATTAGTTCTCATTTCTTCATTAAATACTTCCTAGAATTCCCCTGTGAAGCCATCTGGTCCCTGGACTTTCTTTTAGTTGGAAGTTTTTTCTTTCTTTCTCTTTTCAACATTTTATTTATTTTTCCCCCCACAACTTTTTTATTGGAAGTAATACAGATGTCATATCATTCCATACTTCATTCACATTAAGTAATGTACAATTGCTACTACAATCAGTTTCAAAATGTTCTCTTTCTTCTTGAACTCCTGATATGAACTCTCCTTTAGCCTCCATCCTCACCCACTGCAGACCTCAGGAACCCATATTCTACTTGCTGTCTCTATAGCTTCATCAGTACTGGGTCTCTTATACTCCCAAACATAAAGCATGTAAGGGATCAACTGATAAGGTTTTAACCGTTCAAGTCAGGTTTATCATTTTGATTTCCTATAGTAATTGCTCCAATGTACTCTGTTTTGTATATAGTTTAGTCCCATCCCTCCATTATGTACAGAGGGAAATCTTATTTCCTGTGTAGTTCTCACAAATGTATCTTGGGCTCCCACTGTCATCCAAAGTCTTCTACAAACCAAGATCTCACAATTTGGGCTCTGATACCATTTCCTCCTCCAACTGCAGATGACATGATTTGCAATCCTTTCATCACTGAGGTGGGAGTACTTCTTCCATGTGTATTAAGCTGACATCTCAGTTAGATGGCTGCTTATTTGGAAACAAGTCTTTAAGACCTCGGATGTTATTTTATCTGATAGTCAGGCACCATCTAATTTCTTCAGCACACTTTGCCAGAGCATCCATATCTTCTGTGTTTCTTTCCTGAGGGTGAGTGTGGAGCAGGGCCATGATGTAAGACCTAATTGTTCTTAAATCAGAGCTAGTATTCAGTAGTTGGAAGTTTTTAATGACCTGTACTATTACTTTGTGTGTGTGTGTGTGTGTGTGAGTTTTTCTGTGTCTGTGTGCATTAATTTGGATAGATGTGTGCTTCTAGAAATTTGTTCATTTCATCTAGGGTTTCTAATTTATGGAACTAAATAAATATTTAAATATCTTCCCAAATCTTTTGACATTGATTATTATAATTCAGCCAGTAATGTGATTACACGAGTCAAAATTAACTCTCATTAGCCACCTGTATGACCATTTCTTTTTATATTCCTTTTCTTTGCAGTTGTTGAACTCGCTCTCTCTCTCTCTCTCTTTCCCTCTCCCTCTTTCTCTCTCTCTAGCAGTGTTTGGTATTTTAAGATTAAATTTCCTAGATGCCTTTCCTCTAGGCAGAAAATTTGCAGAAGAGAATGCAGATTATTTCAAATAAAAATTGTGTAGATATAGAAATTGTAAAGAGAATGTCAGTTTCTACATTTCAAAAAGGGGGATTTTAACTACATGTTTTACAGATTTTATGACTTCTCAACCCAAATTGCCTTTTTCTGGTATGGTAGTAAGCATTCTGCATTTCCACATATCAACTTGATTAAGGCAAGGAAGTAAAAAGAAAAGGGGCAAATAACAATGTTCATTGATTCAGCACATAATCTATCTTATTACTGCTGTGTGCAAAGAAACTGTACGAAGACTCGAGGTAAAATATGAGGTTATACACTCTATATTCAATCAGTTTATGATACATAGAAGAATAAATATGACTTACAGACCAGCTTTCTGTATATGCTGTTTTAGGCATATGTGGTTGTTAATCAGGAAAAAAACCCAACTTGTAGAAAAGGCCCATCATTATTGTCAAATATATAGTCAGAAAAGAGGAGGGGAAATGAGATGGATTGGCTTGGTAGGCATAACAGTGGACTCTAGCATACTGCCGATCACGGAGATCATGCAAGATTGAGCATTGTTTCATTCTTATTCATAATGTTGCCACGCGTGATGGCAAACTGGAGGCCGCTAACAGAATGGTTACACCGAAGTTATTTCTAGCCGGAAGAAAGGTGTGTCGGGAAGGTTTGCATAGTAAATTACATTTAGGTTGAACTATCCTAGAAATGAAATGCTCTTTAATTCTTAGTCAGTGCCCAGCATAATGTTAAAGCATTTTAAATACACTTTGGATCCTCTCAAAAATCAAAGGTGGAGAGCAGCACAGTTATCATCACTTTCCATTGAGAAAATTAAATGTTGCAGATAAAATTAAGACTATTCCCTAAGGTCACACCGCTCAGTCAGGACAAAGTGGAATATAAGCCACCTGGACTTGAGTACCTGAGTCCTTAACTACTTTGTCTTAGCTTCTTACTCCTGGAAGGAATTCTCAAAAGTCTTGAAATTACAGTTGATTTTTTCCCTTCTCAGTAAATCTAGTGCACATGTTGCTGTAAATATCTTCATATGCAAAACTCTGGTCATGTTTATTTATTTATTTTTCTTTTAAATGTAATGTTTATTATTTTTAAAAATTACATATCCAAGGATTTAATTGCTCTTGTGGTTGTCATATTTTTCTAGGGTTGCTGTGAAATATTTCAGTAACTAAGACTTGGTTAGTTTTTAAAGTACAATTTAAATGAAGCACTGATTTTTTAAAAAAGTTTCAAACAATCTCTTAAAATATCTTTAGTATAGAATGCTACACTAGCCCAAGTTTCACTTAAGAAGGAAGCCAGATTTACTTTTAAAATGAGGTTTATACTATGTAAAAATATTCAACCATGTTTGTAGGTTTGTGAATAAGCAACCTTTTGCTTATTCACTTGCCAGCTAAGGGGCTTTCTCCAGTCATTCTGCCATTATAAGATTAATAAACTTATTTCTATAATGGAAACTTTACCTCATAAAAAAGTGACAGTTGGTGAAAGGAGTGAAATGTCTATAGGAATAACTTGACATGAAGTCATGTTTATAATGCAAATATAATATTTAAAAAGAAAAAAATGTGAATCGAAGAGACATAGCCCATCCATGTCATTTCACCACAAGTTTAACAGAAGCTTTACAAGCATGAACGCCTCTTCTAAGTTCAGCTGCACAGGAACATGCATTGCTATGGGGGAAATGACAAGAAATGAACTGAAAATGAAAGTTCTCGTGTTTTTGTCAGGATGGGAGCCTGTTTACATGCTGACATTTTGCATATCGTGATTATCTTACATCACTGCCTGGGGATGTATCCACCCACTGCCAAAGCGTGTGACACTTGAATCAACAACATTACAAATTAATGTAGTAGCAAAAGGAAAGCAGTTTATTCAAAACCACGTATGCAAAATGATTAGGTTTATTGACTTGGAAACTCACATTTAACCTAGTTTAAAAAAACACACGACATTATTTTAGACTGCCATCATATATCTCGAGCAGATTGAACACATTCTTTTAGTGCAATAGGCAGCATATTCTAATCTGTACTCCTATGTAACTTTGATTTTGATATCTTGCTTCAAAACATCTTCACACCTTTTTATTTCTTGTAAGTCTTAGTACAAGGTAAAAGTTCCACTTCAGGTGTTCGGTAGGGATTTCTATAGGGATTACTAGAAGGCAGTCTATATCATGAGGATATTTTTTGCTATATGAGACACACATACAAACACATGAGAATAATAATAACAAAATAAATAAATAACAACACAGACCAAGCAGCAGGCAGTCTTAGGGCATTTTCAGGGTTCACGAGGACCCTGGTCCAATAACATCCCTATTTACGTGTGTTCCCTCTAGCATTCTTACCTGCTGCCCTTTGGCTTCGCCAGCTCTCTTCGTGGTTATAAATTGGCTATGGAAGTTCTGGCCTTTAATTCCAGAATAGCAATGTTCTGCAGAAAAAGAGGTCGTCTCTTCCAGTAGACTCTTTTATGAAAAGGGAAATTTGGTAGCAGCGCCACTGTAGACTTTCTTTCCTTATCTAGTAGTGAGTTCCACACTTTTCCAGCTTGGGGACTGTTTGCTGTCAAACCAAGTTCTTTCCTTCCTATAGGTTTTTTAAATCATATTTTGAAGGCTCTTCCAGCTTTTATAGCAATCCGTATCTCAGTTGTATCAATCACATCTGTACACATGTTGCCATCATCATTTTAAAGTCATTTTTTTCTTCTACTTGAGCCCTTGGTATCCAGTGCTTCTCTTTTTCCTTCCCTCCCCCACCTTCCCACTCTTTTGAACCCTTGATAAATGATAAATTATTATTATTCATATCTTACACCATCCGCTGTCTCCCTTTGCCCAAGTTTCTGTTGCTCTTCCCTCTGGGAGACTGGGGGTTATACATGGATCCTTGAGAGGTTATTTTTGGGCTCCCTGGACAACTGGTTTCTCACTGACTTGGCAAAAGGGAGGCACTGGTCAGAGACTCAGAGGCGGAGAGAAAAGTAAAGCTAGCAGGCTCCTCCTCTTCCCTTCCTCCAGCTGCATCTCCTGATGGACTTACTTGCAGTGATTATAGTCCTGTGGATGGTCCAGGTGACTGCAGTCTGCTTAACTTCCCATTTTCTTTGTCCTAACAGATTGGAGCAGGCACCCATGTCCTGGCTAGCGTTTCCGCCTTCCATACAGAAACCCAATTTGGTTCTAGACCAATATACCTCCTGTGCAGCTCCCGCTGGCATTTCAGTGTGTTACCATGTTTTCAAACAGGTTTGCATGGTCCTCTTAGACTTAAACAGACAAAGAAGAAAGGTCTGGTGATCCACTGCCAAGAATCAGAGGATGGACGCTCTATAGATCATAATGGTCCCATCCTATCCATAATTGAACATGCCAATGGGATAGTACTAGCCAACAGCATTTCATCCTATGGACATGGATTTGCCAGGAGTTGGGACCAACTGGACAGTAGCTAGTAACAACGATAACCTGTTTATTACTCTATTCTGCTCTCTATTTTCCCAATTTTCAGTTACTTGTATGAATTTCCTCATTGAACTCCCAATGCAGTGTTTGTGTCCTTTTAATTATATCTTGCCTGGGACATAAACTTGTTTATGAGTTACTTCTTGAAAGAAATTGTGGTAGCAGGATAGCTTGAACCATTCAGGTTTCATCCCTGAGATAAGCACCTACCACAGTGTCTACATTACATGTATGAGTGCATACCTGCAGAAAAATGAATTTCTCTTTGTGAGCATGTTGGTCGTTTTGCTGTACAAACAGTGAGGTTATCTTTCTGTTTTTTTTTCTTTATGTGTATACAATGGGGCGGGGGGGGGCTCTGTATTTACCCAATAGGCGAGTAAATTAGTGTAAAGGTACCCAAGGGAGACCTGTTGTGAAATAAGAGGTGATTACCAGAAAATTAGGACGTTTTCATTTAGTCCCAGGTTGCTCTTGTCACATACAGCAGCTATTGGCAATCTTCTTTCATCAGATTGCATGTTGTATTCTCTCCTGTGAAGGAGAGACACTAACACATTGAGATTGAGATGTAAAGGATTGTGAAAGGAAAAAATTGGGAAGCCATAGGCCTTCCTGAGATGATATATAGGTAAATATAGTGTTCCTCTATATTCTATGCCATGGGACAGTACTATGACTAGGCAGCATTTCATCCTATGTACATGGGATTACATGTGTTGGGACCAACTGGGCTGGCAGCTGACAACAACGATAGTTTGGTTACCTTCTTATTATTCTTCTCTATTTTCTCAATTTCTCAGTTACATGCATACATTTCCTCACCAATTCCCAATGCGGTGTATTAAGCAAATCTAAACTATCATGCCATAAATATATAGATTTAATATAACACAAATAAAATATAGAAATATCTTTTCTTTCACTTGGCCTTGTTCTATGTATTGAAGAATATGCTAACGATGTAGATGCTCTTCTAAATTTTCTTGTCTTAACTTTATTTTCTTTCTCAAAAAATGTAAATTGGTATGCTTGATTGATGAGAAAACACTCCAAACCTTTAAAAAATTGTCAATAGGCTTTATTATAGAAGAATGAATGGGGGTATTACCAGTGCACATAAGATACTTATAATGCATACTTTGTAGAACAGGTTGTAAGAATGTCTTGTTGAGAACTATCTCTTGGGAAAGCTTGGTATTAGGATTTGCTCAGGCCAGATTTACAAGAGGACATGGAACACGGGATATCAGTGCTGACATCAGATGTGTTTTGACTCAAAGAGAATATCAGAAAGATGTTTACTTGTGTTTTATTGACTCTCTAAAGGCAATCTACTTTGCGGACCATGATACACTATGAATCACCTTGAGAAGCATGGGCATTCCACAATTCTTCATTGTGCTCCTGTGGATCTTGTCCATGGATCAAGAGGCAGTTGTGCCTCTAGATCAAGAGGATATTGCATGGTTTAAAACCCGGAAAGGTGTGCATCAGGGTTGTATCCTCTCAGCATACTTATTCAATCTGTACGCTAAGCAAATCATCAGAGCATCTTGATGATATGGGGAAAATGCAGCATCAGGTTTGGAGAAAGACTTCTTAGTAACCTGTAATATGCAGGTGACAACATCCACCCTGCTTGCTGAAAGTGTGGAGGGCTTGAAGCACTTGCTGATGAAGATAAAAAATATAGCCTTCACTATGTATTACAATTCAATGTAAGGAAGACCCAAATCCTAACAATTCGACCAATGGGTAACATCAAGGTAAATGGAGAAGATATTAAAGTTGTCAAGGATTTCCTCTTGCTTGGATCCACAATCAAAGCTCATAGAAACACCAGTCAAGAGATAAAAAAACATGTTACATGGAGCAAATCTGCTGCCCAAGACCTCTTTAAGAGTATTGACAAGCAATAATGTTACTGTGAGGCCTAAGGTGTCCCCGGCCCAAGTTATGATAGTTTCCATTGCTTCATATGCATGTGGAAGGTGGACCTTTAATAAGGAAGACCATAGAAGAATCAATTCATTTAAATAGTGGCCTAAGAAGAATATTGAAAGCGCCATGGACTTCTAAAAGGAGAAACAAATTTGTCTAGGAAGAAATCTGGCCAGAGTGCTCAATCTTGGCCAGGAGGGCAAGACTCAGTCTTACGTCCTTCAGACAGACTGCCTGGAGACCGGTGCCTGCAGAATGACACGAGTCTTGGTAAACTGAAGGGACACTGTAAAGGAGGAAGGCCCTCAAGGAGATGGCTTGGCCCAGTGGCTGCAACAATGAGCGCAGGCATAGGAGCACTTGGGAGGATTTTGGAGAATCACGCAATGTTTCTGTGTGTTGTGCATTGGGTCGCTCTGGGCTGTGACCAGCTCAGTGGCACCTAACTACAATGTAGTTTGTACAGTCTCTTCCTTAATCACTGTTCACTCAACCAATCTTTCTAATTGCCCAAGGAGTGGGAGGATTAGATCATGGGTTGTCCCCCAAGGCATTTTTCCTGGGACACAGTTTCTATTCGATATAGAAATAATACTTTTCAGGCAGGTACATTTATGTTACGGCTCCTTTCTTCGGTTGCATTCCTTCCACATCCTTACTCGACCTCAGAGAAAATCTCTCCCTTACTAGTCCTGGTCGCTAGCCAGATAAGAGCCTAAAAGTCAGGCATTGGTAAATCCAATTTTAGTACTGCTGAAGGCAGCAGAATCATGGATTTTGTGCAAGCATTTTAGTTCCGTTAAAGAATCAGGACAATTTCTCTCTTGACTTTTGAAATGATGTAATTAAAGCTGGATTCAGAGTTGAAATGTACAAGCACATGTGTACTAATCTCTGGGATAAAGTTGAGAAGAAAATATGTGTCTTTTTTGCTGACTACAGAAAATCGCGAATTTGGAAAATGTAAATGTAATTAATGTGAAGAAATCATCACTCCCATGTATTACAAGTATTATACTCAGCCTTCATTCTGTGTTCCAGAACAAAGATACCAGATAAAAAAAGAGATTAGAGACTTTTGAACAAAAAAGAAAACTGAGGGTTTATTAACAAAGAACTAGGCCTTTGAATATATTGATTAAATGAGGAGAGGTCACACATGAAGAGAAAATCTAAATGTTAAGGAAGCAAGAAAATTTGAATGAGTGTGTAGGATATGCATGAGTTATTAGATATTATGTTGTGTTTGTGGAAAGCTGTTACTGAATATTTTCCTGGAAGATAGAAAGAGAGAAAAATTAAAGAAGATGAAAATCCAAGTTCAGAAAACAGAGTCACAGAAGATACCAGTAAACAACCGTGAAGCATGTTTCCCACCCACATGGCTCAGAGAGCATAGGAGTGGCATACATGTTGGGTTGAGATAAGTGTAAAACTGTTCTTGAATGAGAGGCACAGCAAAGAAGCAAACTCTCCTGGTATCTGATGATTGAATTCACATGCATCCTATGAAATAGCTGGGAAAACCAGTTTTGCACTTGGAACTAAGTCAAAGAAAAGGTCACTACCTTATCCAGAAAGACAAAAGAGGTAGTAAAGGGTCAGGCAGGGCAAGATTTTTCCTAAGGACCATCACAGAGTTATGAATGGAACTAAAACTGAACAAAAGTTCTTTTTAAAAGAATTTGATTAATAAGAGTAAATATGAACTATCTTAAATATACTTGTATTTATTAATTACCAAACATTGTGCATACTCAAATAATAACATTTTGACCGGATAAGCAAAGGGAATTAAACTTAGATACAGATACAAATGGTGCCGGTAGACAAAACGGACCCTGGAGCAAGCTATGGAATTAGCATCAAGTCCTAGGTTGCAAATTTAGGGAAGCTAGAATTAAATTCTACATCTCTTCTGAGTGAAGGCTTAGAGACTGGATGTTAAATTGTTGACGCCAGAGCCCTGGGGAGAACTTTCCAGGGTGAGAGGCAGAGATGGAGAACAATGTAAATGAAGGTATAGAAGAGGGAAGACAAAAGGATGGACTAATAGGACATCCTGTTTTTCTCTAAGAGAATAATCTCCTCTCTTGTGTACTTAGGATATAATACAGAAAATTAAACGAGGCAGTTTGAGCTCAATTATCTACAAAACTGGGGAGCTATTAGGAAGTTGTAACAGAAGGTACTTCCCACATTCATTTTCTCCCAACTTTCTTAGCGATAGCCACATGATTTCCTTTTCCCAAACTCACACCTGTCTTTATTTCATTTCTTCATTTCTCTATCAGCAGCAAGACTCAGATTTCAGCTGAGCACTCCTATCTGTGCCGTCCTGTGCGCAGGTTCCCCGGTCACTCATTCAGCTGCAGTCCTTTCCCACCATCCAAACTTTTCAATAGTGAAAACAGTCTTCTGAAATCTTTTGGTATGCTACAAGGGGCAGAAGGATGGAGAGTAATCAAAAGAAACAGACTTGGGGGTAAACAATCTACCACTGATCTGTCAGTTTTACACCTTGTGGTGGTTTGCACATTGCTGTGATGCCTGAAGTAGTGTTGTAAATAGCAGCAGGGTCACGGGGTAGACAATGTTCAGTGGGGTTTGTAGAATAAGATAGTCTAGGAAAAAGGCAGTCTATTCATTAACACGTGGCCAGGTTGAACCTAATGAATAGCAATGGCAAGTTGTCTGATAGATGGGTGAAAAATTAGGCAGCTTGGATGGAGGGCATTCAAAATACAAGTGGGGAAAAGTTTGTACCTCAAAGTAAAGTTGACTACAAAGGACGAAGGCTTTCAAGACTTGTCTTTGCTGACACAGCATTGTTCAAAATGAGGAGGGACAGACACAGGCATCCATTAATAATCAGAATGTAAAATATGAAAAGTATGACCCTACGCAAATTGCATATTCAAACATGAAGTAAAACGCTGCATGGGCGTGTTCCCGGGTGGGTAGACCTGGGCGAATACTGGGTCTTTCTATTTAGACCATCACCATCAGGAAGATGGGTGGACACGGTGGCTGCACCAATGGGCTCAAACATAACAATTGTGAAGATGGCACAGGACTGGTTGGAGTTTCGTTTTGTTATGGACGGGGCCACTGTGACTCAGAACCAGCTTGATGGCTCCGATACCCGAGCAAGTCCTGAATGGTGAGCGACCCCCTATGGGTCATGTAACAGAATGTGGAGGTTTCAAAAATTTGGCAATCGTATAAGATTCTCAAATGCACAATGATCCAAAATGAATTCAAAATCAAAGGTGTGACGAATCCAGCGCTGTCTAGCAGTTCTTGCCTGTGTTGAAAATTTCTCAAGTGAAAGGGGCCAGGAGTGGAACAATGCTAAGAATCACTGCTCTAGATAGAGAACCCAGCCTAACACATAGGCTTTGTAAATTCTATGCCTCCTTTCGGCTTGTGGAAGAATGGCTGAGGAGGAATTCATGTCCTAAAGAAGAGGCCTACTGCTGGCCTGATAGGAGTTAAATGATCTTGTCTGTGATCCTGGGGTTGACTTTTATTCTCCCTAAGTCCCTTTCAACACATGGCCTCAGGGGAATGTGAATCTATTCCTTTAATGTTGGAAAAGGAGAAAAACTTTGCTCTGAGCCTGGAGAAATGAATTCTGTTCAGTATGTGAACATTTTGACTTACCTTTTTAGTGAATTTTATACCTTTTTGCTTAACGAGGAGATAACTGGTGCATAACCCTTCACCTGCCAGTCTTCAGGAGTTATTTCAACACTGCGCTCACAGATTGCTTATTTAATTAAAAAACAAACAAACATTTTTTCCCAATCACAGATCTCCTATCACATCTTTAATTGTTTCATAGGATTTGTTTTTAAATAGGGAAACTAATTTAAAACCTAGATGTCATTTCCTCTTTAATGGAATTTAATTCAAAAGGTATGTATCAATTAGTCTTTAAGTAAAATGTTAAAACAGGAGGAAAAAGGAAGGAAAGGAAAGGAATATGAACGAAAATCTTCACGGTTGGCTAACGGCCTTGGGCCATCCTTCATATATGAGTAGTGATCATTAGTATTTGCATTAGAGGTTGATTAAATGGTTATGACACACACACATTTAAAAAGTTGCAATCAAGTATTAATCTCCATAAGTAAAGAGTACCAGGAACAATAGATTAGAACCTTTCCACGGGTCTTTGAGGGAAGTGCTAGTTTTTATAGCAAAAAGGGTCCACAGTGCATTATCTGGAAGGAAAGTATTGGGCGATCTAGAAGGTTACAGCCATTAGATAATGAAGCAAGACAAAGACTCTATTTCCATCTTATGTTCTAGGGAGAAAATTTAGAGAATCTAAATTACAAATTTTCTGATTTTAGCCATTGAATTTGAGGTTCAGTATCTAACTCTTTTTTTTTTTTGACAATTGATTTTTAGAGGCCATAGTTAACAAATTCACTAAAAATTAGAACATTGTTCTGGGAAGAAAAATATAATATAGCTTGATTTTTAAACTACATTTCCTGTCCCTTTTCAAAACAAACATTTTATGTATCCACAATGGAAATTTGCCCTTGAATATTTATCAAGGAACGTGTTATTTAAATTTTAGTTACCCACTTTTCTTTACAGCTCATAAGTACACTGATGATGATTCAAGTACTCTAGCAAAGCAACATATTTTTTGTTGTTTTTCTTGTCATTTATTAAAATCTGAAAGATTTTGAGTCATTTTGTCAGTTTTGAAGGATCTCAGACAATGAGTTCAGAGACTTATAAATTTGAACCTGTTTCCTTTTTCATAAATTGTTTTCTCCAGGCAAGTTCATAAAATCAAGCCCATAATATATGATAACTCTGCAGGGAGTGTTTCTTCCTTGGGAGAAGTGTGATATTTGTTGGGCTTCAAAACTGTAAGACTATCAGTGTTTGCAAAGCAATTAACATAAGAGCAACAGGAGGACAAGAGGCCCTTTGGATAAGCAAATAACATGATAATTCTTACCAATAGTCGAAACACCTCAAAATATGGGGTAGTTGTGTCTGGATAATTATAAAATCAAGTTGCATTGATTGGAATTCTTTTTGCTGAAATAGTGATTATTGTTTAATAGTCTTGAATATTTTACATCTCCATTCTATTTAATTATAATACTTCTTTTCCAGGACATTCTGTTTCTAGAACTCTCAAATTTCTGTGTTTTAGTTTATTTAATTAATTTATTTTTTAATCGTTTTGTTAGGGGCTCATACAACTCTTATTACAATCCATACATACATCAATTGTGGAAACCATATTTGTACAGTCATTGCCTTCATCATTCTCAAAACATTTGCTCTACACTTAAGCCCATGGCATCAGGTCCTCTTTTTTCCCCCTCCCTCCCCGCTTCCCCCACCCTCATGAGCCCTTGATAATTTATAAATTATTATTTTGTCATATCTTGCCCTGTCCGACGTCTCTCTTCACCCACTTTTCTGCTGTCTGTCCCCCAGGGAAGAGGTCACATGTAGATCCTTGTAATCGGTTCCCCTTTCCTACCCACTCTCCCTCTACCCTCCCAGTATCGCCACTCACACCACTGGTCCTGAAGGGATCATCCGCCCTGGATTCCCTGTGTTTTCAGTTCCTATATTAGCCAGTGTACACCCTCTAGTCTAGCCAGACCTGCAAGGTAGAATTGGGATCATGATAGTGGGGGATGGAGGAAGCATTTAGGAACTAGAAGAAAGTTGTATTTTTCATCGTTGCTACATTTGCACCCTGTCTGGCTCATCTCTTCCCCGAGACCCCTCTGCAAGGGGATGTCCACTGGCCTACAAATGGGCTTTGGGTCTCCACTCTGCACTCCCCCCCTCATTCACTATGGTAAGATTTTTTGTTCTGATGATGCCTTATACCTGATCCCTTCGACACCTTGTGATTGCACAGGCCGGTATGCTTCTTCCATGTGGGCTCTGTTGCTTCTGAGCTAGATGGCCGCTTGTTAACTTTCAAGCCTTTAAGACCCCAGATGCTATATCTTTTGATAGTCGGGGACCATCAGCTTTCATCACCACATTTGTATATGCACCTATTTGTCTTCAGCGAGATCGTATCATGGAGGTGAGCACAGAATGATATGATTTTTTGTTCTTTGATGCCTGATAACTGATCCCTTTGTCAGCTCGTGATCACACAGGCTCGTGTGCTTCTTCTATGTGGGCTTTGTTGCTTCTGAGCTAGATGGCCGCTTGTTTACCTTCACGCCTTTAAGGCCCCAGATGCTATATCTTTTGATTGCCTGGCACCATCAGCTTTCTTCCCCACATTTTCTTATTCACCCGCTTTGTCTTCAGTGGTTGTGTAGGGAAGGTGAGCATCATAGAATGCCAATTTAATAGAAGAAAGTATTCTTGCATTGAGGGAGTACTTGAGTAGAGGCCCAACGTCCTTCTGCTACCTTAATACTAACCCTATAAATATATGCACATAGATCTATTTCCCCATCCTCATATAAAAATATATTCACATATGTACATGTCCTTATCTAGACTTCTATAAATGCCTCTTGCCTCCCAGCTCTTTCCTCTATTTCCCTTGATTTTCCTCCTGTCCCACTATCATGTTCAGTCCCCACCAAGGTTTCGGCAGTTCCTCTTTGTTACATTACCCTTAATTATGCCCTACCAGGCCCCCCACACTCACCTCACCACCAATTTGGTGTTTTAAATGATGCTCTTTATTAACTCAAAGGTAAAGTGATAATATTCAAAAAAGGAGGCTATACATTAGAAATATGGAGGAAAAGCTTTATATTTGAAAGCAAAACAATTTAAACTATTAAAAGACAATGATGTAAAATTTCTACTTCCTTAGCTAACTCTTTTGCCTGAAGTGATAATAATTTCATATCAATAAATACTGCCATCAAGTCTATGTCACCTTCAGGTGACCCTATAAGACAGGGTAGAAGTGACCCTGTTTCCAAGACTGGAAATAGGTTTCCAAGAGTGTAAATCTTTATGGGGATAGAAAGACCCATCATTCTCCCAAGTAGCAACTGGTAGTTTCAAACTGTTGACCTTGAAGTTAACAGTCCTGAGAATAATGAAACTATAGAAATGTACATATTCTATTACCACAGTATTTGGTGGCATATTGGTTACATGTTGGGCTGCCAACAGCAAGGTCAGCAGTTTGAAACCACCAGCAGTGAGGCTTTCTACTCCCCTATAGAGTTAGAATTTCAGAAACGGACAGAGGCAGGTCTACCTTGTCCGATGGGGTCACTGTGAATCAGATTCAACTCAGTGGCAGTGAGTTGGTTAGGAATATCACTAAAAGGTATAAAAGCTGCCACCATCAAGTATATCCTGATGCATAGAGACCTTATAAAGGGTTCCTGATATTGTAAATCTTTATAGGAACAGCTAGCCTCATCTTTCTCCAGAGGAATCGTTTGAATTACTAACCTTCCTGTTAGCCACCCAACGCTTACCCAGGAGTAGCACCACCAGGGTGCCTTAAACATTGTAGAGATCAGTTATTTTTAGCCTAACCTACCATACTTCTATTTTCAAAAGATCTATGAGGCACAGGATTTTATTGATTTTCTCTCCTGGGGATTGCTTTTCATCCCCCCTCTTCACTCCACTCCACTCTCCACAGCTGCTACTGTCAATCACATCTCACTACACTAGGACTCAAACTCTCAGCTTGACCACTGAGTCAACCTAGGGTTGGAATGTAACATGCAACACTTTTTCAGAAAAAGTGTCTATAGTTAAATGTCCCAAAGCATCTTTGCAGAGACTTTCAGTGAACAATGCTAAAGTAGCTTTGCACAGAGATCATCTCAGGATCTTGGCAGTGGTGATTAAATTTCCTATACACGAAGTAAACATAATCAGTCCAAAATATTGTATAAACATATTAAAACTGGGGGGGATAACAGTGGCTTAAATGTTTGTGCTCTCTGAATAGACCAGTGTATTTTACTGGCAGGGTAATACAAATATTCTAAGAAGGAAAGGAAAATAGCAACTGTTTAGCGTGCTAAAATATATTGTCTTAGTCACTGACTTTTTTTATTTGGCATTGAATTATTTTATTAGCTCATCAAGTAAGATCCAGAGACGTTAAAAATTCAAATATTTTATGTCTATGTACATACAGTTATGTGTGCTTCAGAATCAGAAATGGGAAATTATATCTGAGGAATTGAAATACGGTAACTATGATCCACTCTGGAAACACTGGTTGCATAATGCCTAAGCCCTTACCCACTTGTCGTAATGGAAAATGATTTGGGCCTTGGCCTTCACTGCTTGTGAAGTAACTATTCGAAGAATGGAGGTGCTTTCTGAAACCTCCAGACCACACCTGAGGATTTGAGCTACCAAAAAGAGGCTGCCCAGACCACCTTATGGTGGTCAATAAGGATGAATGAACCTAATATACATATAACTAATGCCAGTCAGGAATAGCTTATTAAAGCCCTGAACATAGAGCCTGATCTTAGTGAGCTTCCTGGTTGACAAAGCGTTCTGTATGGATCATGGAAGCTTTGCCTTGAAATCCATCCCAGACATTGGTCATCAATTTCTTCCCCATGGCAATTCTGGTTTGTATCATTTTGCTATGATAAATCTGTAATCATATGTGCAGTACTTCCTTGGAGAGGTGAGTGGTTCTGAAAGGACTGGAGAGGTAAGAGAGGGAGAAGGAAGTAGGTGAAAGTGAGATAGCTCAGCAGAGCTCCAAGCTCACATCTGAAAGAGATAATGGGAGAATGTCAAATCCATGGCCAGAAAGGCAGACTTTTGGGGTGTTGTGGGGTTCCCAAACTTGTAACTAGAAACTGTCTATTTGGAAATCTCAAGGATGGTGTCCTCTGCTTTGAGATCTGCCCTAGCTCCAGGTGCCTAGGGTCAGAGAACACAGTGCCTCATGGGGAGCTGGTGTCAGAGATAACAGAAGACGTAGAATTAATTGTTGTTGTTTAAAGATAATTAAGAAATTGAGGTAAGGATAAAATGGATAATAATTACTCAGATTAGTTTGTGATGATAGATAAACTCCCTACTGTTTTTCCTTGAGCCAGACAAGTGTTTGAGACTACAGATAAAAATTTCCCACCTAGAATCACTGTCTTATACATACATACATGTATAAATGGTATACATTAAGATAAATCCTTAATTATTTTCTGAATTATAGAATTGTTAGTTATAATTCGTTAGAACTACCCCAAAATTGTGAAGAAAATGAATTTTACGTATTTTAGAAATATCACAATTTATAGATATTTATAAGTAATTCTGTTGGCATTGTAGACTACTGTATATACTCGTGGATAAGCAGTTTTCCAGCACATTTTTAAAAATCATTTTATTGGGGGATCTTACAATTCTTATCACAATCCACACATGCATCCATTGTGTCAAGCACATTTGGACATCTGTTTCCATCATCATTCTCAAAACATTTGCTTTCTACTTAAGCCCTTGGTATCAGCTTCTCATTT
>NW_022103906.1:73052903-73054809 GCF_000313985.2 Echinops telfairi | reverse complement strand
CCGGGAACCATTGGTCCTATCTATCCAGATTGATCGGCAGAGATAATAATATGTACAAAAATACAAAGCACAGCAAGACAAAGCGACAAAAGAGAAAACAACGATGACAACAAAAAAGAAAACCAATGACCCAGAAAAGAATAAATTATTCTAAAAAAAAAAGAAAAAGAAAAACATTTTTTTAATTTTAAAAAGAAAGAAAATCCTGTAAATAGATCAAGGTCTGATTTTTGACCTCTAGGCACATCCTCCTGTCAAGTCGAGTGGGGTGCCATCCTCTGGCCCCAGAGTCTATCCTTTGCACTCCCCCGGGAGCTCCCGGCTCTGCTCTTCCCATTGCTTTGCCGCGCCTTTAGTGTTTTGCCTTGGTGTCGTGGGGTCAGTCTGGACACTGAGTCTCCAGTGTTGTCCCCTGTAGGGCCTTGGGTCAGCGAGGGACGTCGTGTCTCACAGTGGGATCAGCCATATGGTCCACTCTGTGCGCTGGCTGTTCGGAGTGGGGATATCTTCCTCAGGGCTTGGTGAGCCAGGATGTGCTCCAAGATCTCTTCCTTCCCATTCATTTGCTCCTGTGTGCTCTGATCAGACATGTCCCTCTCCCCTACCTGCAGCTTCAGTGCTGTCCTCTCAAGTAAATTCTTCCAGGGGGAGGGGCAGTTGTCCATGTGGCTGGGATTGGGGCCAAGCCCTCAGGCCCCTCCAGTGGCTCCCTTCTCCATGCCAGTAAGCTGCATTCGCATCCAGGAACACTGGATTTAAGTCTGGTTCCTTTTTCCCTGTGGAGACATAAACAATACCCTCCCCTTGAGTGGGTCAGTCCCCTATTCCCCCACCACATCTCTCTCTCTCTCTCTCTCTCTCTTTTTCCTCTCTTACCCGCCCCCATCCTTTTGGGTTGGCTACTATATGTACCCCTGGTTTTGCTCTGGCCCCTGCCACACTACCTGGACCTCCCCTCTGGAGTGTTTTTATACAGTAGTTTTTTTTCCTGTGCCCCTTTTGCATGTTTATTTTCTTTTTTATAAACTTACCTCAGCAGACTCATGTTGTACTTTTCCTTTTGTGCTTGGCTCACTGTACTTAGCATAATTTCCTTCAGTTCTTCCCATGCGGTAATATGCTTCATGCATTCACTGCTTTGTAGCGATGCATAGTACTCCATTGCATGTATGTACCACAGCTTTTTAATCCATTTGTCTGTTGATGGAAATTTGGGTTGTTACCAATTCCTTGCAATTGTGAACTGTGCCGCAATAAACATTGGAGCACAGATGTCTGGCCATGGTTTGTTTCTTGCCTCTTCTGGGTATATACCCAGTTTGGGGATTGCTGGGTCATATGGTAGCTTGATTTCCATCTGTTTTAGATATTGCTAAATCAATTTCCATAGTGGCTGTACATACATACAGGTCCACCAGCAGTGGATGAGACTTCCTATCTCACCACAGCCTCGCCAACACTTGTTGCTTTCTGATTTTTTGAATTGGGCTATCTCTGAGGGTGTTAGGTGGTATTTCATAGTTGTTTTAATTTGCATTTCTCTTATGGCTAATGATCAGGATCATTTTCTCATATGTTTACTGGCCATTCAGATTTCAGACTCTGTGACAATTTCGTTCAGGTCCTTTTCCCACGTCCTCAGTGGGCAGTTAGTTTTTCTCTTATTGTAAGCTTGCAAAGTATTGTAGATTTTAGTAATAAGGCCTTTGTCTGATGTGTCATTGCTAAAGATGTTTTTCCAGTCAGTGGGCTCTCTTATTACTCTCTTGGTGAATTCTTTCGATGTACCCAGGTGAATAATCTTCAGTATATCCCACTTGTCTATTTGTGACTGCTCTGTATTTATCCTTCTCTATTTCTGATAGCTTATGTATTCCCTGTGCAGCACATTTTTAAAAAAAATAAT
>NW_022103906.1:73029778-73051358 GCF_000313985.2 Echinops telfairi | reverse complement strand
CTGTGCTTGTTAAAACCCTCTTCCTTCCTTCCCCCTCCCCTACCCCCATGCTCCACTGATCTGTCATCCCATTGTTCTCTCTTCTGGCTTGTTGTTTATTCTGCCTATCCCTTCCAGGTAGACATGCTATGTACCATCACCAGACTGAGTGCAACGAGGCAACAACAGAAAGTAAAACAATGTCTACAACAACAACAATACACACATATGCATACATATATAACCGTATGAATAGTTCAGGGTCTTTTGTTTTCTTTCACGTGGTCCAGCACATTTTTAATGCAGTTTTTGTAGCAAATTAGATGCCCCGGCTGCTATTCAAGTCGGCTTATACTTGAGTATAAACTGATAATTAGGAGGCTGAACCTTTGTGAGATCAATAACATTGTTTGCTCCCTTAAAGATTTACAATCTGAAAATTCCAAGGAATAGTTCTACTGTGTCCTATCTACAACAATTATGAGTTGGAATCAACTTGATGAGAGTTAAAAACATTTAGTTATAAACATTTATATCCAAGTTCTTTGAAGCAATGTCACAGAATTTTTTATACGGGCATTTTCAATAAATGGTCTCTTAGCCATGTAAATAATGTAGTTTCCCTATTGCTAATCCAACTATTTGGATCAAAGTCATAGATTAAGTATAAAGTCCATGCATGAAATTATAGAGAAAAATGCATATCAAGGGGATTTTCTATAATTAAAATTACAGTCAGGTTTCATCCATAAAGATATAAATTATATAAATATATATATATATATATATTTAATTCTGACCCAACTTGTATTTTGTAAAACAAATGTGCAAAGGAAGAGTTACAAGACAAATGGTATGTCTTTGGTTTGTTGCAAGCTATTTGTCACTATAACATACTAAAATTTAAAAAGCCTTCGCCGATATCATTCTTTAACTATATTCTCCCTTTTGTCACTATTCTACACTATGTATTTTCTTTATTTTAA
This sequence comes from Echinops telfairi, assembly GCF_000313985.2. Taxonomy (NCBI): domain Eukaryota; kingdom Metazoa; phylum Chordata; class Mammalia; order Afrosoricida; family Tenrecidae; genus Echinops; species Echinops telfairi. The sequence goes on along the minus strand of NW_022103906.1, from coordinate 73,050,393 downwards.
AAGCCCTATTTTAGAGGATCAATTTCTGTACTGTAAGCCTTCACAGCACAGGTTGTATTCAAGGAAGAGCTTCTAAAAGATCATTGATAATAGTTAAAAACATTTCTTTGTCAAGAGGAATATAGGTTTTCTTTCCTTAAGTGGCAGATCATTTATATAGCTGAACCAATTTGAATCCAAGATAAATTGGAGATATTTTAAAAAGTTTTATACTATATTTTTAAATGCACACCCTATTTTTAAGATGAGAATATGTATTTGGTAGCATGAATTATTTGCCCCATTTAAACAGATATTTTTCAAGCTAAGCCAAAGTAACATCTGGAGACACGGGCAGTGTATTCTATTTAAATATATGGATTTCTTATTCCTCATTATTTATGGAAGAATTATGACATTTTCTGCTCTCTGAGATTTAATGGAGTCCCTTGAACAGCTGCACAGGCACACACAACAAGGTGTGATACAGCTTCCACAAGGGACAAAGATGTGTACAAAAGTCTTTAATCAAAAAGATAAGCCAAGTCATACACTCACTAAAGACACTATGGGAAAAAGAAATTGTTGCCAGACAGTTAGGAATATATACATTTAAAAACTCCTGGCTTTATTTGGAAGGTCACTTATCAACTTACTGCCGGCTGTTGTAGCTGTTACATATATGGGAGGCCAGGAGGCCCCTGCTCAGTGGGCAGGGTGTCTTAGGCTGCTTTAGTATCTTGGATGCTTTTCCTCCATACACATCATGATGTTTGACATACATTAATAAAAAATACTTGTAGCTAAGGAAGAGCACCATACATTACTCTTGAGAATTTACATGTTGTGATTCTAATGTCCAAAGATTGGAAAATGGAAAATATGGCACCTATTTGAAGAAAATGTGCCTTCACTCGGGTAAAGGCAGCCTTTTAAACTGGATTTTAGAATATTTTATTCAAGTTGATAAATTTTGTCAGCTTTAACTGAAATCTATAAAGGATAAGGTGAAAATTATTATGTGATCTCACTTTATAGATTTTGTCTCACCACTAGATGTTTATCAAAATATTGTAAAAATATTGCTCAGAGCAAAACACTCAAGTTAAAACAGTACTGAGTGATGGGGAGTGGGGGGTGGGGAAGATAGTTCTAGATCACTTACAGAAAACACATTAACTGAAATTCAGTAAACATGGTTCATGGGGTTGTTGTCTCATTTATTGTATTAATTAGCTAAACATTTAGATAAGCTAACATATACACATATAATATATATGGATGGAGGAGGTATTCATTCAAACAGTATAAGGGAAGATTGCCTGGTTTAAAATCAGGAAAGGTGTGTGTCAGAGTTGTATCTTCTCCTCATACTTCGTCAGTCTGTGTGCTGAGCAAATCTTCAGAGAAACGACTGTAGGAAGGAAACCTGAGCATAAGGACCGGAGGAAGGCTTCTTAACCACCTGTGAGGCGCAGATGACACACCTTTGCTTGATGAAATAAAAGGAGGACTCGAAGCACTTGCTGCAGAAGATACAGGTTTGCAGCTTTCAATATAGATCACAACTCAATGTAAAGAAAACAAAACTCTTTAAAACTGAAATGGTAGGCAACATCAAGATCACTCACTAGTGCCATCTGTATAGCATGGGGTACAACTGACCCTGAGAGTTTTTAGGACTGTCACTCTACACAGGAGTAGAAAGTCCCATCTTTCTCCAGCAGAGTGGCTGGTGGTTTCAAGCAGCTGACCTTGCAGTTAGCAGGCCCACTTGTTACTAGTAGGGGGATAAATAGAGAAAAGATGGAAGTGATCAAGAGTTTCATCTTGCTTGGATCCATAATCAACGTTCATGGAAGCAATAGTCAAGAGATCAAAGAACACATTACATTGGGTAAATATATCTGCACAAGATTTCTTCAAAGTTTTAAAGAGCAAGGGTGTCACTTTGAGGACAAAGGTACACCTGACTCAAGCCAGGGTATTTCCCATGGCCTCACGGGCCATTCAGTAAAGAAGACTCAAGAAGAAACAGCAATGCATTTGAAAATTGTAGTTGTGCTAAAAGTGCCATAGACTGTCACAAGAACCAACTTTGAAAAAAGAATAAAGAACCCACTTTGTCTCATAGACTTTGGGCATGTCGTCATGGGAGAGCACTCCTGGAAAAGGATGTAATGCTCGGTAAAGTGGGCATGAAAAGAGATGGATCGACACATTGCCTACATCTATGGGCTCACACATAACAATTGTGAGGATGGTGTAGGACCAGGTAGTGTTTCATTCTGTTGTACATAAGGTCACCGAGTCAGTGCTGGCTCGGTGGCAACTAACAACAACAATAACAATAAACCCTTTGTGATCATGCAAAATGATTTGGGCCTTTGCCTTAACTGCTTGTGAAGTAACAGAGTGATTGAGGTGCTTTCTGAAAGTTCCAGACCACACCTGAGGATTTGAGCTAACAAAAAGGGGCTGGCCTGACCAGGAGAGACTCACCTGGTGTATCCATAAGGATGAATGAGCCTATAATACATATATGTATGTATGTATGCATATATATATAAAATTAGTGCCAATCAGGACTACCTTACTAAAGCCCTGAACATAGAGGCTGGCTTCAGTGAGATTCCCATTTGACAAAAGGTGCTGCACCCTGTTTGGATCATGGGAGCTCTTCCTTGGAAGCCCTCCCAGACCTCAGCCATGAATTTCTTCCCTATGACAATTCTGATTTGTATCATTTTGTTATGTGAAATCTATAATCATAAGTGAAGAACTTCCTTTGAGTTCTGAGTTGTTCCAAAAGGAGTGTGGGTATGGGACGTGGGGGAAGAATGCTGGAGAAAGTGAGATAACTCAGCAGAGATCCAAGCTTGCAGCTCACATCTGAAAGTGATAATGGGAGAATGCCAAATCGATGGCCAGAAAGGCAGAATTTTGGGGTGTTGTGGGGTTCTCAAACTTGTAACTAGAACCTGTCTATTTGGTAATCTCAAGGATGGTGTCCTCTGCTCTGAGATCTGCCCTAGCTCCAGGTGCCATGGGGAGCTGGTGTCAGAGATAACAGAATAGTGGGAAAGTGTAGAATTAATTGATATTGTTTAGAGAAAATTAGGATATTGCTTAGAGTGGATGCCTTAGAAGATATTGCTGAAAGCCCCTCTAGCACCCTCATCAGCCATTATGGCTTTTAGACTTCTAACTGTAATGAAGTCTCAGAGAATTCCTAGAGGTGTGGTATCGATGGTGAACCAGGAAGATGTGTGCTATACTCAATAAGAACTGCTGGAGTTTGCTAATATGTGCAGACAGAAACCTGGAGAATATGTGTGGGAATGATTACTAAAGGTTTGAGATACTAGTTGTGGTTACATAATCTGTTGTCAATTTGAGACTTACCAGTGAAGGAGTGGAGTTTAGCCTGTGTGCCAGGTCACAGCCTGATGACCTCATTTGGAGGCACTGAGGAGATAAATAGTTCCTTGGAGGTGGGGCACATGCTCACTCCCTGCAGCTGATAGGACACATGGAGCTACACTAGAGCCCTGGAGCTAAAGGAACCATATGGAAACCTCTGCCAGCGCTGAGATGCTTACACTGCTGCTGGATCCACAAGAACTTTCACCCACTGCCCTGTGATCTTCTACATTTGGTGTCATTGCATGTGTTGTATGAGTCTGAAGAGGAATTTATAGATTGATATCGGACATATGGGCTAATATTGGACTTATGGACTTGATTTGGACTCAACATTCAATTGTTCTTGTATATAAAGCTCTTTGTTATTCACATATGAATCTCCCTGGATTTGTTTCTTTAGTCTGCCCAGACTAGCACATTATGGTACCAGGAGTGGGGTTCCATAAAGATGGAGAGTGGAGCCTTGTTTGACCTCTGCCTCAGGGTAGTTTTTCTTTTTCAGCTAGCAGAGGTAGGATATGTCCATGTGGTTTACTGAGTTGTTTTCTGCAAAGAATATGGAAAGTTAAGGTTTTGATTATTTTGTTCGGTTGTTGTCTTTGGTTATTCCTGTTTGAAATGGGGAAAAATGTGATTAATGTGTATTTAGAGTTTAGGGGTAGAAATCTCCATTTGAATTTCTCAGAAACCATGCTGCTTAACGAAACTGACTGACCGAAGGTTCAAATGGCTGACAGAAAGCCTGTCTTTGGCTTGAGGCTGTCGGAGGCCTAGTCCCATATTTTGGTATCAATAGAATAGTTTTGATAAGGATTAATATAAGCTAAATAAGGATTGAATTTCATTGTTTTAAGAATTGTGATTAGTATCTGATTCTACTTTGTTTACACTCATTTTTCTGCTTATTATTGTTGATATAATGATTGTAAAAATGATTATTGGGAAGTTTGAAAATTGAGAGCTTTTAAGCATATTTGCCTTGAGCCATTAAAATTTGATCATTAAACGGCTTTAGGAAAAGTTTACAAAGAAGGCTCTGAAAAGACAAGCCCCACCCAGTGCTTTGGAGTATTCAGGATATTTGCATTCCAAGAGAGCTGCATAGGGGATTGCTGACAGATTGAAGAAAAAAAGGAACTCTTTGGATTTTTGAATTTTGAAATAGTGATTTTTGTCAGAAGCTGGAAAAAATTTGGAACCATGACGAAAACTCTCTAGAACTGAATGTTAAAGGAAACCTGTGAGCAGGATGAAATGCTTGCCAGGTGACCACCTGGATCCACTTGAGTGGAAGTGAGAGAAACACAGCAATAAGGAAATGGGTTGAGTCTGGCCACTGACACCCATGGACCTGGTTTATAGGAACTAGAGGAGAAGATATGAGTGGATTGACTGGTCTGAAGTTCATGACCTAGCACAAGTGGGCTAGGGTAATTGAGAATTAGTGATGAGCCATGGTCTAAAGGGTAAACAACCAATGCATAGTCAGGTGAGGCTAACTGAGGCAGCCTACATTGTGTTGACCAGAACCCAACCAAATGGAGAGAAGATTTTTCAGCCTGTGAACTGGTGAATATTGCGTCAGACTTTATGGATGGCCTGTCCTGATTTGACTTTGCTTATGGATGTGGATTTCCCAAGGTTCCAACTGGAATAAAGATTCTTTGCATCAAAGAATATGATTGTCTCCTCAGAGCACTGGGTTACCATTCTGTGAGGGGATGTCCGATTGTCTACAGATGGTCTTTGGGTTTCCTCTCTGACACCTATCCTTCTCATCGATATAATTATTTGCTTTAGATAGTCTCATACTTGATCCTGTCAATATCTCATGATCACACAGGCTGGTGTGCTTCTTCCATGTGGGCTTTGTTGCTTCCCTGCTAGATAGCCACTTGTTTAAGGTCAAGCCTTTAAGACCCCAGATGCAATGTCTTCTAATAGTCAGGCACCATGAGATTTCTTCATCATATGGGCTTATGCACCTGAGGAACAAATTTTGCAGAGCACTCTCCTTCCCAAATCTTCTATTAAAATTCACTGAACCAAATTCCAGGATAGTCCAGATAACTTCCTTATCTCGTTAATGATCTGTCTCTCGTCTTCAAGGATGAGTGCACATGTTTTGTTGACATTTTCATCCATTTGGGAAGTTGATGGATGTCGAGAATGTAGTTTGACATTTCACCTTTTTTGAAATGATAAAACCACTCATACATATGAGTTTTCCCCATAGCACTGTCCTTTTAAGTTGTGTTCAACATCACAACAGTTTCTGCAGCATTTTTCTCATTTTATGTAGAAATAAAATTTCACAGGTGCATGCTATTCTCTTAAATAAGCTATCACAAAAAATGAGGCTTGAGTAAAAATGCTTTTATGAAAATATTCACCATAGAGAACCTTCCCAGGCAGCACCACTGGGTGAACTAAGTCAGAGCGAGTTGCTTGATTTTTGCCTCGTAGGTAAAAGGCATACTTTGAAAGCTCCGTCCAGCAGAGCTTTTTTTCAGGGTTTTTTTTTTTTTTGGTGTACCCACTTTATATATATCGATAGATAGATACTATAATGTAGTAAACCTAATTATATACAAAGAAATTGAGGATGAAGTAAAATAGGTAAATAAATAATAAGTAAATAAAGTAATAATTCTTCTCTCCTTTCCATGATATACTGCAACAAGGTTTATCTTGTAAACTGAAAACAAATATAATGTTTATCTTCTGAAAATGAGATTTGAAGATACATACCATGGAACTTAATTCAACCTCTAAAGGCAGTAGTGATGACAATTCTCAGTTCTTCATACTTAACGGTGAGAGAATAGTATAGGTTTAGGGTGATGAGTTATTCTTATGTTTAGTAATCAGATTTTTATACACATGGAAGAAAGCACTATGTATGAATTTAAGGTGAATTAAGGTATTAAGATAGTATATTTTAATTTCTAGTAATTTATTGATTTTACGTAAAAGATGATGAGTTTTTATAGCTTATAAATTTTAAGCAAATCAGCTTTTTAAAAGTCATATTTATCTTTAAATTCAGATATCAGAAAACATATTTCCTCCTTATAAATGTAATGTGTTTAAATATTTATTTATCAACGAATATAAAACACCTCATATAATTATTAATGGTGGACATGAATTAATTAGTCTCTCTAGATAAGATCCTGAAAGGAGGAAATTAAAACTCATCTACTGAGTGCATAAAATTAAATTATAAGCAGATAAAGAGCTGCCTACAACCTCAAATATCCTTTCTGGCTATCATATGTAATCAATATATTCAATTTAAGAAAAAGGAGTTCTGCTCCCCATGTTCATTGTTTGATGCTGGGGAGAAGCCATTACAGAGAATGAATGATTTAATTTTACCTCTGAGATTCAAAGCCCTTGTGACCCTGAGGTCGGCGTTGTCCCGAATGTGAACAGGTGAGGGAAAGGAAGAAAATAACTAATTGCACTTCTGTGTTAGGGATGCTCTTTCATTTTCCCCACTATGAGACAGTGGACACTAGATGGTCACTAGTTTGGGTCACTTCCCCAAGTTACCCATGTAATTGGCTCTTAAAAAAAGGAATTTGAAAAACAATTAGATATGGCCGCGAAACCAACTTCTATCTGTGAGTGTTTAAAAGATGACAGCAGAGCAGTGAGAAGAACTCTATGCTGTGCTCTTGCATGCCACCGTTCAATCAAGGCAAAAACGCAGCAAGCGTCACTTAAGGCATCTAATCTATTCCATAGTAGTGAGAGACCACCAGTTATACTTTATTTCTCTGTACTTTTTCCAATCGAGACTGTCACTTTTAATTGACGTAAATGATAGAGGCTTCCTGAGTTTCACTGGGGAGTCAGTACTAGGCTAATATGCCTCACAGCCTCCCCGCATTCCCAACCTCATTTTATTTCAATGTGTTTAGGAAAGACAACAATTTTATCTTTTTTCACCTCTTTCTTGCTCTTACAATATTTTTGTAGGGTTTCTAGCAACTTTATAAGATATCAGACTGAAAGCTGTTTACGTCCATCGGTTCATTTTGTGCAGGTAGATAATATATTAATAGTGTCTGTACTATTACCATTAAAGACCTGTGTGTCGTCCAAACGAGGAGAGCCTTTGAATCATCCTGATTTATTCGATTCCTCTTTTATTTCGTTCCCCAAAGTCACTTTGTCCTATTTTTAAACTCCCCAAATAGAAACAGGAACCTCGGTGGAAAAATGGACAATGAACAGACAGTTTTTAGGGGAGACACAATGAGAATTCATTAGTAATAAGAAAAATACAGATGAGGATAACGAGGTCTCAATTGATAATTTATTATGCTCTATGGATAACGACAAGTATAGAGATGTGATGACACAGGACTTCATCGCCTGCTGGAGAGGCTGGGGACGTTTTCGTTCATTCTGCTCAGTGATCTATCAGCACTTAGTGAAATTAAACATTCCTGAGTGCAATGATGGAGTCAATCATTTTCTGAGTAGGTCCCATATGAGATATTTTTCAGGTCGATAAAGAAACTTGCAGGAGGATTTCATCAAAGATGAGTTTTTGTTACCAGTCATGGTGTCCAATGGGTCAGTGACTAGGAGAAATTTGGAGTATCAATATTATACAGTTATCAATATTGTCAGTTGCCCAGAGTTGGTTCTGACTCATAGCAACCCAATGAAACACAGTCTTATCCTGCACCATCCTCAAATCGTTCTTAGGTTTGAGCCCCTTATTGCAGCCACGATGTCAATCCACCTCCTTGAGGGTCTTCCTCTTCTTGGCTGCTCTTCTATTTTATTAAGCATGATGTCCATCTACAGGGACTGATCTTCTGACATGTCCAAAGTATGTAAGATATGTGTCACCATCTTGCCCCTACAAAGCATTTCAGCTGTACTTCCAAGACAGATTCGTTTGTTCTCTGGCAGTCCTTGCTACTTCAAGATTCTTCAGTCATACCATAATTCCAATGCTTTGATTCTTCTCAAGATTTCCTTATTCGGTGTCCACGGTCACATGCATCTGAGGCTATGGACCAGGTGTGTATTCATTCTCTAAGTAACATTCGTGCTTTTTAATCCTCTAAACAGATCTTATACAGCAGCTTTACACACTAAGACATGTCATTTGGTCCTTTGCTGCTTCTGTGAGCATTGATTATGGATCCAAGCAAGAGAAAATCCTTAACAACTTCAACCTTTTCTCCACTTAGCATCGTGTTATCAGTAGGTCTAGTTGTGAGGATTTTTTGTTTTCTTTACATTGAATTGTAAACCATACTGAAGGTTGCAATCCTTGATCTTCATCAGCAAGTGCTTCAAGTCTTCCTCATTTGCATATCACAGATTGTTAATAAGCCTTCCTCCAATCCTGATGTCACACTGTAGAGTACTTGCCAACCATTAGAAGGCACCAACTAAATGAGTAATTTATTTGAATAAATTAAATTTGCTCTCACACAAACTAAAACTATACATTTCACAAGACCATAGAAAAACTAAAAATATATGGAATCCAGTAAACTCCCTGTCTGTGGAGAAGTGAATAAACGGACTTTGGTCCATATACACAATCCACCCCTTTTCTGTCAGTTTGTGTGTTGCCATGATGATGCTAGGTTACCATATTTCAAAGGCAGGTAGTGCCACTCAAGGTGAACAGGTTATAGCTGAGCTTCTAAACAGAGAACAGACCACAAAGAAGAAGCCAGCCACTCGCTTCAGAAGCAGTAGTCACTGAAAATCTCACGCATGTCTTTGAAACATCATCCGACACTGAAGGCCTAATGAATGGAAGCAGAGCATTGTGTCTCTTGTGTCAGAAGCAAATGTTGACCACATGACAAGAGTGGAGTAAAGCCTGTGGGAGTGGAGCTTGTGGGATCTTAATTTGCTGATGGGGCAAGACTCAAGGTAAGAAAGTACAGCTGTAAAAATCTGCTAATGACAGAATTTGGAATGTACGAAGTATGAATCTAGGAAAGTTGGAAATCATCAATAATGCAATAGAATGAATAAAGATCGATATCTTAGGTATTAGTGAGCTGAAATTGTTGGTTATTGGCCATTTTGAATCAGAACAATCATATGATTTACTTATGCCGGGAAGAACACAATCAAGAGGAATGGCTTTGCGTGCCTTGTCAAAAGGACATAGCAAAGGTAGTCTTAAAGTGCAACACTGTGATTGGATCACATCTATATACCATCAAGGAAATCCAATCAATACAACTATTACTCAAATTTATGCATCAACCACAAAAGCTAACTAAATGACTGACTCAGTCTCATCTAATCCATGCCTAATCAGAACCACCCTAAGGGCCAGGATGGTTCTGCCCCTGAGAGGTTCAGAGACTAACTGATTACTGGAGTGAACCCCATCTTTTCCTGTGTACTGGCTTGTCCTTTAGAACTGCTGACCTTTGCCTTAGCAGCCCAGTGCATAACCACTACACCCCCAGGGCACAAAAGCTAGTGATGAAGACATTGAAGAATTCTACTAATATCTTCAGTCATAAATTGATCAAATATGTAATCACGATGCCTTGATAATTATTGGAGATTTGAATGTGAACACTGGAGATAAAGAGCAACAGTATTTAGAAAATAAGAATTTGGTGAGAGAAATGAAGCTGGAGATTGCATGGTAGAATTTTTGAAGTTGAATGACTTGTTCATACCAAATACTTGCACTTCTCCAGTCGGACCAAACATGAATCAAATTGACGACATCTGTGGAAAGAGACTAGTACATGACTCGATGTCAGAAGCTAGAACCAGGTCAGAGAATGACTGTGGAACAGACCCTCCATTCAAGTTAGAGCTGGAGAAAAGGGAAACAAGTCCACAAGAGCCAAAATATAACTTTGAGTTTTTGCCACCTGAATTCTGAGAACATCTCAAGAACAGATTTGAAGTACTGAACACTAATGACAGAAGACCTGGTGAGGATATCAAGAACATCATTATGAAGAAAGCAAAGTCATTCAAAAGACAATAAAGAAATAAAAGACCAAAGCGGATGTCAGGAGAGATCTGAAACTTGCTCTTAATTGTACAGTAGTTAAAGCACATGGAAGATGAAATGAAAGCACACAGTGATGAAGTCAAAGAGCTGAACAGAAATTTCAAAAGGAAGCTTCAAAGACAAAGTAAAATATTATAAAGAAATGTACATAGATTTAGATTTAGAAAACCAAAAGCCCACATTCAGCATATCTCAACTGAGAGAATCCAAGAAAAAATTCAAGACTCAAGTTGCAATCTTGAAAGATTCGATTGGCAAAAACTCAATGATGCAAGGAGCATCAAGAGAAGAGGGAAAGATTACACCTAGACACTTCCAAAAAGACCTAGTTGAAAGGATGAAGGCATGAGGTGGCAAGAGGAGAAGCATCTGCATCCCCAGGAATTGCTGAAGTCGAGCCACGATGTTGCGCATCAATGGCCTGATGCCCAAATTGGACCAGGAGGAAATGAAATGGAAGATGCTTGAGGATGTGATCTCCTCCATATGGAAGTTTCTTATCTAGGTGGCCCTGCTGTGAGTGACTCTCTTCATCTTAATGAAATTAGATAGGATACGCAGATATGGCAGCACATGAGAATGTATGGTATGAAGAACCTGGCTCCAGTCACTCCTCCCATTTGCAAATGAATAGACCCAGAAAGATAAACCAGGCTCTTTGATGGAATGGACATACATATTCAGCTTGTTAAGAACAATTTTTTTTCCTTTCTGGTGACTCACTATATACAATTAATTCAAAAATGTGAAAAATTTCTTGTGGTCCTAATATACCCTTCTGCCTCTGATACTTGGACTCTATGAATGTTGATGTAATTTTAAATAATGTGAAGCTTCATTTTCCAGCAAGTATTAATCACAACTGTCTGAAACAAAAAATAACTAGTTGACATACCACCATCTCAGGAGGTAGCACACGAGCAAGGACCAATGGTGCTCAAGGGAGAAGTTCAAGCTGCACTGAAAGCATTAGCCAAAAACAAGGCTCCAGAAATTGATGGAATACCATTGGAAATGTTTCAACAAGCTGATGAACAATCACTTGCTAGTCTGTGCCAGGAAATTTGGAAGACAATTACTTGGCCAACTAACTGGAAGAGATCCATGTTTGTACCCATTCCAAAGAAAAGAGATTCAACAGAATGCTCACATTATAGAACAATATCATTGCTATCACACTGAAAGTAAAATTTTGCTGAAGATCATCCCAACAGTGATTGCAGTCATACATTGACAAGGAGCTTCCAGAGGCTCAGCCCAGATCAGAAGAGGACATAGAAAATGGGATGCCATTGCTGATGTCAGATAGATCTTGACTGAAAGCAGAGAATACACAAGTAAACAAGGTGTTTACTTGTGTGTTATTGACTGGGCCAAGACATTTTACTGTGTGGATCATAACAAGTTTTGGATAACCTTGAGAAAAATGGGAATTCCAGAATACTTTCTTGTGCTCATGCAGAACTTGCACATGGATCAAGAGGCATTATGCAACAGAACAAGAGAATAGTACATTGTTTAAAATGAGGAAAGGTGTGTAACAGGGGGGTTTCCTTTCACCACACTTACGCTGAGCCACTCACCCGAGAAGCTGGATTGGATGAAGAAGAATGGCATCAGGATCAGAGGAAGGCTTATTAATAACCTGAGATCTCCTTCCTTGCTGAAGATGAAGAGGACTTGAAGCACTTGTTGATGATCAAAGATTGCAACCTTAAATATGGATGACGGCTAAATGCAAAGAAGACCAAAATCCTCGCAACTAGAATAATAGGTCACATCATAGCACATAGAGAAAAGATTTCAATTGCCAAGAATTTCAACTTTCTTGGTACTACAACCAAGGCACATGAAATCATCAGTTAAGGAATCACACGGTGCATTGCATTCAGTAAATTGGCCGCACAAGGACTCTTTTCAAATGTTTAAAAGCAAGGGTGTTACTTTGAGGACTAAGGTGCACTGGAACCAAACCTTGGCATTTTCAATTGCTTCATAACATATAAACCTTGGACAGTGGGTTTTTCCGGAAGTCCGAGGAAGAATCAATGCATTTGAATTTAGATGAATACTAAAAGTAACATGGACTGCTAAAAGGGCAAACTGATCTGTCTTGGAAGAAGTATGTCTAGAGTGTTCCTTAGAGGCAAGGACAGGGAGACTTTGTATTACACACTTTGGACATGTTTTCAGCAGACACCAGTCCCTGGAAAAAAGACTTCATACCCGGTATAGTGGAAGGGCAGTGCAAAAGAGGAAATCCCTCCGTGAAGTGGATTAAAACAGTCATGCAGCGTAGAGACAATTAGGTGGATGGCACAGGACTGGCCGTGTTCCCATCTGCTGTGCATTGGATTGCAGTGGGTTGGAACTTACTGCATGGCACCTAACACCAACATCAACAACATTCACACAATGAGAGATTATGCATATCTTAAAAAATGATGAGTACATCCAACTTTCCCTGGTGTGAACAAAATTGGAAGACACTATGCTCAGCAAAGTTAGTCCATCTTATGAAGGTAATTTTGTTATTTGGCGCCAGTGAGTTGGTCCAACTCATAGTGACTTTATGCACAACAGAACAAAACACTCCATAGTGCAGGCCACCATCCCAATTGCTGTCATGCTTGAGTCTGTTATTCCTCAAGACTTTGAACATTATATAGGAGATATAATTTTTTAAACATCATTTTATTGGGGGCTCGTACAACTCATCACAATCCACACATACATCCATTGTGTCAAGCACATTTGTACATTTGTTGCCATCATCATTCTCAAAACATTTGCTTTCTATGTGAGCTCTTGGTATCAGCTCCTCATTTTACCCCCTCCCTCCCCGCTCCCCCTCCCTCACAAATCCTTGATAATTCATAAATTATTATTATTTTGTCATATCTTACACTGTCCGATGTCTCCCTTCACCCACTTTTCTGTTGTCCATCCCCCAGGGAGGAGGTGATATATGGATCCTTGTAATCAGTTCCCTCTTTCTACCCCACATTCCCTCCACCCTCCCAGTATCGCCACTCTCACCACCGGTCCTGAAGGAGTCATCTGTCCTGGATTCCCTGTGTTTTCAATTCCCGTCTGTACCAGTGTACATCCTCTGTTCCAGCCAGATTTGTAAGGTCGAATTGGGATCATGACATTGGGGGTGGGGAAAGCATTTAGGAACTAGAGAACAGTTGTATGTTTCATCATTGCCACCCTGCACCCTGACTGGCTCATCTCCTCCTTATGACCCTTCTGTAAGGGGGTGTCCAGTTGTCTACAGATGGGTTAATTTTTAACGATCTTCTAGAATAGAAAATGCCAGGCTAGCAAATGAATGCTTTGTGATTTCGTTTTGTATTTTATTCCACTGTACAAATGGTCAAATCTAAGGGAGAGGACACTAAAATGGAATGCATGTGAATCTGTGCTATAGGAGTCATGCTATTAGATGTAGTAAACATGTTACTTTTTGCTCATTTGCTTGGTGCTAACTGGTGAATTGTTGCTGCTCCACACTGAAACATCACCAGCTTTAGTGGCCAGCTCTGGCTAGGTCAGGTTCATTCTTTCTATTCTTCTATCTATTTTTGATTAGTTTCTTTATCAAAATTAATTTCTGCAACCTGCATTATGCCAAAGTCATATTTAAAAAGTCAAAGGTCAACAATTTTTTCCCTTGCTTTCAAAATTTGAGAGTTGTTAGGGCGAGTGCCTTCTATCTAGTTTTTGTTTCTTTCAGTTATCAGAACTTTCATTTTGTAAAATTAAAGTGGAATCAGCATTATATTTTCTATCAATTTTTCAGAATAATTTTCTAGCTTTGAATAATTTTCATGTTCTGCCATCTTGGCTTGTTTATCAGTCAGTGATAATGTCCAGATATCCAACTAGTTTTGATATTTTCCATTAGTAAGTATTGAATTGTGTACCCCAAAGTAGGTGTTGTAAATATTAATCTCTAATACCTATAGGTTTTTTTGGTAGTTACATAATCTGTTGTTAATTTGAGACTTAACAGTAAAGGAGTGGAGTTTAGCCTGTTAACCAGGTGTTAAAGAGATAAATAGCTCGCTGGAGGCAAGACACACACTCACTCTCTGCGAGACATTGCTGTGGAGAAGACACATGGAGTGATGCCAGAGCCCTGGAGCTGAAGGAGGCCCATGGGGACCCACACCAGTCCTGAGATGGTTCCATTGCCACGGTGTCCACAAAACTTTCCACCCACTGGCCTGTGATCTCCCTGCATTCATGTCATTACATGTGTTGCGTGAGTCTGAAGAGGAATTTATAGGTTGATATTGGACATATGGGCTAATAACGGACTTATGAACTTGATAAGGACTGGGTGGGATGTTTTCTCAATATTCAATTGTTCTTGTATATTATAAAGCTCTTTCTTATACACATATGAGTGTCTATGAATTTGTTTCTCTAGTCTACCTGGACTAACACAGTATAAATCTATATCTTTATTATGTGATTGCGACCATAGAATTGCCATGTGTATTTTAGACATAAACCTTTTTGAGTATTAATAGAGCAGACCAGACACAGATGCAAGTACAAATGGAGGGAAAGATATACACCTTGTGGAGATTGAAAGGAACTCAGGAAAACTGGCTAGAGCAGCTGCAAACAGAATTATCCCTCAGAGCCGACAGAGAGAAAGTCGTCCCTCAGAACCATAGTTCAGACTTCTAGACTCCTGACACTGAGCAAACATATTTATGTTCATTAACACCCCCACCCCCGAGCAAATAATCATAGAAGAAGGTGCCATCAAGATTGGAGAAAAGACTATTAAAAACCTGAACTATGCACGTTACACTATCTTGCCTACTGAAAACATGGAAAACTTGAAGCACTTGCTGATGAAAACCAAGATTGCAACCTTCAGCATGGATTATAACAATGTAAAGAAAACCAAAATCCTCACAACTGGACCAACAAGTAACATCATCAATATAGAAAAGATTGAAGTTGGCAAGGATTTTGTCTTCATTGGCTCCACAATCAGTGTTCATGGAAACAGCAGTCAAGAGATAAGTAGACTCATTGTGTTGGATAAATCTGCTCCACAATACTTCTTTTGAATTTTGAATGGCAAAGATTTTACTTTGAGGACTAAGGTATACCCATGTCAAGCAGTGGCATCTTCAGTGGTCTCATAAGCATGTGAAAGTTGGACATTGACCAAGGAAGACTGAAGAAGAATCAATGATTTTGAATTGTGGTGCCGTAGTAGAATATTGGAAGTACCACGTACTGGTAAAAGGACAAACACATCTCTTTCGGAGGAAGCGTATCGCCAGTGTGCTCCTTAGAGGCAAGGATGTTGCAATTTCATCTGACATCATTTGGACAGGTTGTCATGATACCAATCCCTGGAGGAGGACATCATGCTTGGTAGAGGACAGTGAGAAAGAGGAAGGCCCTTAAGGAGGTGACTCGACATTGTGGCTACACCAATGGGCTGAAGCATAGAAACAATTGTGAGGATGATGCAGGCCTGGGCCTTGATGTATTCTGGTCTGCATGAGGTCACTCTGTGGTGGAACGGACTCAATGGCACCTGAGCACAATGCCAAGGTCACTCACTTTTATTTTTCTGACAGAAGCACTAGCAAGTAAGATAACCTTGAAAAAAAATCATGTGCCTATTTCTGAGCCCCCCCACAAATGTATCGAATCTGGTTTTGACTGATGGGCAATACACCATTGCAGCTCATTGGCCAGATTTGACTGCCTTCTAGCATTAGTCCATTTCCATATAGGTACACTCCAATTCTGTGTTAGGAGATCAACAATGTCTTCAGCCTTATGCCAAGTGAAATCACAAAAGACACATATTTTATACCCTCACTTATATGAAAATAACACCAAACAAGGGAAAAAATGAGACACACTGCTATTGGAATGGTTTGCAGTTATAGGTACCCTTCATAGTTGTTTTTGATACCTATGATGTATATAGGTATCTTTCTTCATATAGTTGGATTTGAACGACTAATTTTGTGGTTAGCAGTTCAACTACTAACTCACAGTGTCCCCCAGTACTCCTTATGTAAAAAGACACAGCAATACAAGGAAAATATACAGAAAACCAAATTTATTAGTGTTCAGCACGGATAGGAGAGAAAAGTAAAAGGGAGAATGTTAATGGTAGTGGAAAAATTGCCTTGACCCAGGGTAAGGTTACATATCCAATTATTATAATTAATGTCAATATGTAGAATATCAGGAAAAAGTTGACTTGGAAAAAGTGTGCAATAGGCATTTTTACCACAACAACAAAAAATAGAACACATGTTGAAACACCTTATGTACAACCAAAAACCTCATGGAGTTTGCTTCCTTGGTTTGGGAATTGGAATTCATGGTTTCATAAAACATCCCAGGTGATTGGCCTAATGTAGTTTGTGTTCTGTTCTACCTCCAAGCTTATGACTTAGTGCCTGGGGCCTTAAATGCTTGCATGTAGTCATTGCAAGGCATGATACTTGGTCTCTATTTGTCAAGAAGGACAGAGAAAGATGGACAGTCAGGAACAGAAAAGGGATATGGAATGTGTATTGTCACGAGCGCTGCAATCAATCATTACTTAACGTTCTTAGACATTTTCGAACACTTGGTTTATTCACTGCAAACACACATCAAACAATCTAATAGTAACTCAAACTACTAGGGATAAGAGTGTTAGGGCAAGTATGAGCATGAGGACATACTAACAGCACTCTTCACACATACCATTCTAGCATCGTAGTCCCAACAAGCATTGCCTTCATCGGGGTGCTCACCCCAGGTAGAGTGGGAGAGAGCAGAAGTTGATGTCTCCCTGGTTCCTAGCTCTCTGAAAAGTCAGTGTCTCTACCCGGGCTTAAATGGACAGTTTGGCTGGCTCTTTGACATCACCAATGTCCAAGTCAAGTCTTATTGGTTTCTCCACACTTTGTGGTGGCTCCTTGGACCAGTTGTTGATTCTTGGCGATGGTCCAACTTCTTGGCTGGGCCCTAATGTCACTCTTTAGTTCTTCTCTAAAGTGGAGTTTCTTGTGTTTGTTTCTTTTGAGGTGGCTCAGCGTCTTGCAAGGAAGTTCTATAATGCTCTCATCATATATCTAATAGTTACCATGAACAGCTGTCTCTTTTGCTATGGAACCAGAAGAATTAGATGTTACTCCAGTTACCATTACTGCACATTTTTTATCAAAGATACTGTAAAAGAATTATGCTCAACATGATGAAAATGTGTATTTCATCAAATTCTCAGACTCCATACTTTCTAGCAACACAGAGGCCAAATGTATCCTCTGGTGTCTTAAAATTAAATGTCTTCCTTGAGTCTAAAACATACAGCACTTTTACAAACACCGTAGAGAGAAACAAAGGAACGACAGTAATTAATAAGTTTAGATATTAGGGTCACTGCATTTATGTTAATCAGGAAGGAACCACTCAGAAATGGATGGTAAGAAAGGTTGTACAAATTAACAAGGTGAAATCAATGGCATTGAACTGTACAGGTAGAAATCTTTAAGTACGTTTTGCTGAATAAATTGTCAACAACATGAGTGGCAAATAGTTTTTTCTTTTTAAAGGGAAAGAATGTCTTGAAGCCAAGGACTCCTCTCTTTAGGAAATATATCACTAGTTATCCTATCTTACACCTTTCCACATTTAAAAATAAAAGTCACCCGAAGAGCCCCCTTAAGTGTCACCCTCTCCCTCTTTTTGTCAGCACATACTCTAAGGACCATTCCACTCAACTCAGCTCTAAGAAGTTCTTATTCTCTTCAGTTACTGCTGTTTCCTCCTTCTTTTGCAGTGTACTCTCATGCTGTGTCCTGATCCTGCGATAGTGATATTCTGCTGGGTTACCTGGTTTCTAAGTTCACTCTTTCAACCTTTCATGAGACAACAGGGCATGAAAAAGGGAAGCCATTTAATAGTTTTGCTACCTAATCTCAACACTTTATTTTTCAAAGGGGTTTTGTACAAATGCTCCAACCTCTTATTAGATCTGAAGGAAAGAGTTTCTCAAAGAGCAGCCCTTAAGCACTTGCCAATTAAATGTGGACCTCTCTCCTATAATGTTTTTTTTTGGCTTCCTTTGAAGAAGGATTTCTCTATGTCTCGGATCTATTAAATTGTACTCTTTATATTGCCATTTATGCCACCAAGAATTTTGTGACCTCAGAATAAAATTGTTGAGATGGATTTTCATAGAGTATATGACTTCAATTCTGAATTTGTCAGTCTTTTCTCTTGTACAAGAAAGAGGGCAGAAAGGGTATCCCGTTTTCTGAAAAGAAAGCTGGTAAAGAACATATAATACAGTTTCAAAGCTACTCAAACTTATGAAAAATATAGAGACATTCATGTAACATTTTTGCCAAGGAACTCAATATAGGAAAATGATATTCAGAAAAGTCACTGAAGATATCACTTATGAAATTATTTTGGACCTTAAAGCAACTGAGCATGTCACAAAACTTGTGTTTGGCATCCTATATTTTGTGTCCTCAATTTATGTTAATTAATGAAGTGGTGATCAAGATTCACTAAGGAAATCACTGTAAAATATGTGTGATCACTGCCCATTCTTCATTTTTAAAACCTTTCTTATGATTTCCGGGGGAACTTTATTCCCTATTCTTACACGAAAGGACTCACCATCTTATTTGACATGGGAAAGATAGTTAAATCAATAAGCTACGACAGTGAAGACAGCATTTATATTTCTGGAAAAAATGGTGTAAATCTGCACTTTTCACTATTCCTCTTCTAAACACCCAGAACAACTTAATAACATTGGGCACTATCTATATCTATGTCACTATTTATGTATACTTATATATTTCTATCTATAAAATCTGCCTTGGAAGAAGTATGCTCCTTTTAAACTCGAATGCTCCTGAAAAGCAAGAATGGCAAGACATAATCACACATAATTGTTGATCAGGCAAGACAAGCCTCTGGAGAAGGACATAACACATGGTAAAGTACAAGGTCAGCAAAGAAGAGGAAGATATTCAACAAGATGAATTGACACAGTGGTGGATTTTTTTCAATCACCTCATCTGCGTGAGAGTGCTGGACAATGTAAAAAAATGACTGGAAAATAATTGATACATTGAACTAGGGTGATGTAAAAGAATAGTGAAAGTACCATGGGCTGCCAGATGAACTGGCAGGTAGTACATACTGGAGGTAGTACCTGCAGGATGCTCTTTAGAAGGGACATAGGGAAAAAGCTACTGTATACAAACATTCCTGGGGTGAGAACATGGTAGTATGGCAGGGGCCACACCAAATCCAAGGATACATATGGTAGCCAACTAAAAATGGGTGGAAGGCGGAGGGAGGAAAAAAATTAAAAAGAAATAGGTAGCTGGGGCACAGGGCACTAACCCACCCAAGGGGAGGTTATTGTTTATATCTCCACAGGGAAAGGGGAAGTAGACTTCAACCCAATGCTTCAAGATGTGAATGCAGCATGCCAGCATAGGGTAGGGAACCAGTGGAGAGGTCTGAGGGGCAGGCCCCAATCCCAACTACGTGGACACCTGCCCCTCCCCTCAGAATAATTTATTTTAGAGGATGGTACTGAAGCTGCAGCTCAGAAAGAGGGACATGTCTGATCAGAGCACACGGGAGCAAATGAAGGGGGAGGAAGAGAGAGGGGAGCACATCCTGGCCCACCAAGCCTTGACGACGAGATTCCCGCTCAGAGCAGCCAACCCACAAAGAAGACCACATGGCCGGCCCAACTGTGAGACACAACATCCCTCACTGACCCATAGTCCTACAGGGCACAACACTGGAAACACAGTGTGGGAATTGCACCAGATCTGATCCCACCACACCGAGGCAAAACACTAAGGGCGTGCAACAGAACAGCAAGGGGAGCAGAGCAACGAAGTCCCAAAGGAATGCCAAAAATAGATTTTGTGCCCAGGGTTAGGGCATGGCACTCCATTGGACTCAACAAGGAAAACACTCATAAAGGCCAACAAACAGTCCTTGAAGTAATTACAGGCTTTTTGTTGTTGTCATTTGTTTGTTGTTGTTGTTCTTTTGTTTTGTTGCTTTGTTTTGCTCTGTCTTGCTTTTGTGCATGTTATTATCTCCACAGGTCTGTCTAAATAAGATAGGCTGGATGAACAATCTG
>NW_022103906.1:73020785-73029415 GCF_000313985.2 Echinops telfairi | reverse complement strand
CAGAAGCAACAAAGCCCACATGGAAGAAACACACCAGCCTGTGTGATCATGAGGTGTCGAAGGGATCAGGTATCAGGCATCAAAGAACAAAAAATTATATCATTGTGAATGAGGGGGAGTATGGAGTGGGAACCCAAAGCCCATCTGTAGGCAACTGGACATCCCCTTATGGAAGGGTTGCAGGGAAGAGACAAGCCAGTCAGGGTGCAGGGTAGCAATGATGAAACATACAACTTTCCTCTAGTTCCTAAATGGTTCCTCCCGCGCCGCCCCCACTATCATGATCCCAATTGTACCTTACAAATCTGGCTAGACCAGAGGATGTACACTGGTACAGAGAGGAACTGAAAACACAGGAAATCCAGGACAGATGATCCCTTCAGGACCAGTGATGAGAGTGGCAATACTGGGAGTGTGAAGGGAGGGTGGGGTAGAAAGAGGGAACCGATTGTGTGCAATTCCCACACAAGGATCCATATATCACCTCCTCCCTGGGGGATGGACAACAGAAAAGTGGGTGAAGGGAGATGTGGGACAGTATAAGATATGACAAAATAATAATTTATAAATTATTAATGGGTGATGAGGGAGGGGGGCGAGCGGGAAGCAGGGTTAAGAATGAGGAGCTGATGCCAAGGGCTTAAGTGGAAAGCAAATGTTTTGAGAATGATGTGGGCAACAAATGTATAAATGTGCTTTACACAATTGATGTATGTATGGATTGTGATGAGTTGTATGAGCTCCCAATAAAATGATTTAAAAAAAAAAGAAATGATATTGGTGTTATTTTGTTTCTTATGCTTTATACCTATTACAGGAGAGACCCATCTCTGGAAAGGGGCATTATGATTGGTCAAGTAGAGAGTCCGTGAAAATGAGGAAGACAGTGACATAGTAGTTATATCAATGACTCAAACATCCCACAAATTTTTGAGGCTGGTGTCGAACTGAGAAATGTTCTGTTGTGTTTTTTTATAGGGTGACTAGGAGCCATGGTGTTGTAGGGGTTATGAGTTGGGTTCTTACCCAAGAAGTATCAATTCAAAATGACCAGCCACTCCTGGGAGAAAAGACCAGGCTTTCTACTTCCGTAAACAGTTACAGACTCATAAACTCACAAGGCTGGTCTGTCCTGTCCTAGAGGGTTGCTATTAGTTGTCATCGACTTGATAGCATTGAGTTATTTTATTTTTGTTTTGGTATAAGTTAGAACTAACCTCATGCCATCTGTTGGTTCCGACTCATAGTCATCCTTTGTCTAACAGACTGAAACATTGCTCAGTTCTGGGTGGTGATGGTTAGGGATTATGTCAACTAGACTCTCCTGGTAAGGATCAGAGCGGAGCACAACCTATCACTTGCATCTCAGTCTGAGGACACCTCATTGGTGTCATAGATCTTTTTATTTAAGAGAGCGATGGAACAGAATGGATTCCTCTTTGGCCCATTCACCTTCTTCCATAGCTGGATCTTGTGCCTGGTTTTTCAATGGATTCATTTCACGGACTTCAGATCTCTGCATCCCCAGTCCTTGCACTCTGCTCTTTCTGTGTCCTAATCCTGCTTCCTGTTTATCAGAAGCCTGACTTGAACCAGACTGGACTTACCTGTTTCTACATCTGTGTAAGCCATTATTGATACAAATCTCTTTTACAAGTTACAAGCGTCCCTGGTTTTGCTTCCTAAGGGAATCCAACCAAATGCCTGTGATTTCCTCACAATTGTTATATTTCAGCCCATTGAGGTAGCCACTGTGTCAATCTATGTCCCAAGAGGTCTTCCTCTTTTTCTTTCTATGATACCAAGTATGATGTCCTTTCCCAGGGACTGGTCTTCCCTCACACCATGTCCAAAGTAGACGAGACAGTCTCGCCACCCTTGTTCAAGGAGCATGCTGGCTGTACTTTTTCCAAGATAGTTTTGTTGGTTCTTTTGCCAGTCCATGGTACTTTCAATATTCTATGCCGGCACCATAATTCTAATGCAGTGACTCTCCTGTGAACTTCCTTATGTGCTATCCAACTTTAAGATATATTTCTGGTTTTGTTAGCTGGTCGAGTTGGTTCTGACTCAACTGCCCAGTGCTATGCCATCCACAGAACTTTCCCTGTGCTTAAACCCATTGTCGCAGCCACAATGTCAGCCTCACACTTGGGGGCCTTCTCTGCTTTATCAGGCTGATGTCCTTCTCCGGGGAGTGATCTCTGCTGACAACATGTCCGAAATATGTCAGATGAAGTCTCCTCATTCTTCCCTCTAGGAAGCGCTGTGCTATGTTTCTTCCAAGATGATTGGTTGGTCCTTTTAGCAGTCCATGATACTTCCAGTATTTTTCTCCAGTATCATAATTCCAATGCATTGATTCTTCTTCAGTCTTCTTTATTTAGTTTCCAACGTTCACATACGTATAAGGCAATTAAAAATGCCATGGCTGGGTCAGGTGCACATCCTGTTTAATAAGTCTTAATGTTCATTGTTTAACTTGATATTGATTGGTTAACTTTATTTATAATTATTGGGATGTGCATTAGTTGTCACTATGCTTGACTAGAGGTGCATCATTGTGAGTGGATACATAGGATCTCTTCCCATGTATTTTGTATGTTGTGCTGTGAGGATAAGCATAATTAAACTCACAGGTGGAGAATGAAGGTGTTTTTGCATGTATTCAGCAGTAATGCTTACAGAAGTATGTGGCAAAGGGCATAATGTGATCAACTACTTGATAAAATCGACTGTGGGTAGTCGAGCAGTTGTGGGAATATTGGGGTGGAGTACTATTGAAAGAAACGTTCCTTGAAGTATGTCCTACTCCCAATTAAGCAGAATCTATGGGAAGACAAGGCTCTTTTCCCGCTGGCCTGGATCCTGCAATCTTTGCTCTTCATCTGCAAGGACTTCAAGTCTTCCTCATTTGAAGGAAGCAACATTTTCTCATCAGCATGCCACAATTTGTTAATAAGCTTCTTCCAATCCTGATGTCACATTCTTTTAATATAAGCCAGTTTTTCTGATGATCTGCTCAGCCTCCAGATTGAATAAGTATGGCGGCAGGATAAAACTCTGATGCACACCTTCCCTGATTTTAAACCGTGTGCTAGCCTTTGTTCAGTTTAAATGACTGACTCTTGATCCATGTACAGGTCCTGCATGACGTGAGTGAAGTGTTCTGGAATTCCCCTTCTTCTTAAGCTTGTCCTTACATTTTTATGATTCACATAATTGAATGTGTTTGCATATTCAGTAAAACACATGTCCAAACCTTTCTGGTATTCTCGACTTTGAACCAAGGTCCATGCGATATTTGCAGTGATGTCCCGTATTCTGTGTCCTCCTCTCATTTACTGTCTGCTTCCTGTTCATTTACTGCTCCGACCTTTGTTGAATGATTTTCAGCATAGGTTTAGTTGCATGTGACATTAATAATCATGTTTAATAATTTCTACTTTCTGTTAGCTTGCCTTTCTTTGCACTGTATAAAAATATGAATTTTTCCCAATTAGTTGGCACACTAGCTGTCTACCAAGTTTCTTGGCATTGGTGAGTGAGCCCTTCCAACACTTTGTCAGCATGCTGAAAGCTTTCATTAGGCATTCCATGAACTCCTGGAGCCTTGTTTATTGGCAATTTCTTCAAGGAAACTTCCATGTGTTCCACAAATTCTTTATCATAAACTATTGCTTGAAATAGTTGAATGTCAACTAGTTATTTTTGGCATAGTGATTCGGTATATTCCTTCTATCTTCTTTTGATGAACCACACGGAGGATTCAGGATATATTAAAGAGTATGGTCTTAATATTTAAACACATTAAATTCCAATATTATTATGTGTTAATATGTAGGTATGTATGCACATGCAAACTAAGACCGTGTAGGGAAGAACATGATCAAATTTGCATTGCTAATTTTCATACTTGCTGAAAACTAGAGAAGACACCAGTTTAATCTTGGTTGATGTTTTACTTTTAGTTTTAGTTTGTTACAGGCAATGTCATTAATATTGACATACAAAGGCTCTACATATGTGCTTGACACAATGGATGGATGTATGGATTGTGATGAGAATTGTACGAGCCCCCAATCAAATAATTAAAAGAAAACGAAAAAAAATGTCAAAATGGAATTATAAAAGTAAAAATAAAATTTATTTCTCAACATAAGCATCATAAGCTATTTTGTCCATCTCTTAAAAAAAAACGAGGCTCATTGACCTTTTAACATATCAATGCAGTCATTTTTATATTATTAACTGAAGAAACATGAGAGCCATTTAAAGACTGGTTAATACTTGGAAACAAAAAGAAGTTATAAGGGTTTCCCATTAAAACTGTAGTAAAATGGTCTTCGTTCGATGAGCGGTTGGTCCAGAGTACCTTGTGGGGTAACGGAGGACTGTCTCTCCGGTGAAGCTTTTTCAGGTGTTTTTGGGGTAAAGCCTGGGCTTTCCGCTCCCAAACACTCATGAGTGTTGTTGGTCCTTCAGAAAGTCAACCAGCTGAATGCCTTGAGCATCCAAACTAAACCAAATAAAAACTGTTGTGATCCCTTTGTACTTGATCTGGTTGCTTCTGCTTTGACTAGACCACTTCCACCACTGGCTAGCGATGGCTTTCATGATGCTATAGTCTCAGAATGATAGTGGTAAAGCCATCTCTCATTTTCTTTGCAAGAAATACTCCAGGTTCTGGATTCTATGTGTTTACATTTCTTATCTTCAGCTGGTATGGACTCAATCATTTGGACACCTATTGAGTAGCAAGCTTTCTCAACTTCCATTTTTCCATCAGACTGATTGGGGCATTTTTCTCTTCTTTTCCCCCCACAATTCTTTCACCCAAGCTTCACAATAAACTTTTATGTTTTTTTACGGCTTCAATTTTAACAGAATTCATGCTGTTCGGAGAGGGCTTCTTTTTAAACTGATGTTTGAAACGACATCCTCTCGGCATGTCATTACAAGCTAGTATGATTTTGTTTCTATGCAAACAAATTGAAATCCATGCACAGTTTATTCATAATACACATTTTTCATGAACTTTCTGAAGACCACCTCGTACAGTCCCTACATTACTTTCAACTTTCTTGTTGTTAGTCATGCGGCCCACTTCCCCTCCTGGACCCCTTACGTATCACAGAATGTAACATTGTCTGCCGTGCCTTCGTCAGGATCACTGGTGTGCATGAGTCCATTGTGATAGCCATTATGTTACTGACCCCTCTCCCCGCCATCAAACACATGTCCACACAGAAATTGGTGTTTCTTGATGTGGCATCCAATAAAAGAACGCCTTTTTAAAAAAGAAACAACATAGGAAGTAAACACTAATATTTTATATATCCAATATGTATAATTTGATCCACTATGTCAAACAATAAAATGTCTACTAGACAACAAACATTTGAAGTAGGCCATTTGACCTTTTCCGTTTTCCTAGGTAAGAATTAATCAGATGAGGCCAGTACCCTCAGTGTAGTGCAGTTGATGGCTTGACCTTGGAACCTCTGATCAAGGAGAAGCAGGGACAGAAATGACAGCAGGCTCACGGCGGATGATGATCTCCTTATTTTTATGCTATTGAAGAATGATTATTGTGCCATACGTCACATTTTCATGCCAGATTTGTGGTGTGAATGTGACTTAATTTTTAAATGAAGGAAAAAAAATACTGAGGGGTTTTGAAAGCTGAAAATACATGACCAGGTAAGTTGATTATAAATAATAAAATTTATGTATGCAAATACCAAAGAAACATGGTAAATTATTCACTTACAATTTTAAAAGTTCAGCTGGGTTTGTTCAAAATAGTGTTCCACTGGTATACTTCTTGGGGATATATTAAGTTTGTTAAATGAAGAGAGAGACATTGTTATTTATAATCCCCCCTCTAGAGCCTTAAAACTAGAAATATGCTTTATTTTGCTCTAACGGGAGGTTTGCAAGTTTTAAAGTTTTTTTAAAATTTTATTTTGCAAAACCCATCTGGAAACTATATGATATCACAATTTATATGTTGAAGCACTTTTTCCAAATATCAAAATCAATCCTATCAACTCAATTAAAAATGTAATTATATTCTTTGATAGACTTGACCCAGAATGGTCACCATTTTCTCACTTTCTATGAAGCTAAATTTTAAACAAAAATTCTGGGCACTTTTGGAATGAGTCAATGCATGTTATACAAAAATCCATCTAAGGAATAGTATCCTTCTATTCAAGCATAAAATCATAGCCAGGAGATAAATGACTGATAGACTTACAAAGAAAAAAAAAGAAGTGACATATAAAATATCAGTAACATAAATATTTTTTAAGCAATAAAATTCCCCTTAAAACTAGAAGCTTAGGGCAATATAATAAAAGTAATTTAAATAGATGTTCACTAGTGGATGAAAACATAGACCCTCATTTAGCACATATGTCACATAGATCCCTTGGAAAATGTCAATTTGGAGTCATTTAAACTTCAAAAAGCAAAAGATGAAGGAATGAGAGGACACTAATCATGAAGCTATCTAAAAGCATGGTTTCATTTCTTTTTGGAAATGGGATCCTGCAGTATTTGTCTTTTCGTGATTGACTATTTCACTCAGCATATTTTCAAAGTTTATCCAGGCCTTCATTTTTGCTTTCTGGCTCAGAAATAATTCACTGTAAGGATTCTTAGTGACATAATGGCTAAACAAAAGCCCGCTCACTGTAATTTTGGCAAATTGAACTCATCAGCTGCTCCTTGGGGACTGGGGGTGGACATAGGGCTATCTGTTCCCATAAGGATGGACAGCCTCAGAAACCTTTTAGGGTAGTCTTACTCTGGTCTGCAAAATTGCTATGAGTCAGAATTTAGTAAAAACAAACCACAATAACAATAAGAACACCCAAAAGAATAAAATATATAGGAAAACATTTAACCAAGAAAGTGGGAACTATAAAGCACTACTATAAAAATTAGTTATGAATCACAATGTCCAAATATCCAATCTGCAACTGATTGTGGGGGTGATATTTTGTTCTGTTGCCGTAATTGAAGGGGCTGTCTGTGTGTCCAATTAATTGCATACACTCTGGTCTTAGTTTTAAATGTGAAGAGCTCTTCTCTGAAAATTACTCCAGAACCTAATCTAAGCCTCATTTTACATTCTTTGAACCTTGACCTCCTATTCTTCCAGTTCTTAGAAGCTCATTAAATCTACTCGTTGGTATGTATGTATCATATTTTACATTAAATATGTGCTTACCTTTCCCCTCTACTAGATCCTAAATTTATTAATATTTATCTTACTTTTGTCCTATTTAAGTATATCGCCTGAAACATGTCTTCAGTATTTAATTGAAATAAACTCAACAGTTAAAAATAACAACAAATGAATGGAAGCACACCCTATGGTCTTAGATGAGAAGACGTAGTGTTTCTAAGTCAATACTGCATAATCTTTAGGCCCAATGTAATACTAGTCAAAGTTATTTTTTATCTATCATGTATCTCTCATCTATTTATTTATTTTTATTGCTATATTGGGGGGGGCTCTTACAAATCTTATGACAGTCCATCATTCAATTGTATTAAGCACATTTGTAATAGGTTGGCATCAACATTTACAAAATATTTTTAAAACCATGGAACCTTATATTTTGGCAAATTTGAGGAGATTTTGAGTATTTTTTTCTGCAAGTACTTTCTCAGCACTGCCACATTTTTCTCTATTTTCGGGACTTCAATGACACAAATATTGAATCTTTTCTTATGCTTCATGTGGTAGAAGCACAGTTGATTTTTCCCTAGTCTTCCTCTCTATGGTTTAAATGGGATGATTTCTAAATTCCATCTTACAGCTCACTGATTAGTTCCTCATTCTGCTATCGAACTTATCAATTAATTATGCTTTGAGTGTGTGTGTGCGCATTCATTAATATATTGTTCAGTTCTAAAATGTCTGTTTGGTGATTTTGTATATCTTCTCATCTTTTGCTGAGACTACTATGTTCCCTCGACTCTCATATTTCTTCATTTGTTTCAAGTATGTTCTTATAAGGGGTTCTTAAAATATTTCTATAATGACTGCTTGACTTTGTCAAGTACTCTAGTATTTAAGCTTCGTAAAATCATGGGAAAAGTTTGGTTTGGCTAACACTGCATAGGCAAAGTGCCTGATCTTATAAGTGAAAAATGTTTTTTTCTAATTAAATGTTTGTCTTATATGTAGGCATCTGAGGAAAATCAGAATGGTGTGGAAGATCGAGGTGACTTTAAAGGGAGCATCTAAAGTGTTTTTAATGATTTATTTCCAATTAAACCATGCTACTCTGTGAAATTAAAGTAGAAATATTGATTTTTTTCATAGAACATTTTCATTTTCTTTAAATTCCATTTTCCATGAAATTTTTAACCATTTTATTAGGGGCTCATACAACTCTTATCACAATCCATACATACATCAATTGTGGAAAGCACATTTGTACGTTCAGTGCTCTCATCATTCTCAAAACATTTGCTCTCCACTTAAGTCCCTGGCATCAGGTCCTCATTTTCTCCCCTCCCTCCCCGCTTTCCCCTCCTTCATGAGCCCTTGATAATTTATAAATTATTATTTTGTCATATCTTGCCCTGTCTGACATCTCCCTTCACCC
>NW_022103906.1:73003153-73020059 GCF_000313985.2 Echinops telfairi | reverse complement strand
ATATATGCACATAGATCTATTTCCCCATCCTCATATATAAATATATTTGCATATGTATATGTCTTTATCTAGACCTCTATAAATGCCCTTTGCCTCTCAGCTCTTTCCTCTGTTTCCCTTGACTTTCCTCCTGTCCCACTAAATGCTTAATCAATTTGTAATGCAGAAGTATATTAATCTAATGATTTTTTGTTAAGTAGTTTATTTGCTGAGAATATCATGTTATATGACATGAAAATGTTATGTGACAATATATGAAAAGCAGAAAAACCAAATATTGTCTATAATCATTAACTTATTCCATTTATAAGAAACCTACAAAGCTATTATTTTGGATATAAAAATAATTCTGACCAGCATTCTTAAGAAACCTGACTTTTCTAGTTGAAATCTTATACTGTATATATGAAGGAAGGGCAGAAAATTCCCTATCCTGTCACTGATACAGACTCCTTCCAGTTCAGTGGAGACCTAAGATATTTGTTACCTAGTCAAGGGAAACATCTAGCTGAGCACACTTTTCTCATTCATGCAAATTTCTTTGATCTTCAAACTTTCCCCTGTTTGTAAATATTATTGTTATTAGTTGGCATCAATTAAATGCATATTTTATTTATATGATTTTATTTATATGAAATTCAGGATAGATAAAGCTATAGAGGCAGTAACTGTAATAGTTTTTATGGTTATTGGAGGAAAATCAGGAACTAATAATGAGTACAGAAATGAAGAAAACATGCTAAGTTAATTGTGGTGATGATTGCACACCTCTTCTAATATATAAATTACGTATCAATAAAACCGTTCAAAAGAAATTTAAAGTGTCTTAGCCATGTGGTCCATGGCACTGGTGGTTGATGGTAGAACTGAAAGGTGGTAGGACACTCAGCAGTTTAGCAGGCTTGTTAGGGGCTGTCAGACTAGAGAAGGGAAGCAGAGCTATCTGTGCCCCACTCGTATTTAATCCAAGCTCATTGAATTATGTAGTAAACCTATTTTTCTCTAAATGGGGAATACATAATGTTTACTTGTGTGTGATAATCTAAGCTATTGTTCATGGCATAGAAGAAACTGAAATTATGCACTATCAAAGCCCATTGAGGCTCATTCTTCAGTCTATAGTTAACTCTTCTGATTTGCCAACTCTTTTAGCATTAAGGAATCTGTGGTGAAGAAAGTTCTATTTTTGTGGTGCTTAAATTCTCCTTTAAAAAAAGTTTTATTGTGGATTAGATGGAAGTTTACAGAGCATATCATCAGTTTTACATTCAGCAGTTCTTTAACAATTTACTTCACCTCATTCGTGCAATCCCCTCAAATGAATGCAACTCCCCTCATCTCTTCCCTGCGGTTCCCTCTTACCTGTTTCCTTCGCCCTTACTCTTCTGAACCATGTCCTGGGAAAATGCGCTCCCCTTGATCTCACGTGGCTGATGATCGTGAGGAGTGTTTAGCTCACTATCGCTATTGTTCCCCTCCTATGCCCCTGAGAAGATGGATTCACCCAGTGGCTACAACAACAGGCTGAACATAGGAACAATTGTGCGGACGGCCCAAGACGGGGCAGTATTTCACGCTGCTTGACTCGGATAGCTATGGGTCAGAGCCAACACCCCAGCATCTAACAACAACAGCAACAACATCGATCCGTCTATCATTTGGTGAAAAAAAAATAGTCAATGTGAGTGAGTTCAGTTCCGGACCTGAAGTGATGACAGGTTGTAGTCTAGGGGTTTCTGCCATCTCTATCCAACCAGAAACCCTGGTCTATTATATGCTTTTGAGCTTTGTTCCACTCTTTTTTTAATATTTTATTTTGGACTTGTTTGTGTGTATTAATCATTTTATTGGGGGGGGGATCTTACAGATCTTATAACAATCTACGGATAAATTGTATCAAGGACACTTGGACATACATTGCTATCCTTTTCAAGACATTTACAGTATATTATACACACTTTCCATCTTTCCATCCCACACATCCATTCAATCTGCTTGGCTTCCCATGCATCTTCCTATTTATTATCATCACTGCAGTTTGTGTATATAACAGTATTTTCCACTGTTGCTAGAACACTTCCCAGTGTCTTCCCCTGCCTCTATACTTTCTAATAACCTCTGAGTTAAAGTGTTTTGGTGCTGCGTCAGAGATCAGCTGTCTGTAGGTGGATGGACTTGTTTCTGCCGTCTCACTTCAGTTCTATAGGTCTGTGTGCTGTCCTGGCACCAGTTCTAGGAAGCTTTGACTGCTGGGACTGTGGTTTTGACATCTGGAGGAGAGAGCCCTATTCTTGTTCTTCTTTAGTAGTACTTAGTCCATCCGGGGTCTCTTGACCATACAACATTGATATTGATTTTTTTTCATCTCTTTAAAGGATGATCTTGGAATTCAGATTCAGATTGAGTTATATCTGTCGATTGTAGATTCGTATTGAGTGGGGGAAATAATAGAAAATATTAGAAAATAAAGATTCATTTTATACAAGTTTAAATGCTGTGCAATGAGCAGAAGACCATAACACTAGCGTGGTAATTGTTCTTTTTTTGATAATGCACAGCTGCACAGGAGTGCCTTCTGTATAGATGGCTGGATCTCTTTTGATGCTTCAAAGAGCTTAGAACAAACTTTAATTTCTCTTTTTAATGTGATAATAAGTGAGTGAGAATATAAAATATAGACTTTATATAGACTGAAACGCTAGAGTGGATGTTACTTAGAAAGATCATTGAATTGAAAACTGGGTAAATTGAAGGAGCAGTTTTGTAAAAAAAAGTTGTGTACAGAAAGAAACCTTCTTGCAAAGGCACCCTGGTAAATGCAAACTGCCCCTTTCAGTGAGAGACTAAGGAAATGCATGGCTCCGCATAGGATACAAAGGGTATGTTGAGCCTCACTCACTGTTACCGAGTCCATTTAACTTACAGCAACCCTATAGAACAGAACTGAACTGCTCTTTAGGGTTTCTGAGACTGTAAGTTTTATGGAAGCAGACAGCTTCATCTTTCTCCTGAGTCAGAATGGTTTACTTTGTGTTTAACAGTTCACTGCTTATGATACTGCACCCACAGACCTTTGTTAGGAGGCAAAGGTCTTATAATACACATCAATAGTATGCATGGTAGAAAAACTATCTGTAATCGTCAACGATTTGTTTAAAAGTTGAATGAATATCCTGGTGTGACTCTATTCTTCATTACCTATGTTTTTATATGGGGGGACATATGCAACAGTTTTATTTAAAAATCTGTATTTAGATAAACTTTCTTGGTATCAGTACCAAGCAGCAATTGCTATATTTTTCACAAGTAGAACTTTGATATGCAAATAAAAAGTACACTCCTAAATGTTAATCAAATATTGTTTGCACTCAGGCGATAATTATCAGTATACCCTACTTTGATTTAATGTTCAAGATAATAGAACACATTGTGAACTGGCTGATGTCTGCCCTAGTGGAGGGTATGCATCGTATAGGCTCAAAGTGACACTCAGATTCCAGGTTTCCCTTTTGAAGAACAGTCATTGTCAAAAGAGAAGTTGCTCCCGGGAGCTTTTCAAATGAGAGGTAATATCAGTGCAAAGATTCCCAGCACCGATAAAAGATGGACGTCTATTTATCTGAGATCAAGTACTTTTACTTTTTTGACAAATCTCAAAAGATAATTATATCTTGAATAGTCGGACATACTATTTTAGTGACAACATGATGTTCATAATTGGAGATAAGACAAGATTTCTTAAGAAACCCAAATTGGTGCAAAAGCACAATTGCCAAGAATATGACTATTTGAGCCCATGAATTCCTTCTTTTCTGGTCAGATAACAAATAACACATTGTTGATATGTTTAAAAAATACATTTAAATGCCAAAACAAAACATGAAGAAATATTTCCTGAAGTTAAAACAACAGAAAAGAAGAGTAGAAATCTAGTTGCCACTATCCCCCCTTCCGGACCATTCCCATGTTGTATAGTGAGTGGTCTGAATCAACTTAGAGTCTTTAGTGCACAGAGTGTATTATTCAATATGTAATATTCCAATAAATTCTAAATTTATCTAAAATTGGTAACCTATTTTTTATACAATGGAGACTCATTAAACCCCAAACCAAACCGATTGCTATCAAGTCAGTTCTGACTCATAGCTACTCTATAGAAGAGAGGAAAACTGCTCCTTAGGATTTCCAAGAATGTATATCTTTATGGAAGTCAGCTGATGCACCTTGCAACTACTTAAAGGAAGTTGGTAGGTTTGAACTGCTGACCTGGTGATAAACAGCCCAACATGTAAACTGTTACAGTATCAGGGCTTGTTAGAGACATATACAGAATTCCCAAAATGCCTAAAGTTTGAGAAATTCTGCTCAATAAAATATAATATTTGTCCTGAAATTGTGACTTTCCCAAGTCCCAGAGAAGATTAATTTAGGATTTAGAGATAGTGGTAGTGGATTGATTGAATTACATCCCCTTAAAATATATGTTGCAAATCTCAAATTCTCACATTTGGGAATGGTATCTTTGTTATGATAAAGAGTCAATGTTAGTATAGGGTGCATCTTGAGCCAATCCCTTTTGAGGTATAACAGAGTAAATGAGTCCTTAGAGCTGAGACGAAAGAAGAAATATACCAAGCCACATGAAGATCAACCAGGAGCAGAAGCTCCGAAGAGACCAAGTATTTCCCTAGTGGACAGAAAGAACGGATTATTTAAGCTGACCCATAAATGTAGATTTCGAGCATCCTAAACGGTGAGAAAATAGACTTCTGTTTGTTAAAGCCACGACTTGCACGATTTCTGTTATGGCACACTAGATAACCGAAGCACTAGTTAATTGGAAAATGGCTTATTGTCCTAAAACTAATGAATCCCAAAGTCTATTAATTTTAAATCCTTTCTGTAATTACTTAGACATATAGTGATGCAATTATTGTTTCATTAGGTGAGTGATTTTGACCTTATTATTGTGAAATCAATGAATGTTTTTGAAACTGATCTTTATTTATTTTAGAGTGTTAGTTTTTTATGTGGACTTTAGCAGGTCGACTCTGACAGAGAAAGATTGCAATATAAATGTATATGCTTGCTAAGAGAAAAATAAAAAGCAAGTAAAGGGAAAACATCAATACCCTACAAGGAATGGAGCAAATTCCGAATGCTGGATGTCCATGAGGTCACATGGCTTGGTTTCCACAATAGACCGACAAGTTGTAAAATGAAAGAGCTGCCTATAAAACAAGAGAGAAGATTTAGAGGCCTAATGATCAAACACCATATGTGGACTTTGCTTGGATCCTCTAAAATTAATTAAATAATCAAGGATAGTTGCGCATGTACTGATGATAATGACAAGTTGTTTGTACTTTGATTTGATTTGATGATGGCTATCTGGTAGTGAGGTTAAAGATTTCTTTGCATTTATTCAGGTGAATTTGGATGTATCTATAGTCTGGATTGTTCTGGGTTTTGTTTTGAAATTTAATGGAGAAGAATTTAGGGTGTTTGGGGAAAATGTGGTTTTAGACATATTAGTAAGTGTTGAAGACGGGTGAATTGTACATGGATTTTCATTATATTCTTCTAAATATCTGTGTACATTCTGTTTTCAATATTCTTCTAAATATCTGTGTACATTCTGTTTTCAATAATAACTTCATACATGTGAATGTTACCTACTGCATATGTTATTCTGGTTCACAAAGTGTGCACACATGAAGGAATGGACTATGTTCCAATAAAACTTTATTTACAAAAGCAAATAGTGAACCAGATATTGCCTACAGATTGGTTTACTGACATCTGATAGATTATTTCTTCTAACCCTATGCACTGTTTTTGCTACTTGCTGTCAAATTATGTCTGACACGTGTATACTAAGTCGTTAGAAAGAAGTCTTGCCTGGCATTGTACTATTTTTCTAATAATTGCTATCTTTGAGTGCATTATGTCAGTTTATTGACATATTATTCACACATTACACAAATCACTAGTCCAATCACACCAAAAGGAGTTGTACAATCATCAACACAATCGATTTTAGAACATTTTCTTCATTCTTGTACTCATCATTATTAGCTTTAAACTTCCCCCAACCTCCCCTGCCATACCCCCAAAGAATCATTAATCCATTTACTATCACTGTGGATTTACCTATCCTGGATTTTATATACATAAAAAATATTTAAAATCAACAACAAATATCCTAATAATAATAAAAAAGTAAAACAGATAAAAACTTCATTTGAAAATAAAACAGAATATTAAAAACTAGAACAAATTTAAAATGAATCATAAGGGAGATCAAATGATAAGGTGTTACATTTTAATCTAAAGGCATCTGCAACAATCAACTTTACAGTATATTTTACATAATAAAGGCTATTCACATCCCTGGTCTATGGTTATTAAAAATATAAGAAAGAAAACAGAAAAGATCAAAGAAAGTTAGAAAAGATTCTAAAACTTACTCTTGACCATAGACTATCTAAATCAAATATAAGAAATGATTAAGTCAAAGAGCTGAATGGAAAATCTCAAAGTCAGCTTGAGATGACAAAGCCAAATAGTATAATGAAACGTACAGAGAACTGGAGTCAGAAAACTAAAGTCAGAACATGCTGAGCTTATCGTAAACTGAAAGAACTGAAGAAAAATTCAACCCTCAAGTTGCAATATTGAAAGTTTCCATGGGCAAAGTATTGAATGGTGCAGGAAGCATCATAAGAGGATGGAAACCGTACACAGAGCTATTGCACCCCAACTAACTAGTCAACATTCCAATAGTTCAGGAGGTAATACGTGAGCAAGAACCAATGTTGTTGAAGAAAGAAATTCCGGCTGCACTGAAGGCATTATCCCAACTCAAAACTCCAGTAATTGATGGAATACCAATGGAAATCTTTCAACAAGGTGATGAAGCACTGGAAGCACTTTCTATGCCAGAAAATTTGGAAACAGTACTTGGCTAAGTGACTGGACAAAATCCTTATTTGTACCCATTGCAAAGAAAGGTGACCCCATAGAATTCTCAAATTATAAAGCAATAGCATTGATATTTTATGCAAGTACTGTATATATTTGTGTATAAGCCGAGTTTTTTCAGCGCATTTTTAATGCAGGTTTTGTGGTAAAATTGGGCGCCTTGGCTGATAATCGGGTTGGCTTATACTTGAGTATATGTGGTAACATTTTGCTGACCGTTATCAAAGGACAGTTTCGACAGTATATTAACAGGGAGCTCCCAGAGGTTCAGGATGGAGTCAGAAGATGAGGAACAAGAGATATCCTTGCTGATGGCAGATGGCTATTGGCGGAAAGTAAAGAATCCCAGAAAGATGTTCATTTGTGTTTTATTGACTGTGCCAAGGTATTTGAGTGTGTGGACCATGACAAACTGTGGATAACCTTGAGAAGAATGTGCATCGCTGACACTTCATTGTGCTCCTGTGGTCATGGCTCAAGAGATGTTGTATAAACAGAGCAAGGGAATATTGCATGATTTCAAATCAGTAAAGATGTGCATTTGGATTGTATCT
The DNA here is from genome assembly GCF_000313985.2 of Echinops telfairi. Lineage (NCBI taxonomy): Eukaryota > Metazoa > Chordata > Mammalia > Afrosoricida > Tenrecidae > Echinops > Echinops telfairi. Next base: position 73,012,521 of record NW_022103906.1, on the reverse strand, counting down.
TACTACACTTATTTAATATGTTGCAAAGCAAATAATCATAGAAGTTTAATTATATGAAGAAGAATGTGGTGTCATAATTGAAGTAAGGCTTATCAACAAAATGCAATATGCTGCAGATGACACAGTCTTGCTAGCTGAATGTGAGGCAGACAAGACGTGCTGATGAAGATCAAGGATGGCAGTCTCAGTATGGATTATTACATCTGTGTAAAGGCGGCCCAAATCCTCACCATTGGACTGATTGAGAACAGCATGATAAATGACGAAATATTGAAGTTGTCAAAATTTTATCTTGCATTGACCCACAATCAGTGCTTTGTTCTGTTGTGCATAGGGTCAGTATGGGGCCAAACCAACTTGATGGAATATGTAAACGTCAACAACAAAGCATGATGATATCTTTTTAAATAACAAGCCCATGGTAAGTGTGTGGAAGTCTTGACATGTTGGCTTTTAAGAAGACTAATTGTTTATGAGTTGTCCATAAAGTTCCTGGAAATTCTTGACATCTTCAATATTCTTTGCGAACACCACAGCTCACATGTATCCCTTGTTTTATCATCCTTTTCATACTCAACTTTACCATGCATGTGAGGTATGAAGGACCTTGTTGGGGTCAGATCCAACTTAGTAATTAACATAGCACCTTTCCTTTCTAAAACATTAAAGAGCCGTTTCAAAGCAAATTTTCCCAATGCAATATATTATTTGATTCCTTGACAGTTACTTCAGTAGACTTTGTTTATTGATTTGAGTAGAATAATATCATTGAACACTTCAATTTCTTCTTCACTTTTCATAATGTTTTCTATCTGTCTAGAAGTGAGGATTTTTGTTTTGTTTTGTCATCATTTTCAGGCATGGCATATTGAGGGCTGTAATATTTGATTTTCATAGTGGGCTCTTCAGACCATCTTCGTGGTCAGCAGGCTAGGTCGTGTCATCTGTACAGTGCAGGTCAGTCCAGGAGCGCAGTCATGCTCTTGTCAGCTCCATTGAACCTATTATTAATGCTGTTGGTTCATTATATTTTATTTCTAGAATATCTACTTGCTACTTCATTTTCAAAAATGTGGCTTTAATTTAATATTTTTCTAAAGATTTTTAAAACTCAATATAAAAATATCCACAGAATGCATAGTACCTCTATGGAATGTGACAAATTTGAACTAATCGAAGTCTTTCTAGAGAATTTTTCTGATGTTTTTGCTCAGCATGACCTGTTTCTAGGTCGCTTAATGACAATTCATCCTATACTTCTCAATACCTTTGGAAAAAAATAAGACTTTTGAGAGAATAGTTTAAGTAATTTAGTTATGTATACAAGAGTAACTCTCAAGTGTGGATTCACAAACAGCATTATATAATAATTTGTTAGAAATGTAAATTCTTGTGACTTATCTCAGAATTACAAAATTGAAAAGTCCAGAGATAAAGTCCTGTAATCTGTGTTTTACCAGCCTTCTACTTGACTCATGCCTTAATTTGAGAACTAATACTTTAAGATTTGTCAATGTTCATGCCAAGAGCCCAGATTCTTTGAGATCTGATTAAATTCCCCATTTGAGCTTTCTGTCTTCTTATATAATGTCAGTTTAAGTTGCTAATCTCCTTGATTTCAGTGACAACCATGTTGAGGGTGCGGTACTTGTGTCCCATTAGTGTGAGACCTGTTGGACCATCCCATTTTCCACTTGGAGTTGATCCTGAGACTTTATTTCTTCCCTTCCTTCCACAAGTCTCTCCAAACCCACTTTCAAAGTTCTCAGGCAGGAAAAAAAAAAATCTTCAACTGAAAGCAGCTTTCGTGTCCTGATATCTCAGAGCTCACACCGGCTCTGCAGTTCTCACTGGTTATTCCTTATCACAACGCTAGTTCTTTTGAAGTTTTCCAAGGATGTGTAACCTGCTTTCATGATCATTTCTTCATTTTCTATTCAGAGAATTCGTCCCAATTTTATAGCCCTCTGTGATAGGAAATTATCTAATGCAGATATTTCTAGAATTAAATTGTTATCACCTAAAATATAAGAAAAGACAAATAGAAAAAAAAGTATAGATATTTAACATTGCTTGGAAGAGCATACTGATATAAAAAGTTCATAAAATACTTACCTTGTGCTTTCAGATTTATAACTCTATTAATAAGCCACATTCTTTCTGTGGCTCACTTAGGTACAGATTTATTCTCAAATAGTTTGTTGGTCTTGTTAAAACTCTTCCCTTTGGATGTTGAAAGGTTTTTTTTCTTCATTCATATATCGTACATCTGTGAGATGTTGCAATTGTTGAGACTTAAATTTAATATTTGACAGATTCTCTTCATGTATTTATTCTGAAAAATATTCATATTGGCAGAAAGTTGATGGGTTCTATTCTGATGTGGAATGTTGCTGTAAAGGAGTGAATTTATTGACTGTTGCATGAAAAGAACATATTTATGCAAAATAATTCTGTAAAGTAGCATCTGCTATTTACTTTGAGGGACATATTCACACAAGAGTATAGACAAGGAAATATGTGAAGTTAATTTAAGGCATCAGACCTCTGTACTGGGATTTTTAAAAAAGATGATGTGAAAATATTGTCTTTGCATGGACAGATCCTGAAATTCCATAAAGCCACGGTGATCTGTGGCAGACAGCATGGTATTTAAACTAGCGGATTAATTTTACAAAAGGACAAGTGTATTCTAGTGGAAGAATACCAAATGTAATTCTCTGTGGAAATTTGGATTAAAATGAAAGCTTCTCTGTGTGTTTTTACATGACTGTTCTGGCCTGTTTTTGTGTTCAGGTAACTGAGAAAAATGCCAAAGGAGTCTACAAAGCTTCTTGGGAGCTAAACTAGAAGCAATCTTTGGAAATTATACTACAAGTAGAGAGGATTTAGAATATTATCACAGACAATTTTCCAGGACGCTAAGTAGTTGAATCAAGCTGCTTAAAAAAAATCTAAATAAAAATATACTTCTTTGAAATTTTCAATCAATCTTTTCTTTTGTTTATCATGTGACCTGTTGATCCAATTTTGAGAATTTTGATTTTCCTTCTGTTGAGATTTAATCCAAACTGAAGGCTCCAATCATTGATCTTCATCCGCACGTGCTTCAAGTCCTCCTCACTTAGTAGCCATCAAAGTCTGTTCCATTTGGTATGAAAATATTTTCTTGATATTTGAAAATAGTAGGGATCTCATACAATACTTGTTTTTTGTGTGTTGCTCACTTCACTCAGTATGAGATCGTCCAAATACACCCATGCCAGGAGGTGCTTCACAGTTTCATTATTGTCTTTCGCAATGACTAGTACTCAGTTGTGTGTAGGCAGCAGAGTTGATTTATCCATTCTTCCACCCATGGGCATTTAGGTGGTTCCCATTTCCTTGCTATTGTGAACGTAGATATTACTACATCTGTTCGTGCTATGTTCTTTATTCTATAGCACTGTTGCTGGGTTGTCTGTTGTTTCTGTCCCCAATTCTTTGAGAAAGCACTATGCTCGCTCCTTACACGGTGGATGCACATGTTCATATAGTCAGCACTGAAGCCCCTCCAGCATTTCTTGTTTTCTGCTGCTTTGAACTGTGCTGCCAACTCTGGGAAGAGGCGGTGCCTCTTCATTATTTGGATTTGAACCTTGCAGATGGCCAGCGATAGCAAGGGTGTCTCCATATATTGTTGGCTGCCTGAATGTCCACTTTGGTAAACTGTCTGTTCATGTCCCTTGCTGAATATTTAATTGGGTTATTCATCTTTTTCTTGCTGGTGTCCTGACAATGTCTATAGATTTTCCACATTAGCGTCTTGTTCAATATGTCATTGCCAACATTTTCCCACTAGTTTGGTGTTCTCTTTTTTCTTTTTGTGTGAAATCTTTTGATACATGAGTATCATATTTTTAGGAGGTAACAATCATTTATTCTGTTTCCTACTTTGTGAATGCTTTTCATTATGCTTAGTAGTGTATTTAAGCCAGGTAGTAGGGCTCCTAGTGTGTCTGTATTTGCTCATTGATGAACTTTATTGTTCTGGGATTTATAGTTAGCCATTTCATCGAACTTGAGTAAGTGTTTTTATGTGGGGTGAAGTACAGGTCCTATTTAATTCTTCTGTAAATGAATATCAAATTTTGGCAGCATCTGTTATTGAAGAGACTATATAGTTCCAATTTAATGTTTTTGTTGAAATTTTCAAAATCAATGCATCATATAATTCAATAGTTCAAATATATTACGAAGGGCTGTACAATCAACTTTAGAACAATATTTGCCTTCTTATATCCATGGGGTTTACTTCCCATTTCCTCCACTCCCCCTGCTCTTCCATGGCCCTCAGGTAATTATTATTTCAGTTACTGTCTTCAGAAATCCTGGCTTCCATATACAGAAAAAAACAACAACATATGAAACAAGGACAAAGAGCAGAGGGGAAAAAAGAAAAAGGAACAAGCAACAATGATCATACAAAATAGTAAAAGATCTCAATCTAAAAAAAGAAAAGAAAACAAAAAACAATTAAACATTTAAGATAAATTCCATGTGGGTCCAAAGGGAGATCTAACGGTCACGTGTTACATTCCAGTCTAAATACAGTTGCAAAAAACCTTTGTATAATTCTTTTTGTCTGATATCAGGACTGTTCACATTCCTGGTAGGGTAGTCAGGGTTCACTGGGATCCTACAGGGATCCCATGCAAATGGGATTTGGGGCTTCCTCTATCCGTTATAATGGTCTCTGAACCAGCTCTTTAGAATTTAGGCATTGGTACAATTCTCTCCTCTAGGTTTGGATTTTACTGTTTGGATCACACATGCTGATGTGCTTCTTCTGTGTGGACTTACCTGAATCCTTAATTAGCTGACTGCTTGTCTGGAGACAATCCCTTAAGACCCCTGATAGCATTTTTTTCTGATAGATGGCACTATCTGATTTCTTCACCACACTTTGCTAAGGCATCCAGAGATTCAGAGCTCTCATGAGAGCAAGTACTGAGCTTGTTGATTGGCCCTTTCTAGAGGGCACTGTAATGTGACTAAGAAAGGGATGCTACTGAGAGAGAATTTGTCTGCAGTTATCTACCAATTGAAGAGATATATTTAAGCATATTTTATTTAGAATAGCTTTCACATATATGAGCTGGATCTTAGAAATAACAGTTTTAAAAAGAACAATAATAATATGGGGTTACATATGATCATAAAATATCATAATGATATATTCAACCAAGCTATACATGGACACATTGATTCTGGCTAGATATAAAGGTTTTAATACCTATTTTATTTAAGGTATGATGTTGGGACAATCAGTTCTATATTACAGAAAAATAAAATTGAATTAAAATTAGAATAGCTTATGCTAGTTTTAGAAATAAGGCTTTCTACTCCCATACAACATCACAGTCTTAGAAACTCTTAAGGGCCATTTGTACCTTGTCCTATAGGGTTTCTATACATTGGCATTTATTTGATGGCATTGAGCTTTGATTATGGGAATTTCAGATATAAATATCATTCTTTATATTAAAATACAAATATCATTCTCTATATTAAGAAAACAGAAAGTAGCTGTGTCAATGAGAATTTAAGGCTCTGTTTTTAATGTGGAAACTTAAGAGTCATTTCTGATAGAGCAATGTTGGAGAAGTGCTTTACTTGTTATTAGCCAAAACAATAAAGATTAAAAAGATGCAGCTTCGGGGGGAATAGAGCTTGGCAGGAAAAATGTGGCACAATTCTTCAGCCCCCCTTGTCCCCTGTTTCTCAAGATCGTATTTGGCCCACCACAATGTGAAGTGAAGAGGACGCACTGCTTTGCATGCCATCCCTGTAGGAGGGAGTAGGATTTGACCCAGAAATTCTGGAAAGCAACTTGACACATCACACGTGCCTGTCAGAACTCCTACATATAGACATGTATCCAAGAGAGGTAATGGGACAAATCCAAGAGTATTCATAACTGAATTTTTAATATACTAGGGAAATATTTTAGACAAGCAAATTATCTACCAAAAGGAATTGGCTAATAAATTATATACACTCAAAATAGGACTAAATTTATTTTTTAAATGGTTGAATCAAAATGATAGACTAAAGAAGTCCTAGCTGTCACAAATGGTAAAGTGTTCTACTATTAACAGAAAGGTTAGCAGTTAGACCCAACTAGAGGAGCCTTCGAAGACAGTGCTGGCAGCCTGCTTCCGAAAAGCGATAGATTTGAGAAGCCTGGAGAGAGCAATTCCATACATACATTAGGTCAGAATGGATTCAACAGCATCGTGTTTGGTTTGATAGGTTAAAGAGTTGATGCTATTGGAGTTTTAATTGATAGTTCTTCCACTACTCACTCACTAATTCACTGCCATTGAGTGATGGCAACTCAGAGACCCCACAGGGCAGGGTAGAGCTGTCCCTTTGAGTTATCTGGACTGTAATTCTTGATGGCAGCAGCAAGCCTCACCTCTCTCAGTCTGATCAGCTGGTGGCTTCTTCCACTACTAGCAACATTAAATATGTTCGTTGACAATTTTTTACTTTTGGCTTAACCGTGGTCCTTGGAATTTTATTTTAAGACCACCATTTATGAAATAAATTTAAAAATTTTATACTGAAGGCATTTTATAATCAGAAGTACACACAGACTATTTGAGGCAAAGTTCAAGAGATTATGTTCCTATTTGTGGAAGTTTTCTCAATAATTAAATAAAGGAAGTCAAAGCTATAAATATTAACTAGGAACAGATTTGCAATGCATCTTCAATCCCAAGCAAACAAATGTAATTTTGTCCTAGGGGCAGTAGGGAGGATGGTGTCCCTGCCACCCTGTGGCCAACAGCTCTTTTTTCGCTGAATGTCATCCTTACATTTATATTCCCTTAGTGTGAAAAAGGGACAGCCAAATATAATAAAGAGTAATGGTGTGACATGGAGTAAGAGAAAATATAGGCTCTAGATTAAAAAATGTGCTGCGGGTGAGGATATTAAAATGAAAGAAAGTTTCTCGAAGAAGAGATGAAGTTAGGCCCTTGAATAATTTAAAATGTAATAATAGGTCAAATTCTGCTAATGGTGACATTTGAAAACAATTAGGAGGAGCCCCTGGAATTAGAGGGTTTAGGATTTTTACTATGTTTCTAATTTCTGGGATGAATTGACCATTATAAAAGAATTGAGTATTTTTTATAAAAATGGTACAGTTTTGATATAAGGATTGAGAGTCTACAGTCTTGGGTTTTGATTTTTTCCCCCTTTTAATCCCAACAATAAAGGCTAGGAGTAGACTTTTGTATCTTACTGACCCAATGGATTCTTTTCTATTTACAGCCTTAATGTTGGAGGTTATAAGACCTCTCTGCCTATGGTTCCTACAGCCCCTTGTTAGCATCTCGTCTAGGTGAGAGCCTTCCACAGTCACCCTTATTCCAGATCCCCTTTCTAAGACCATGACTGCACGTGGGTATTGCTCCCTTTCCAACCACCCTGCAAAGAGGCTTTTAAAGCATCGAGAACACACTCTTAAGAGGGGTAGGTGGAAAAATCTGAAAAATGGTGAAAGAAGACCATTATTGTCAAGAATAGTCAAATAAATGCATATGTTTTTCTTTCTATAGGAAAAATGAGCCCAGATGGTACTGTCAGGTCAGCATTGACCATGAAGCATAAGATCAGTGATTTAAATCCACCAAATCTACCTCTGTAAAGAATTACAGCATCAAAAACCCCTGTAGGATCCTTTGAGTTGGAATAGTCTCAGTGACAATTGGGGTATAGATAGGATTTCAAAATGTGGAGGCGGGAACTATTCCAAACAAGGCCATATTGAGTCTGCAACCAAAGAGGGAATCATGAATTTACTTTGCAGAAGAGTCTACTCTTCGGGTTTTAGATGTTTGTTGACTCCCCTGGCTTTGTGCGGCTATTTTCGGCTTATGATTATTATTTGACTTACAGCTTTAAACCTTTGAAAAAATTGTTAAGGGCCTTCCTTCTTTCATGTAGATGGATTGTGTTGTTTATTTTGAATGAAAATTTATTGTGAAGTAGGTGCGCCTGGGAGTGTTTTTTAAAAAAAAATTTTATTTTTAATTTTTATTTTTTTTTTTTGCGCCTGGGAGTGTTACATTAGGGACTGTGAACCCTGCATTAAGCAGTTCACACAGGGAAACCCCTCCCCCTATTTCCTCTGTTTTCTCTTTGTCCTCAGCCCCTCCCTGTCTTATCACCTCCATCCTCTCCTTCATCCAAGTCAAAAGCTTTTAACCCTGTAGCATAGCTCTTCATCTTCCTACTCTCATGCTCCCTCACTTTGGAATCTCTAAAATCTGCTCCCTTTGGTATGAAAATCTTTCTTTGTCTCAAATATGAATTCTGTGAAATCAGGGAATTTTGTCAGTAGTGTTTTCAAAGTCCTGGTACTGATACAAATTCTTGGTGTATGGCAGTTCTGAATTAACAAATGCAAAAATTTTGATAAATAATAGCAAATATTTTGCGTGACATAAGGAGAATGGAAAAACAAAGTAATAATTTCATCTAGTTTAATATTTTCCCTTGGAACCAAGAATTCTGATTTCTTTCACGTCCTTTCTTCAAAGTAGTGTGATTACAAGTCAAAAATCATATTCTTGGTGTTATAAATAGTAACATGCAAAATATGCAAGCAATCTTGCATATTTTAAATACATTTGCCTTCTATTTCTCTATGTAAATAGAGGAGGAGACTTTAGATTTGCTCTTAACAGCAAGGTAATTGCAAAGGTCAAAGAGTACTTAGGATCGCAATAGATTAGCAATTTCAAGTCAAAATGTGAGCACAAATACTCGAGTGTATGTTCTCAGACTCAATCCGTTTACTATACACACAGCCGTGTTCCTTCCAATAGAGATAAACCATTCTCTCTTTCTAAAGGAAAAGGAGAGTTTTGAAAGAGCACTTGCCTTGCCTTGAAATGTATCCATTTTAATCCTAGGACTAAGTTTCCTGCGAGCTTTGGATGTCTGAAGGAGGAACAGCCTCTTGCCCTAGAGCACAACACTCAGAGGCTGCTTCTAGGCCCCTTGCCCAAAGGAGCCGCAGAGCTCAGTGCGTTACCCGTTTTCTCCTCTCAAGAAAATGTCTCTTTGAGTCTCCGCTCAAAGCCCATCGGTGGGCAACTGAACACCCCCTTGCTGAGGGTTTGTGGGGAGGAGATGAGCCAATCAGGGTGCAGCATAGCAACGATGAAACATAAAACTTTCCTCTAGTTCTTTAATGCCTCCTCCCCACCACCGTCATGATCCCAATTCTACCTTACAAATCTGGCTGGACCGGAGGTTGTACATTGGTACAGATAGCAACTGGAAACACAGGGAATCCTTCAGGACCAGTG
>NW_022103906.1:72986522-73002526 GCF_000313985.2 Echinops telfairi | reverse complement strand
GGGGGGAGCGGGGAGGGGGAGGGAGAGGGAAAAGGCAAATGAGGAGCTGATTCCAGGAACCCAAGTGGAAAACGAGTTTTGAGAATGATGAGGGCAACGAATGTGTAAGTGTGCTTTACACAATTGATGTATGTATGGATTGTGATAAAAGTTGTATGAGCCTCAATAAAATGATTTAAAAAATAAAAATCATTTTACACAGTTTTTACAACCTAATTTAATTATTGCAACTTTTGTCACTCATTTGCTATATGTTTATTTTATTTTTTTTAAGAAAAGGGAAGGTCTTTAGCCAAAGCAGTTGATCATAGTGAGAAACTCATTAGATGGCCAATTATGGTTGATGAGTTGACAGTTTAGGAATCGTCCCAGAAACCCTGTCACTTTCTCACCACAATTTCCATTTAACAAGCCATTACAGCACAGGTTAAACTATTCGATTACTCTCAATGTTTGACCTCTCTCCTTGTACCCCGCAGAGGAAAGCTTTAACATTTAACCAACAGGGAGGGGTCTTTGCTGAGGGTGGAATATTCTTTTCTCCCTCGCTAGCTGTCTACTCAGCTGAGTCATGGTTGAAAAACTCTCATTTAGAGTTAATAGTTGAACAGAGAGAATGATGGTTTTTTCTTAATTTCACGCTTTCCTGTGATTCATAAATTGCTTGTAAAGTCTATAAAAGACAATTTGATATTTTCTTTAAAGGGTAAACATATATCCAATGCTGTCCTATTTGGAAAATATCTTCAAGTGCTATTAATTTAGTGGTTGATATTTTCTCAGTATGTAAAATACATCTCTTCCCCTGTCCCTGCTGAACTGTGGGGGAGCCCGATATTCCAGCCAGTTGAAGATTCGGTTCCCCCCATGAGCCATCACTAGGGCCAAGGAAGGCATTCCTGGGGGGCTAGCTTTATAAGAGGTGTTGAAGACAGGGACCAAAGCCTTAGACAAAGTCGCAGCCCATCTATGTGTGCTTACAGCCAATTGTGAGGAGCCTGTGTATGTCAAATTGGTGGAGGCCATACGTGCTGAACAAGACAGCACTCAGATCAGGGCTAATGACAAGAAACAAGAGGAGTGGGCGGGACTGTGCAAAATGTACCGGGGAGACCCCTTGAAGTGGTTGGTTGCAGTCCCGTGGTTGTTGAGGACTGTGGCAAAGGATCTCAGGCCGAAGATGTTCTCAAATAATATTTCAAAAGAAGGAAAGGTGAAAAACTAAACAAAACAAGCAAACTGGATTCCCATTGAAAACATTATGCAAAATGTTGGATATGTACCAAACAAGATATGAGGACATCCATGACAGGTAACTAAAAACAATAAAATCAACACCCACGTATGTGTCACTTTCTCCTAGCCTCGCATCCTTCTCTCGCCCTCAGCTGGATGGCCCCAGTCCTGCCACCATGGCTCAGGCTTAGGAGGAAGGGTGAGAAAGGCCGAGAACGGAGCAGTGTTTCCTTCGGTTGTGCACCGGGGAGTTACGGGTTGGGACCTACTCACTGGCACCCGACAACAACAGAAGCTATAGTAAAATATTTGTTAACATATAGTTTGATATATTCATGCAATTTAGCCCACATCCACAAATGATAGTCTGAAGTACTAGGATTATCTTATTGTGATATTTCTAATATAAAACATAAAGTATTTTTAAATCACAAATCTTAGTTAAGCCATTGATTATAAATGTTGGACCATGGCAGTTCCATGATTTTATAATAAACAAGCATGAGGTTTTTACTCAGATTATAGGTAAACAAAGGATAGATTCATGGGAGACATATAAATAACACATTTTTTTAAAAAGGACTTAGGACTGAAATGAAAAACTGAGATCGGCAAGCCCATTCAAGCCCCTAGAGAAGTGTTCTCCTAATTAATTTACTTTGTAGGTTTATACTATTTCAGTAACCCTCTATTAATATCCAAAGGGATTTGCTTACTTTCAAGTTATTTCAACCCCGAAAACATAAGTAGAATAAAATGTAAGTAAATCACAAAGCTGTTACTTTAAGCAGTGCATGCTAACACAGGAACGTATACATAGGATGAAGCCCTGGTGGAACTTTAAGTGCTCAGCTGCTAATGGAAAAGTTACTATTTGGAACTCAGCAGTCATTGCTTAAAAGAAAAATGTGCCGATCTGCTTTTATAAAGATGAACTCCCTCCTCTGTACCTCCACCCCACCCCCAAAAAAAGAAAGAAAACAAACTTGACCAATGGTTGCCATAGGTGAGGGGGGAGAGTTGTTGTGTAGGGAGCATTGAGCTAATGTCAGTGGTGGTAGAGCAATTTGGAAAAGGAGATCAATAGTGGCTGTATAGCACAAAGAGTCTAATCAGTGACACTGAATTATACAAGTAGAGGTTGTGGAATTGGAGAATGTTCTGTTGTATATATTTTTGCCACAATTAGAAAAAAATTACATGCATAACAATGACTACAAGGAAGAAGAAAATGTTCTAGAATTGAATATGATGACAATTATACAACTCTATTTAATATGATTGAATTATTGAATGATATGACATATAGATAAAATGCTAATAAACTTTTTTAAAAGACCTCTGTCACTAGGAAGATTTTGACTCATAGTCTGTGTCAGAGGTGGTAAATCGGTATACAATAGAAAATTTCCCCAAGAACAGCTGATGTGTTTGAGCCATGGACTTTGTGGTCAGCAGTCAGATTGAAAGCCACTGTGCCACCTGAATGCTTTTAAGTAAACCTTCATGTAATCCACAAAGATTACAGCCTTGGGCAGTAATCCGTGGGGCAGTTCTACTCTGTCCTAAAGTGTTCCTGTAAGTCAGAATCCATTAGACTTCTAGGTGGCTTAGATATTTACTTCTAGATCCTTCTAAATCCCAACTAGCCTTTTTGATCAGGTAAATGATGCCATTATTCACATTTGTTTCTTTTGCAGGCCTGTTTTATGATATTTCTTTACCATCTTTAACTCCTGCTCGTATGGGTCCCATTAACATCTAATTATGTTGTACTTGCTTTATGACTGATTTATCACATATAAAGAACCTGAGTAATTCTGCTTCAAGTAAGAATTTAGTATACTGGGAGTGTCAACTATTTTCTACAAACCTCCTTCTGGCTCACAATCTAGGCACAGATCTCTGTGAGGAACCTCAGACAGCTCACTGTCTTTTTAAATGGATTCTGTCATTAAGCCTTTTATTTCAATCATATGCTAATATTCAAGAATGCATTTCTGGGTGTTAGTTAGAAGGTTTTCATTAGTCTTATGGGTTTTTAGCAAAAAAACAGTCAACTGCAGGTTGAAAATAACCTTATTGTAACCCTTTTTTGGTGATATAAAGAGTCTTTGACAGTGTTTTTAGGGTTCTTTTCTTTGAAAAGATGAATTCATTTATTTGCCTTCCAAGTGAGATTAGTCATCCATTTTTGTACCCATTGAAGAAATACAGAATGACTAAAATTTATTTCATAATTCTGAAAAAAAATGATTGTTTTCTAAAGAATTCAGCATGTCTACATGAAATGACATTTACATGTGGGGACCAAGCAAAACCAAACTCCCTGCCATTCAATCGATGCCAACTCATAATATAGGACAGGGTCGAACTGCCCTGTGAGTTTCTGAGATGAATTCTTTATGGGAACAGAAAGACTTATCTTTCTCTCCGGGAGTGACTGGTGGTATTGAACTGCTGACCGTTAGGATCTCAGCCCCATGTGTAACCACTCCCCACCAGAGTCAAAGGATCACATGGCATAGGTCTTCAGCCATAATTATGTAGCTATCATTAAATGACTGGGTGGGATTATACAAATAAAGTCCAATACTCTAATGAAGATATCAGACAGTATTGGCATTCTAGTACTTATGAAGTGAACCATTTAAGAAGTCAAAAAACTCATTGCTATCAAGTTTATGCCAACTCAGAAGAAACCTATAGAATAGGGTAGAACTTCCCCCCTTCGAGTTTCTGAGCTATTTGTTGGCATAGAAAGCCCTGTCTTTCTCCTGTGGTTTTGAACTGTTGACCTTGCAGATCGCAGCCTGATATATAACCATTAGGTCACTGGGGATCCTGAATTTAAGAAGTGGGGAGAGAGAATCCTACTGCCCTTAGAAAAAAAGTCCCAGCTGAGCAGGTGTGACATCCCCGTGTGAAGCGGCGATGTTCACAGAAGTGACAGCACTGAGAACTCAAGTCAGAGCCAAGTACTTCTCTGCTCACAATGAGTAAAGCAGAGTCCTGTCGGGCAGGAAGGAAGCTAGCAGAGTAGATTGTGTTGTTCTGGCCATTTATTTCTGCTAAGGGACTTTTGTGGCAGAGGTCAAGGGAGCTTGTGGCTGGGAGGCCCAGGAGTAGAGAGACGCGCGTGGGTGAGAAGTGGTACTGCAGACAGAATGACCAGAGGTAATGTTTTCTGAGGATATGCTGTCACCTGTTAGCTTTTCTAATTAACCCTCACAACCGTGGCTCTGTGTATTGCCTGAATTTTGAGTGGATATTGCACTGAATTTTTGAACCCAACAGAGAAGGGTAAGGCAGTAGGAGGTGAAACTAGTGTCAACATAGACTAATGTAGGATGAAGGGTGGAGACAAGACTTAGCTCTACCTCATAGAAATCTTCCCTGGGATGGATGTGGGGTTGGCCTCTCCACCTCTGTAAAGCCCGAGCAAGTCAGACTTGCCCCCCACAGCATTTCTTCAGTGAAAAACATTATCTTTTATGTTCTACAGATAATATTGGGGTAGGGTTTTGAGCTTTACTTCCACTGTAAATAAAGCCAACTAACAATTGTCCCATCTATATGTGGTTCAAACTTTAGGAAGGAAAACTGAGATGTACCTTCTGATAACTAGAAAGCATAACATTTTACTCTTTTATTCTTTCTGCCTTACCAGATCCAGTTCTTGTTGACGTTAATAGAATAGCTCTCACTAACCAAGGAGGAAAAGAAGTCACTGGAATATTCTGAGTAGTTCTCAGATGAAGGGAGAACTAGGCTTAGAAAAGATAAATTAGACAGTGGTTCTGAAGTCAGGCAGCAGAGTCTTATGTTCACACCACCCAAGCACTTGAGATTGCGATATTGCTGCTCTCATCCCCTCTATTGTGCATTCAGGTGTGCATTCCTGAGATACTAACTGTGCCACCTGTCATAAGTAACCCACCAAAGGCCTACCTTAAAGAGAACAAGAAGGCTAGAAATGTGTATCTTATCCATTTGCCAGTTTGTCATTTTGTGCTGGTGGCTTGTGTATTATGATGTGGGAAGGTATACCAACAGCATTTAACATACCAGCCAGGTCACTCAATGATGGTTATATATCAGTGGAACTTCCAGACTAAGAGAGACCAGAAGAATAGATGTGGGGATCTACTTCTGAAAGTTAACCAGTATAAACACTTATCAATTGCATAGCACAGTCCCCAAAGACAAGGTTGTACGTCGTCGTACTTTAGTGGTTAGTGCGTGACTAGGGTCTTAAAAGCTTTACAGTGCTACTATTTGTCTCTCCCCATGTAGGGAGGAAGTAGGAAGGATGCTATTACATTGTCGAAAATGCAATCGGTGTCACAGAACATGTGTATGAATCGTTGAATGAAAAAACAATGTGCTTTATAATTTGCCCAAACCACAATGAAAGTTTTAAACAACAAAACAAATGAACAAACAAAACCCCCAGACAACCCTGTGGTTCACAGAATATTGATACTTTGACTTTCTTAGTTTGGACTCGTCATCAAGAAGAACCACGTGCTGGAAAAGGACTTCAAGCTGGTAAAGTGGAGAGCCAGCAAATGGTGGGAAAACCCCCATGAGCTAGGTCAAACGTACCAATGAACTTGAAGATGCCACAGGTCTAACCAATGTTTCCTTGCGATAAGCATGGGGCTGTCATGAGGTGGAGCTCGTTGAGTGGTACTCACCTCAGCATCCCTTGTGGAGAGTGTCAACCTCAGCATCCCTTGTGGAGAGTGTCAACCTCAGCATCCCTTGTGGAGAGAGGCTTGAAAAAAGAAGTCACCATGTACTCCATGCATGTCTGCACCATGTGAGAGGCAAGAAGTACGCCATGATTAAATTATGATTGAGGGAAAATGCATATAAAAGAAAGATTCAATGATGGTTTGGTTATCCTCAGTTTGTTTCATGCTGCCAGCCTATCAGACGCTTTCAAATTTGAATTAATAAAGCACTATGACCTCAATTATAACAGAAATGGTCATTTCCACCAGAGTGACAGTGGTATTTCATTTTTCATTATAAACCCTCTTTACTGTGGTTTATGTCCTGTGATGTTAATTTGTATGAGAATGAACATTGGCATAAAAGTGGTTCGGCTCAGATGAAAATTTCTTTCTTAAAATTGTTTAAATCAGTATCTGCCACAGAGCAATCAACTAGACCATAATTTAATCTAGAGAACTAGCTACTTTTCAAAATAAAACAGAAATTTATTCTAAATCATAAAATTTTACCAACAGCTAGCCTTTCTTTCAGAATAGTTCTGCTGGATTCAATATTATTAGTGTGGTAGTTAATTTATATGGAAACATAACTGCCTCTAAGTAGCTTTGCCTATTCATTTTTTACTCATTTATTATAAACTATTTGGCTGTATCGTATCATTTAACTTTTGAATTAATGTTACCTGCATTTACTAATAAATAACTGAAGTTTGCATATGTACCTATTGTTGTGGACAAGTCATGTTTCATATATGTTACAATATAAGTTGGATCATCGAGTAAAAGAAAATCAAGACTCAATGTAGGAATGCTTAAAAATAAAATATTAAAATATTTTCCTCGGGAATTTGGAGGCATATCATAGGTAATGGTCTCTCCTCCAAACAAATTACATTCTACTAATTATACATATTACTACTGGCTCTATTTTAATCCGAGAAAAACGAGAGGGGAAAGAAGGGATAAAAAGTGTAGGTGAGGCTTTCCAGATGCCCTGCTAGTCCTTAAACTGTGGGGCACTTTCCATTTTACCTTATCATTGTTCTGACTTCATTATTTAAAATATATGAAAGCATATATTTGCTTCTTCACCGTGTGCCAGCATTGTTGGCATTAGAAATAAGTTAGCAGTGTTGCCATTCAGTCATGCATGACCTTGATAGTACAAGTGCCCTGGGTCAGGATGAGTATGTGACCCTGTGACGATAAACTGTACAAGCAATTAATCCAGATCAAGATGACTCTAAATTTGATCACTTTATTTCCCTGTTAGAGTTAAAATTCAACAGACATTTCATTTGGGACCAGAGATGGCTTTGTTATACAACTGTTGGGAATTGGGCACATGGCATCTTAAGATGTAGTACTTTGAGGTGGGAAGATAAAGGATTT
Organism: Echinops telfairi; assembly: GCF_000313985.2. Classification (NCBI taxonomy): domain Eukaryota; kingdom Metazoa; phylum Chordata; class Mammalia; order Afrosoricida; family Tenrecidae; genus Echinops; species Echinops telfairi. Next base: position 72,995,156 of record NW_022103906.1, on the reverse strand, counting down.
AAGTAAAATGAAGTCATCCATATTGTCTTCTCCTTTTACATAGTTGGAATGTTAACAATTAACAAGAAATTAATTTTGGTAAAAATCATTTAAAAGGTATTTTGATTCAATAGGTCTGGTGACAATTATTGGCGATATGCAGAAATATCTGAAAATCTCTTAAGTACAGTCTTCTCAGAATGACTTTACTGTCCAGAAGTATTAAGTAAAACTTCGAGACTTGGAACCTTTGAATGATTTTTTTTGACTGACTCTGGGCTAGTCAACTCACAACAAATGGAAACCAATTGCAGTAGATTAGCACTGCCAACTGTAATTCTTGAAATGATACATAGGTTCTCTATTTTTCCTGTATCATGTAGTGACCCTTAGCCAGGCACATCTATTCAGCACATATATGAGGCTAATATCGATAAAATGAAGTTTTAGATTTTAGTGGATTAAATAATATCACAAATTAAATAATTTGAATTTTATTTTTACTAGTTGATCACTAGTGGTTGCGATACCAGAAAATGACGTGTGATGCTTTTAAACGTGAAATTTTCATTCATATTAGAGTAACTTGGAGGTTGAGTGAGGTACTGTTAAATCATTCAGATTCCTGGAACATGAAACTTCTGAATGATAATTTCTGGTGGATATGCATGGAAATTTACTTTCTAGCCAGGATAGGAAGCTATTTATGTGAAAGTTGGTTCTAGAATTCAGAACCATCCTCTAAGACATACTTTCAGGAAAGTTAACCTTAATCACCTACTATCTAGTAGCATCTATAAACACTCTTCAGCTTCTAATCCTGTTTATCTATATTCTTACCTGATACACTATCATGTACTTATTCCTTCAAATCATCTTCTCCCTTACTGAAATTCTTGTGAGATTAAGAAATATACTTCTTTTGTTTTCTGCCTTTTTTTGTGTGCCATGGCATGGTTTCTATATGCCTGAAATGACGTAACAATTAATTAAATGGACTTAATGCTTTAATCTTTTATTAACCCAAAATTGACCTAAATTCTAAAATTGCTTCTTTTAGGGATAGCTTTAAGGCTATTTCTCCATTTTCCTATGCTTCCACATTATTTATTAATTTTTAAATTGAATATGCATTCACTAGTAATCAGGAAAAAATATACAGCTGAAGTATGTTTATTTTGTTTAAACATCCAACATATATTTCAGTTATCTCTTATGCAGATTTTCCAACTTTTTCTTGTTCAATAAGGTAAGTACCAGACACATTCTAAGACTTTATAAAATTATATAAAAAGAGAAAAACATAAATGCTTTTCAATTCACAAGACAAGGATTTAAACCAAAGTGTAATGTCTTTGCAGAAAATCAATAGAAATTTTATAGAGAAATTGAATTTATGGATTGAGAATTGAAGATGGAAAAAGTATCTGAAAAATTCATCTTCTGCTATGGAGGACAGCCCATCTGTAGACAATTGGACATCCCCTCACATAGGGGTCACAAGAAAGGGACAAGCCAGTCAGGGTGCAGTATACCACCGATGAAATGCATAACATTCCTCTAGTTCTTTAATGCTATCGTGACCCCAGTTCTATCTCACCAATCAGGCTGGACACTAATACACACATTAATATAGATAAGAGCTCTCCACACATGCACTCCAGGGCAGATTAACCCTTCAGGAACAGTAGTGGGAGTCTGATACCATGAGGGTATGGGAGGATGGGGGGCTGAAAGGGGAACTGATCTCAAGGTTGATTCCAGGGGGACGAATAACAGAAATGTGGGTGAAGGGAGACAATGGACAGTGTAAGATACAAAACAAAAATAATGCTATGTAATTTATCAAGGACTCACGAAGTTGGGAGGGTGGGAAACGGGTGGGTCAACAGGAGTTGATACCCGAGGGCTCAAGTAGAAAGAAAATGTTTTGGAAATGATGGTGGCAACACATGTACAAGTGTGCTTAATACATTGAATGATGGGTTGTTATAAGTTTGTAAGAGTCCCCCAATATAATGATTAAAATTTTAAAAAACCACTTTTGATGAAGAGTAAGGGGTGCAGCCTTCAGTGTGGATTGCAACTTAACATAAAGTAAACCAAAATCCTCACAAATGGACCAAAAGACAACATCATAATAAATCTTGAAACAATTATAGTTGCCAATAATCCCATCGGATTATTGTATAATTAAAGCTCATTGGAGCAGAAGTGAAGACATGAAATGATATATTGCTTTGGGAAATATGCTGGACAAGACGTTCTTAAAGTATGGCAGAGGAAGAGTGTCACTTTCAGGATTAAGGTGTGTTTCATCATGTCCATGTCTTATATACACATGAAAGTTGGGCATTCAATAAAGAAATACAAAGAAGAATTTGAATTATGATGCTGTCAAATATATTGCTGGTACCATGGACTGTCAGAAGAATAAACAGAAGAAATATAGCCAGAATGTTCCTTAGACGCAAGGATAGTGAGGCTTCATCTCAGATACGTTGTACATGTTCCCAAGAGAGAACAGACGCTGGAAAAGCAAATCTTACCTAATAGGTAGAAAGTCAGCAGAAAAAGAGGAAAATCCTCCAGGAGATGGATTGACACAGTAGCTGCAACTATGTACTAGAATATAAAGTTATGAGTATGACACAGGATTGGGCAGTGTTTGATTCTGTTATACATAGAATGGCGATGTGTAGGAAGATACTTGTCCCAAACAAATACTACCACCACCAAACTTTTCAAGGTTTCTTTTGCTGTATTCTATTTTACATTCCTCTCATATTTCACTCTACCTCTCAGTTAATTGATTTTTATGTATAAAATATAAGTAGAGTATACCAAGAACCACCACCACTTGTCTGTCAGTTCATCATACTGTCTGTGGTGGCTTACGTGTTGCAATGTTAGAAGCTATGATGTTGGCATTTCAAATGCCAGCAGGATCATCCAAATTAAGTAAGTTTCCTCTCCAAAGTAAAGAGCCCCAGAAACGTTTGTTTTTAAAATCATTTTATTTGGGGCTCATACAGCTTTTGTCACAATCTATCCATATATCCATTGTGTCAAGCACATTTGTATATCTGTTGCCATGATCATTCTCAAAATATTGTCTTTCACCTTGAGCCCTTGGTATCAGCTCATTTTTTCCCCCAACAACCCAACATGTGACTATACACATGGAACTCTCCAGAAGGGATGCACAGAAATCAAATTAACCACATCTTTGAGAAGTGACATTGGAGAAATTCATTATCAACCGCCAATGCCAGCTGACTATTAAACAGATGCTCAATTGCTTATATGGAAGTTCAGGATAATGGTGAAGAAAATTAAAATAGGTCCCCGAGAGTAAAAGTGCAACCTTGAGTCTATCCCACCTGAATTTTAAGAACCTCTCAAGAACAGAATTGACATATGGAACACTAATGACCGAAGACCTGAGAGCTGTATGAGGACATTAAGACCATCATACACGAAGGAAGCGAAAGGTCATTAAAATGGCAGGAAAGAAAGATCAAAGTGGATGTCACAAGAGACTCTAAAATTTGCTCTTGATTACAGAGTAGCTAAAGTCAATGGAATAAATGATGACATCAAAGGCCTCCATAGAACATTTCAAAGGGAAGCTTGAGAAGACAAAACCAACTATTATAATGAAATGTGCAAACGTGCTTGACACAATGGATGTATGTATGGATTGCGATAACAGTTGTACGAGCCCCCAATAAAATGATTTAAAAACAAAACAAAACAAAAACAAACAAAAAGAAGAGTGCAAAGAACTAGAATTAGAATACCAAAACGAAAAAAAAAAATAGAAAACCGAAATGGGAGAACACACTCAGCACATCTTAAATGGAGAGAACTCAGCAAAAAACGCAAATCTCCAGTAGAAATCTTGAAAGACTCCATGGGCAAAATATCAATAAAGCTGGAAGCTTTAAAATAAGATGGAAATAAAATACAATCACTATATCAAAAAGAACTATAAAAAAGCCAATATTCCACCATTTCTGGAGGTAGCATCACAGCAAACACAATGGAGCTGAAGGAAGTTCAAGCTGCGCTAAATGCAGTAGCTGGAAGAAAAGCCCCAGGAATTTAAGGAATACGCATGGAAGAAAGGTTCAACAAGCCCCTGAAGCACTTGAAGCACTCACTTGGCTATGCCAGGACATTTGGAAGACAGCGACTTGGCCAACTGACATATTTTGTACCCATTCCAAAGAAAGGTGGTCTAAGAGAATGCTCAAATTATAGAGTGGTGTCTTTACATGCAAGTGAAATTTTACTGAAGATCATCTAAAAACAGTTGCCACAGTATATTAAGGGCTGCCAGAGGTCCAGGCTAGATTCAGAACAGGCTGGGGAACAAAGGATATCATTTCTGAGGTCTGATACATTTGGGCTGAAAGCAGAGAATACTAGAAAGAAGTTGACTTGTGTTCACTTGGGACTATTCTAAGGCATTTGCTTGTGTGGATCATAACAACTACAGACAACCTTGAGAAGAACAGGAATGCCCGAACACTTCATTGCTCATACAGAACATGTACATGGATCAAGAGGCAGCTGTGCAAATGGAACAAAGTAATACTGAATGGTTTCAAATTAGGAAAGGTGTGTACTAGGCTGTATCCTTTTACCACACTTGTTCAAACTTTATACTGAGCAAATCATCAGAGAAGCTGGATTATGTGAAGAAGAATGTGGCATCAGGACTGGAGGCCCACTTACCAGCAAAATTAGATATGTAGGTGACACAACCTTGCTTGCTAAAAGTGAGGAGGACTTGAAGCACTTGCTGATGAAAATCAAGAATAGCAGCCTTCAGTATGGATGACAACTCAATGTAAAGAAAACCCCAATCCTCACAACTGGACCAATAGCTAACATGCTAAATGAAGAAAACGTTTCAGTCGTCAAGGATTCTGACTTACTTGGATCCACAAACAATGTTCATGGAAGCAGCAGTCAAGAGATCAAAAGATGAGTTGCATTAGGTAAATCTGCTGCACAAGACCTTCTTAGTGTATTGGAAAGCACGAATATTACTTTGAGGACTACTTTGAGGCACCTGACTCAAGCCATGCTACTTTCAATTGTCTACTATGAATATGAATGTTGCCAGTCAGGGTGCAGTATAGCACTGATGAAACTTACAGCTTTCCTCTAGTTCTCTAATGCTTCCTTCCCCCCAGTATCATGACCTCAATTACAAATCTCACTAGATCAGAGCATGTGCACTGGTACAGATAAGAGCTCGCAACACAGGGAATCCAGGACAGATAAGCCCCTCAGGACCAATAATGAGAATAGCAATACCAGGAGGGTAAGGGGAATGTGGGGGGAGAAAGGGGAAACAATCAAAATGATCTACATATAACCCCCTCCAAGGGGGATAGACAACAGAAAAGTGGGTGAAGGGAGACAGTGGTCAGTGTAAGACATGGAGTTCAAAACAAAACAAAAAACTATAAATTATCAAGGGTTCACGTGGCTGGGAGGGTGGGGGAGGGGGAAATGGGGAGCTGATATCAAGGGCTCAAGTAGAAATAAAATGGTTTGAAAATAATGATGGCAGCATATATACAAATGTGCTTGACACAATGGATGAATGTATGGATTGTGATAAGAGCTGTAACAGCCCCCAAAAATGGTTTTAAAAAAAAGAAAGAGAAAGATCAGAGAACAATCAATGAATTTGAATTGTGGTGCTGGAGAAGAATATTCAAAGTACCATGGACTGCTTCAAAGACACATCAATCTGTCTTGGAAGAAGTATGGCCAGAGTGCTCCTTAGAGGCAATGATGGAGAGACTTCACCTTACATACTTTGAACAGGACAGACCAGGACAGACCAGTTTCTACAGAAATAAATCATGGTTGGCAAGTAGAGGAAGGTCCTGTAGGAGATGGATTGATACCATAGCTTCAACAATTGGCTCAAGCATAAGACAAATTATGAGGATGAGTTAGGACCTGTAAGTGTTTCACTCTATTGTGCGTAAGGTTTCCATGGTTCAGAACCGACACATTGGCACCTAACAAAAATGACAACAACGACTTTCTCCGTCCACTACAGTCCACCTTTTCTTGAAATGTTTTCTTCAAGTGTTTCAGAAAGTCAGCAAAGGAAGAATATATCTGTAGTGAGAAAACTTAATATGGCCGTGCTTATCTAACAATAATAAATTCACCATCATCAAGTCAATTCTAACTGATAGCTGTATGGAGTTTCTTTGTTGACACCAACCATGCCTTCTACTACCCTCTGCTTCTCTTCTGGGTTCAATAATTTGTTGTAATGGCCACACAGAAATCGCAGACAATGCTCACAACTACAGGGGTGTGTTAGGGAACATCAAGGACACAGTTGTTTGTCCACTTCTCAGCCATGCTGGCTTCTCTAGCCCTCAGCCTCTCCGCCAGGTCGGAGCACATCCTCCCTTGCAGTGGTCCTAGATACGGTTTGCAGGGCTAGGAGTCATTACCGGACAGATAGCCTCCTCTTTCTCCCAAGCGGTTTTTGAGTGGGATTGAATCATTAAGCTTGCTTTAGTTCACCTGAGAGTGTCCCCACTGCTCCTGCATTCAGCGTGCATTGTATCTGAAGTGCTTGAAAGTGTGAGTAATCATTTTTACAGATAATTTATCTAAAACTTTTTGAAATAGCTTAATTTATATTACGTTTATTATATTTTATACTCTTAACATGTATCAAAACAGAAAAACTCTGATTCCTCTACTGGAGAAACAGCATGATAACCATAAGAAAAGCAATTCACACCCACCGATCACTCTTCCGGAGTAAGATTTACAGTAATACTACCCTGATTGACAGCCTTGCTGGTTGTTGTTGTTAGGTTCCATCCAGTCAGATCTGTGTTCTAGTGACAAGAGACCACCAGGTCCTTTGTTCTTATGTTTAAGCACATTGCTACAGCCATGGTGTCAATCCATCTCATTGAGGGCCAGCCTCTCTTTTCACTGCCCTTGACCAAGCATAACATCTCTTCTTTGGGACTGGCAACTCCTGCGGTACCTTGTCCACGACAATTTTGTTTGTTCTTTTGACCGGCCATGGTGTACTCAATTGTGTTGATATTGAGTCAGAATTTACTTGATGTCCATCAGTTTGATTTGTTTCTCTTTTATTTACAAGTCTAATTACTATAATTATCTTTTCTCTCTCTAAAAGTACAATTTTTTATGATTATCCCAATAAACAAACAGTACTTAAACTACTATTTATTTCCTTTGATTGGCATAAAATTTCATCAGAAGTTTGGAATGTGAAATCTAAGTCCACTATCTGTGCTTCAATTCCTCCCTTCCTCTTCAATATGCCCCAATGACATTTTATTCTACCACTGTACTGTTTTTGAAATCTTTATGAATTTAATATATTTTATATTCACTTATAATAATTGTGATGATTTTTATATATTCTTAATATTTTTTAAATGCTACTCTGATCTTTTAAAAATAATAAACAACAAAAACCAAAAATATAAAAATAGGAATGTTGCTATTCTGTTCTACTATTGTAATCTTTGCTCCCATATTTTCCAAACTCATCTATGTTCCATGATTGTCAGAGAATCATCACGACTGTGGGGTCTGAAAGACTGTGAAATGCTAAGATAATGAGTGTTTCTGCAGCACTGGGACAAGATGTCCCTCAGGTTTTGAGGCTGTGAACGGTTTTGTAAGGTGGTTATCACAATCCTAAGGAGCTAAATAGCTAATGATTGAGATTAAACTCCCTAGTATCTAAAGAAAACGGAAGATAAAAGAATATTTAAACACATTATTTTTAGTATTATAATTCTTTTTCAGCAGTACAAGAGATTACAATTTCATATATTTATGTCTGATACTCTTCTGTCTAAATTTAAACTTTGTATTACTTCTTGCCTTCCTCTACCCCAAAATCTACTGACAGTCAATGTAAAATTACATGTCTTCTTGACTTTTCACTCATATTGCCTTCTTGGGAAAAAAACAAACGCAAACCCAAAATACCCTTCCCTTGAGATTGTCCATAAATTCAACTGCACATACAATATGCTTACATTGTAATGAGGCTTGGTGGCATAGTGATTGCCTGTTGGGCTGCAATCCAATGAGACAGCAGTTAGAAATCACAGGTTTCCACTCCTGTAAACAGTTACAGTTTCAGAAATTCACAGGGGCAATTCTATCCTGTCCTGTGGGGTCGCTGTGACTCAGCATTGGCTGAATGGCAGTAATTTTTATTTTAGTTTACATTATGATTACTTTATTGGTATTTGTGCTTTTTCTAATAGACATCCATTTCCCTAAATAAAGAGAACTAATGATGCTTAGAATGGTGCTAAAGAGCCCCTTTTCAACAACACAAATGGCAATTTCACACATGGATTTCTCCAGAGAGAATACAAAGAAATAAAATCGACTATATCTGTGGCAAGAGATGATGGAGAAGCTAAATCTCAGAAGCTAACACCGGACCAGAAGCTAACTGTGGAGCAGGTCATCGATTGCTCATGCGTATGTTCGGCTGAAGCTAAAGAAAATGAAAACAACCCACAATTGCCAACTTACAACCTTTGCCAACCCACCTGAACAGAAGGAATACCCAAGAACAGATCTGCCCCCCCCCCG
>NW_022103906.1:72976252-72986422 GCF_000313985.2 Echinops telfairi | reverse complement strand
ATGAACTGTGGGAGGGCATCAAGACATTCCTGAAGGAAGCAAGGGTCATTGGAAAGAAAAGAAAGGATGTCAGAGAGATTCTGAATCTTGCTCTTAGTTGTAAAGTAGCTAAGGCACATAGAAGAAATGACGAAGTCAAAGAACGGAACAGAAAATGTCAAAGAGCAGCTCTAAAAGACAAAGTCAAATATTATAATGAAATGTGTGGAGATATAGAGCTAGACCCCTGCCCCCAACGAAGAACATAGTCAGCATATCTTAAACAGAAAGAACTCAATACAAATTCAAACCTCAAGTTGCAACATTGAAACATTGCAACATTCAATGGTGGTGTAATGTTTACATATTGGGCTGCTATCTGCAAAATTAGCAATTCAAAACCACAAGCTACTCCTTGGGAGAAAATATGGCCTTCTATTCCCATAAAGAGTTATAGTCTTGGAAACTCACAGGGGCAGTTCTACCCTGTACCATCGGTGGCAATGAGTCGGCATTGACTCAGTGGCAGTGAGTGAGTGAGTGAGTGAATGAAGGGCAGCATGTTAATTGATGCAGGGAGCACCAGAAGAAGATGGAAAGAATACTCAGATTCAAGGTACCTAAACACAAACAAACAAACAAACTCCGAATAACTAGTTGACATTTCACTCTCTCAGGAGGTAGCATTTGAGCAAGAACCAATGGGTCTGAAGGAAGAATTTCAAGCTCCATTGAAAGAATTATTCAAAACCAAGGTTCCAGGAATGGATGGAATACCCACTCAAATGTTTCAGCCATGAGATAAAGCACTCATTCATGCCAGGAAATTTGGAAGACAGCTACTTGGCCAACTGGCTGGAAGATATTTACATTTGTACCCATTCCTAGGAAAGGTGACCTAACAGAATGCTCTCATTATAGAACAATATCATTGATATATGAAAATAAAAATTTGCTGAATAACACCTAGCAATGGTTGCAGCAGTGTATTGAGAAGAGTTAAACCATAATGCAGACTGGATTCATAATACATGGAACAAAGGATAATACTGGTAATGTCTGGTGGATCTTGGCTAAAAGCAGAGCATACTAGAAAGATACTGGTGTTTTATTAACTATGTCAAGGCATTTGACTGTTGATCATAACAAACTATGAATAGCTTGAGAACACTTCATTGTGCTCTTGTAGAACCTGTATATGGATCAAGAGGCAGTTGTGTGAGCAAAACAAGGGAATATTGCATGGTCAAAAGTCACAAAAGGTGTGGGTCAGGGTTGTATCCTTTCACCATACTTAATCAATATGAGCAAATAACGGATTATTTAAAAGAAGAACATGGCATCAGGATTGGCAGAATGCTTATTAACCACCTGAGATATGCAAATGACAAAACCTTGTTTGATGAAAGGGAGGAGAACTTGAAACACTTGTTGAAGATCAAGGATTGAAGCCTTAAAGTATGCATTACAATTCAATGTAAAAAAAAAAAGATGAAAAAACTCACAACTGGCCAATTAGTCATATAATGCTAGATGCAGAAATGGTAGATGTTGTCAAGGATTTACTCTTGCTTGGATCCACAATCAATATTCATGGAAACAGCAGTCAAGAGATCATAGGGCATATTGCATTGAATAAATCGCCCGCACAAGCCAACTTTAGAGCACTGAAAAACAAAGATGTTAGTTTGAAGACTAAGATGAACCTGACCCAAGGCATGATATTTTAAATTGCCTCCTGTGTATGTGAAAGTTGGATACTGCATAAGGGGGACTGAAGAAGAATCAGCACATTTGTGTCATGGTGCTGGTGAAGAATATTGAAAGCCCTGTGGACTGCCAAGAGAACAATCAGATCGGTCATGAAGAAGTACAGCCAGAATGCTCCTCAGGCAAGGATGGCTAGAGCTCATCTCAAATACTTAGACATGTTGTTAGGAGAGATTGGTCCCTGTTGAAAGACATCATGCTTGGTACAGTAGAGGGGCCATGAAAAAGAAGGAAGTTCTGGGTGCATTGGATTGACATATTAGCTGAAACGATGTACTCAAACATAAGAACAATTGTGATCATGGTCCATGACTGCGCGGTGTTTGTTCTATTGTGAATAAGGTCACTATGAATTGGTACTGACTTGATAATACCTACCGACAATTACAATTTGCTTTTGCATAAGATGCTGTTTTCAGATACTGACATTTGCCAAATACCAGTCTGCCAGAATGACTTCTTTCATTGATTGCTATAAAAATGGACTATTTACATAAATTTTAGCATGGTACATTTGGATTTCATAGTTGAGCCATACGTACTTGAATTTTTCTTTCCATAAAGAATAACATTGGGTCCTTTCTGAAAAAAAAAATTGTCTTTGGAGGTTGTTTGAGTTTCCCTTCAGTCATTGTGGCAAGCCATGGTTCTCACTTCCACTGCACAGACTACTGCTCTGTTTTTTGATAACGCTTTAGCAGTAGACACACTTGTATTAACTACCTGATACCAAGAACCAAGGAAAGACTGTAAGATGGATAATATAGTGTCTCATGACTTTTTCCCTTCAACTGAATAAATCTACAAGTTACAAATGTTGTCAGTCTTTCATAAAACATCACTACAAAATTCCCATATTATATTATTTTTGCTATATTATATACTCTGAATCAGATACATCGTGTCTGTGATAGCATTGCTTAAGTTATAACTGCTGTTTTCTTATATATAAAGACTGAAAAAGTGGAATGAGATATTTGTTGGATACAGTTTTCAAATTACTGCTGAAAGGGAAGAATGTAAGGATTTGCTTAAATCTTATTCTAATCATCGGGATTATGGGTGCTTCAGCAAAGATCTGCTGATACCTCCTAGTCTGTCTTTTTCTTCTGCCCCATCAATATAGGTGAATCGAAAACTTCAGGATGCCCACTCTCTTCTCACCTCACCTACCAGCCCACCTCCAGGGCTTCTCTTCTCTCTCTCAGTACTCTCTCTGTGAGCTTTGAAAGATAAATTGCCAAGATCAGTGATTCACAGTCTCAGCACATCTGGTGGGTGGGAAATATCTTAAAATCTTGTGACTTCATAGCTGTGGCTCCCCATTACAACTTCTCAATAGACATCTGACTCTTCCTGTGAATGTCTGGTTCTAGAATGATTTTTCTCTGTGCAGAAATGTTTGGAAAAGCATTGCAGCTGAATTCTTATTTAAACAATAGTACTATTTGCTATTAACATTCTACATTCTCAGCTTCTTAGAGCTTGTACTGAGTCGTCATATGTATGTGGGCTAGAGATTTTACTCTTTTCTATATGCAAAACTATCTTTAATTTGTTATTTCAAAAATTATGATAAATAATAGATCATCATAATAATATATTTTGAACACATAGACCACTTCCAATATAGTGTAGATCCTTCTAGAGCTTTAAGAAAAACTGTTCTGTTCCCTCTTTGAGCATAGACCAGGCCTATTAAATCTTAATATTGTTTTGCCTATTTTTCTTATCATAATGTTCATATCTTTCACTTTAGTATCATGAAAGACAACTACCCTATTATAGAAACTCCAGATATGTTCACCTAAATATTTAAAGATGAGATCTCAAAAAAATACCTATACATGCATGTTAATGTATACATCTTTATTAACAAATATTCTGTTGAATGCCATATAAAATAATTAATATGAAATTGCTTTTCTGGTAATTATAAATAAATTATTTTCCTATGTAGTTGCTTTTTATTATATTATTTTATCAATGGCTACTCTATTACTACTATTGATGGATCAATGTACTTTTGACATCAGTGTTGTTTGATATCACATTTATGTTTTATCAGAATAAGAGGAAACAACAAAGATGGTGAAATTTCAATTGCTCCTCAATGATATATGTGTGTATGTGTTTGAAAAAGAATAAAATATATAGAGTTTAGCTATATATACATATATATGCAGAAATATGTGTATATATATATTTATTGTATTTTCTCAACTTTTTCCCCACTTTTTGCCACTAGTTCCATCTTGTTGGTCTCAAGAGTCTACTTCTTTTTAATATATTACCATGCAAAATTTGTCAAATATTTAAATTTTGTGACTTTGTTTTTAAAAATGTGTGAAGTATATAATATCTAACTCAGAGGATGGTAAAAAATTTTAATCTAGAAAACACACATTGTATCCTTCACACATATTACAAGAAGTTTGTAAGAGACTGTACCTTTTATATTTATTATAATATAAATACAATTACAAGCACTTACCTGCAAGTAAATTAGCATATTTTCCTCCTCTATATGCACAAGTGAAAAAAATTGTGAAATATAAAGCTGTAAATTTCAAATATAAAATTTTGCATTGAATGAAAATAACTAATTATGTCCAAGGGTCATCTCCATAGCTAAATGATGGAAACATCAGACAATCAAAGGGAAACACTTCAAGGGCCTTTAAATTGAAATCAACTCCATTTCCGTTATATCATATCTGTGGAATGGAGTGGGGGCTAAACAACAATGAAGAATAGCAGTGGACGTGTTCAAGTTCAAACTCTATTCTAGCTTTCAGAGTTCTAAAATTAGAATGTACTTCACTGGGATTTCAGTCCAGTTGCATCTAAGGAAACATGACTTTTTGTCTCTAAAGACAAGTTATTGGAAGTATTACAGAGTTGTTGGGAGTAACTTTGAGAAACAACACTTCAGTGGCTTAAGTGACAACAAATCAGAGCCACACTGATAAGTTTACCCTGAAAAGCCTATGGGTTTTAAGATTAACAAGGAAAAACACAGTGTAGACATTTCCAAAGGCAGTACATTTGAACAGTTATTTGAGTCATTAAACACAACAAAGTGCCCTGGTTCTATCATTTTTGTTCTGATACGATTATAATTGAAATGCTAAAAATAACTCTAGCATTACTTTGTATATTTTTATTGCAGCTTTTGTCTTTATCTTTAGTAATACGCTTTATTCATTAAAAAGAAAGGAAAAGAAATCGTTAGGCAGCTCTTCTTCTCTTACTCAATTTAAACCTTGAAGTCGCAGCTGTCACATTTGACATGGGAGTCGGGGATTATTAGGACCACGTTTTCCTGAGTTTGCATTTTTAAACCTTGTTATTCTTTTATCTTTTATACAATATGCAGCTGCATTTTCTCCTTGTGTTTTGGAAAATTTTATTTTAACTTTCCTGGTAACCATATATGAATAGAGCTACATAAAGAAATGAAATGTATGTGTTTAAATGTGTTGTACGTGAAAACACAGGTATGATAAAATTCATCCATCTGCTAGCTAGGAACGGAAAGTTACAGTCACTGAAGTGAAATTGATGAGAATAAAATGAGGTCAATTTATTGATTTTTTTTAAATTTCAGAGGATTGAAGCAAATTTAGTTGCTATTGAATATGTGTGAGGAAGCAATACAAAGTGGATGATTAAGCAACTCAAGGGTAAACGAAGACAGAAGGTCTGAGTTACCCTGAGGTCTGTAAGTATAGATGCCTTGTGACTTCGAGTCTGTATCAAACTGGGTTGGGTCTACCTCTCAAGCATTAGAACCCTATGAATAAGCAATTTGACCCTTCAACTTCATTTCTTTGAGAGATTCAAACAACCCTTAACTACTATATCAAATCCTTAAAAATCACCTGTGTAAATAACGAACATAATTTTGTGAAGACAGTAAAATTGAGCTAACCTAATTCGATGTTATGATAGAATAAGTGCTTTAATTATAATTTTATTTTATGCAAATGAAAGAAAAACAACGATAAGTTTCTCTTTCAACCCAACTTCTAGAGTGTGGTATCAGACCATTACTACTTAAATTACAAAATTCTGAACTGGCATAAGCCCTCTACCATTTTTAGCTAATAGAGAGAAAGTTTGTGGTTGTCAGTGCTTGGCTCCTGCCATGGCTAGGTTCGGCATGACAGGAGGAAACACTGCCTCATTCCCACAACCCTCCAATGTCTGAGCCCTTTGAGGCAGGCACTGTGCTACTTCCTCGCATTGAGGCCTTTCCTCTGTTCTCTGCTTTTCCACTTTCCAATCATGTCCTTCTCCAGGTACTGGGCTCTCCTGACAATACAGCCAAAGTCAAGAAGACTGGCCTTACTTCTCTCAAGACAGATTGGTTTGTCCTTTTAGCAGTCCATGGTATTTTTAATATTCTCTCTTATTCAGCACCGAAATTCAAAGGCATCAATTCTTCTTCAGTCTTCCTGATTCAATGTCCAACTTTCACCTGCATACAATGCAGTGGAGACTACCACGGCTAGGGCCAGGGGCACCTTAATCCTCAAACTAAATCCCTTGCTCTTCAATACATTAAAGGGGTCTGGAACAGCAGATTGACCTAATGCAATCCGTCTTTTTATCTCTTGACTGCTGCTTCTCTGAGCATTGACTGTGGATCCAAGCCAGACAAAATCCTCGCCAACTTCAACCTTTTCTCTACTTTATCTTGCTGCACCTATTGGCCTATATTTATTTTTAAATCCTGCTACTATATTTTTAACAGAATTTCTAGAGAACTCTTCATAATTTTGTTAATGTACCTTCTAAATGAGTCAGAATCAGCTCATTGCTGAGAGAGTTGAGTGGATTACCTTAAAATGTACTTCAGTGCAAAATTGGACAACACATTTGCTGTTGTTTGGAGGCTTTCCATCATTTCCTACTCACAAGGATCATGTGTCTAACATATCCAAATTTTATAATCCTCACAATCCTGACTTTGTTTTCCTCTGAGCAGTTACTTTATTAAGCATGTCCTTCTTCAAGGACTTGTGTTTCCTGATAACTGACCAAAGTACAAGCCCCAAAGTCTTATTATCCTTACTCCTTCAGCACACTCGGGACGTACCTTTACCAGACAGCTTTGCTTGTTCTCCAGGCAATTCATGGACCTTTCAGTGTTCTTTACCAACACTACCATTCGAATGCGTTACTTCTTCTTCAGTCTTGCTCATGCGCACGAGGTAATGAAAACACCAAGCCTTGGATCCCAGTGCTCCTTAGATCTCAGAGTGCTATCTTTGCTTTGGGGTACTTTAAGAGATCTCTTGCCGCAGATTTACTCATTGCAATATATCTTTAGTTATTTGACTGCTGTTTCCATGGGCATTGATGATAGATTCCAATAAAATGAAATCCTTGACAGCTCCAGTCGTTTCTTAGTTTCTCAGTTAGGTAATATTTGCTTATTGATTCAGTTGTGAGAATTACTTATTTTATTTTGAAGTATAATATTGTATAATACAAAGGAAAGCCTGGCTTTGCTTTGGCTAATGATATCGAGCTTCTCACATCCTATTTAATAAGTCTTAATGTTAATTGGTAAACTTGATATCAATTGGTTAACTTTATTCATAAATATTGGGATGTGCATTAGTTGCCACTGTACTTGAGTAGAGGTGCACCATTGTGAGTGGATACATAGGATCTCTTCCCGTGTGTTTTGTATGCGGTGTGGAGAGGATAAACATAATTAAACTCACAGCTGGAGAATGAAGGTGTTTTTGTGTGTGTTCAGCCACAGTGCTTACAGAAGTACGTGACAAAGGGCATAATATATTTAGCTATTTGATAAAATCGACTGTGGGTAGTCAAGCAGTTGTGGGAATCGTAGGGTGGAGGACTATTGAAAGAAACTTTCCTTGAAGGGTGTCCTACTCCTAATTAAGCATAATATATAGGAAGACAAGCCTCTTTTTGTGCTGGCTTGGATCCTACATCTATCTCACGAACTCATCTGGTTCTTTGGACGTGAGGAAACCGAGTGATGCAGTGGATTATACTTTGGGCTGTGTGTTAGGCAGGGTCCTCTAGAGAAACCAAACCAGGACACACATATATATATTTAGGTTTATAGAGTGAGAAGGATAATAGCTAATTAGTCTACACATCAGTACAGAGGACCCAGTTTAATTCACTTTCATGGAACAGTTAATACACTGAAGGTCCTTCAACTCACTCAGGCTGCAAGTGCAAGGTCAAAGAAGTAGAAAGTGGGGTTTTCCTTCAGACAAGACAGGCAAAGTCAGCCCTGCAGATAGCAGGGTGGGGCAGCAACAGTCAGTAGTGCCAGGAGCTTAGTGAAGCCCAGTGGCACCCCCAACTCAAGCAATGTATGCATCAGCAGCGTAGTAAAACAGGTCTTGAAGGAGCCTCAATCTCTAGAGATCTGATCCATGGGTTGGCTAGACTGACAGGTAGTGTAGTACACTGTGAAGGCAAAAAACTATCTCAAGTAGCTGGTCCCATCACAAAGAAGAAAGAGAGATGGGATGCAGGCCTAGTAAAGTATTTATCTCAGTCATCCTCCAACCAAAATGATTAAACTCTGTCCACATGTTCCCATGGAGGCCTCATTGGCACAATATTCCTAACTACAAGGTCATCAGTTAACCACAGGGTCAGCAGTTCAAAACTGCCAGCCACTCTGCAGGATAATGATGAGGTTTTCTACTCCTGTAAATATTTACAGTCAGGGGTTCAAAAAGGTGGGAAGGTGGGGAGGAAGGGAAAAAGGAGGAGCTGATCTCAAGGGTTCAAGCAGAAACAAAATCTTTTAAAAAATGATGATGGCAACATATGTACAAATGCGTTAGAAATAATTGAAGTATGGATTGTTGTTAGAGCCCCCCATAGAATGATTTTTTAATTAAAAAAAAAAGTTTACAGTGTTTACAGTTCTTCCCTGTCCAACAGCACTGCTGTCATTCAGAATTGACTCCAGGGCAGTGAGTTTGAGTTCGGGGATTTTGCCTACCGATCCTGGGAGCTTCCAGTGGCCTGCCATTTGACTGCTGACCTTGCATTCTTTCCCTACCAGCACGTGGTCTTCCTGCTTCCAGGTTCATCTGCCTGCCTCCTGGTCCATTCGTCCTGACAGATATGTGAATCAGGAATAGCCTTCAACCTAACATCTGGCCCAAAGACTTGAGCCAGACTGACTTACCCACTCTACACTGTGTGAGTTACTCTTTAATTTAAATTTATCATCTATCTATATATATCTACCCATCATCTACCTATCTATATCTCACATATATATCACACTCACTTTGATCCTCTGGAGAACCCAACTGAACACAGAGGTGTCATGGGTCAGAATCAAATCATAAGCAACATTTCTTTTCTGTTTTTTGGTAGCTCAATATCA
The DNA here is from genome assembly GCF_000313985.2 of Echinops telfairi. Classification (NCBI taxonomy): domain Eukaryota; kingdom Metazoa; phylum Chordata; class Mammalia; order Afrosoricida; family Tenrecidae; genus Echinops; species Echinops telfairi. Next base: position 72,977,268 of record NW_022103906.1, on the reverse strand, counting down.
ACTTCCCTATTATAAAAGAGAGTAGAGATACAGAAGCTAAACATTGGAACAAGGGTTTTGTTGAAAGCAATTACTAAACTTTGAGAAATGCCACCTCTCCCCTTTAGAAAGAGATGAAGCTTTAAGGATATCTTTCATATAACTTTACATACAAGCCCTACCATGTGTGGGACAAACACCTGTGAGGGAGGATATGGATCAGGCAGCAGCTAAGTCTAACGGCATTGTGGGGTCTTCCAGGCCCATGTGTGCATGTCTAATGAATTTGGTGGTGTATAAAATGGGGAGAAAGAGGTGGAAATCAGGCAATCAAGTAAGATTGCAGTCATGTTTCTTAAAGACTTTTATATCGTTTGACACCCAGGCAGTGACTACTGAGAAGCTCGTAGTGCAGGAGTACGAGGGGTGTACGTGGCCCTAATGAGAGTACGTCTCAGACACCCATGAGCTGGGGCTAAGGAATCGCAGATGGACCTTATCAGAGTGAACCCCAGATCCAGCTATAAAGTGCTTCAAGTAGAAGACTGTTGATTTAAGTGTGCAGGTATAAGCCTATGGAAACTCATCATTCGTCAAGAGAGAGCGTTTTTGTTCCCTGATCTCCCTTCCAGACAGGGAGATGTATGTCTGTCAGCAAGTGTGACAATTGACAGGCTTCTTGCCCACTGCAGGAGGATCAAATTTTTATTAAAATGCACCAAATTTTTAACAAAATTCAATCGGACATCTTCCTGAATAATTCAAGCTTTCCAACAAATTTGTGGGAATGCTACCCCACATAAAACCACAGCTTTTAGAAAAATCAAATATTTTAAGGAAGGACGAGGAGACCTTGAAACTGAATTTGAGGTGGAGAACTCAGCGTGGAAGGTTTTGACTTCTGTTCTTAGGACTTCAAAGTGGGAATCTTTATAGATTTTCTGAAGTATTTACAACAATCATGGAAACTTGTCATGAAGACCTTTAATAAAACTGAAAATTGCATTGGGGAGAAAAAAGCCCAGCAAAGTTACACC
>NW_022103906.1:72966437-72976152 GCF_000313985.2 Echinops telfairi | reverse complement strand
CTTTGAAGGTATCCAAGGCTATCCTATGAGAATTAAATGGGTAAACTTTAAACCCATAAATTCTACATATTCTGATATTAACCATTCAGATTTCTCTTTTGTTCCCTACCTGTGAAAACAATATGTGTCAAAGCTGCCATTTTTATGTGGAGTAATTTGAGTAACATGTACTGGTATACAACTAGCATAAACGATATGGGAAACTACCAGTCAGAGTGCTGCAGCATTTGCAACCACGGGAACGTGCCATATGTGCTATTTGTGGGAAAATGTGATAAGAATTCCTTGTGGGAGTTGTCTGAAGGGGCAGAAGAGTCCCTGTGTGGAGCAAATGGCTAGGTGCTTGGCTACTTGGTGATGTTTTTCCCAAAACATCAGACTGATATCTGACAGGGTGAGACTGTATTCTGACATAGTGTGCAGTTCTGACTGGGCACAGTGACAAACTATAAGGTCAAAACCCCAAACCCTTCAAAGCAGATTTTCCAAGGTCGCAGGGAAAGCACATTTGCTTTATACTTGAATCTTCAGTCTGCTACCCTTCATGTAAACGACCCAATCAGAAGGGTGTCTCTGGCTGTCACATCATAAAGATGGGGAAGAAGACCGAACCGGTGGTCAATGGATCAGTTAGCAAACATTTGTAATAGTCCCAGAAAAGATTAGCTACATTAATCCAACCAGAGCAGGGGGCTGGGAGAGGGGGGATTAAAGGTTAGATGTGAAAGACTTTTAGAGGTAGAATTGGTTATTGCTTGAATTGTGCTTAGGTTTGTGATATGTACAACTGGAGAGATTGTATTTCCATTGGCTGAAAATGGAGTAAACCAGAGGTCCCTTCCCATCTCCTGGTGGAATGTGGTCCTAGGGTGTTCTTTCCGTTCTCTTTCTGGGATGTCCTGCGTATCGTGTTTTTCTTAAAACAAAAAAAGTAGAGAGAAATAGATTCTTAAGGTGGGAAAATTCTCTAGCCTTATATTTTTTTGGAGCAAATATTCTAAGATGCATTTCTCAGCAACCCCCCCACCCACCCATCAGAACAAATCCAAAAGTGATCAGCTTAATAATGTATATTCATTACTAGCTCTGTTCTTCCTCCTTCCCTGTCTAGTTCTTTCTCTTCCTGCCTCCTCTTTCCTACTTCCTGGGCTCTTCTGCTAAACACTATCTGTATCAAAGTCTTTGACAAAATAAACAAACTTTTTCAGAGGAAATCCAAATTTAAGATAATCACAAAATCTATTAATCTATGTGAATGCAATTACCCCACAATATCTTGAATGACACAGTGAAATTAAGTTCATACTCCGCATTAAAACATAATTATAGCAAAAGAGTTCATTAGATTTTGCTGTGTGTTGCCAGTTTTCAGAAATCAACAAGACACTAGATTTTGAGTATTACCAATTAAAAGCGAAATTCTTTGACTTATAAATACAAGAATCATCAAACACACGCAAGTCAAAAGTACATTAATGGAAATATCTAAAATGTTTCTTCAGTAAACTAAAAGTGAATTGTACTTTAATTATTCATCAATTTTTAGAGTTTTATGGACTACAGATTAAGATTTTCTTTTGAAATATATAGGGAGTAATAATTGATGGCGAGTTTTGTTACTAGGTTTCAGAGTTGGTTCTGATTCACAGCGACTGCATGCACACAAATACTATTTCTACCTTCTTAGATGCTGTTACTATACGCAGACCAGACTCTTGTTACAGAAAGTAAGCACTGAGAAGTATTTAAGACAACATGTAGGGCTCTCTGCCCAGGTAGAGATGCACAGATCCGCAGCCTTATAGAGGGTCGCTATGACTGGGAAACAACTGGATAGCAGTGAAGGTGGAAGCAAATACTAGTTAATTTAAAGCTATTCTAAGAATGCTTTTTTGTCTTTTGTTGATTTTGGGAGAAATCTGCTAGTTCTTTTAATTGAGATGATTAATGATTTGCAAATGACTTGACAACAAGATTAATAATTACTATTCTCTTGAGTTTGTATGGGATATTCACATACAGACAGTGCCAGAACGGACCAGCAGGGGAGTAGATCACAGGGCTCCTGCTGGCAGCTGGGTGGGTTCAAACCCCCACTGCTTAGTCAGCAGCCAAATACTTAACTTTTGCGTTAACAAGGTATGTATGAATAGGAAGATATGTTTCTGGGACCTGGAAAACTGCCATATCTGATCTTCCTGCCTGCAGTCACTCGTGCAATTTGATTATGCTTCCCTTTCAGCATGTTCATTATCTTTGTTTCACTCATGTTGCTCTTGAAATGCACTGGTGGCCTGGAGAGAGATGCCCTCTGAGAATTCAAGATTGCTCTCCAGGTCATGATCCTGAAGATAGGAACAGAGGAGGGGCAAAAAAAGACACTGGTAAGTGCTTGCCAAGTCTTCTACAAATTCTTATAGAATGAGAATAGGCGTAAAGTAATGGCAGAGTCTCCATTGTGTCTAGTTCTCAGAATCATAGCTTCAAGGTCCACAGAATAAAACTTATATTAGAATCATTAAAATGTACTGAAAATTGGGCATTCACACTTGAAGTTGTTAAATAGTTATTAGGCATCAAAGTTGGAATCATAAAGCACGGACTCTCTCTCTGAAAGTGGGTTTGCCTTAAATCTCTTTTTTTTCCTGATATTACCTGCTCTCTTTCAGGAAGCAGATAATTTCCCACCTTTTATTTTCACTTGGTTTATAGTTTAGACTGAATATTTGCCTTCTACTAACATAGAGCTGGGTTAATCCTTATACAGAATACAATGGAATTCATTTCTCTTTTGCTTTGTGTCGTTATTTTCCTGCCCTTCCTACATATAATTTTCCTACATATAATTTTTTCTCTTTTCTTGCTTTCTACATTACTATTGTTTAGTATATGTTTTTATATACTTTTGTAGTTGTTCATTATCTTTCAATTATCCTATAAATTTTAGCATGCAATAATTTTAGCAATTATTTTATTGAATTCCAAAGTCAATAAATATCTTTATCTCCTGTTTAAGCAAGATAAGAATTAAAATGCTTTACTTCCAAGTATCCTATTTCAAGATTTATTTCAAAATACCCTGTATGTAATTCACATTTTGCATTATAAGTCAATATTTGAAGAGAAACATCTTATTTTTAACTGCTTTAAACCACAGAAGAATTAACAAAAGATACAGAATTCTCCTGTATTCGATACCCATTTCTCCTATTATTGACATCTAACATTAATGTTATTTTTTATAATTAATGAGACAATATTGATAAATTATTCTTAGTGAATAACCATATTTTAATTAAATGCCCTTAATTTTCACATCCAACATCCTTTCTCCCTTTTCCTGGATCTAGGATATTTCTGTCAGGTTTCTTTGGACTTCCCTAAAATGTGACCGTTTCTATGATTTTTTTCTCATTTTTGATGACCTTGATCATTTTGAAGTGCACTGGCTGGTTATTTTATATATTGTTCCATCACACAGGCTTGTCTGCAGTTTTTCTGATGGTTAGACTGCAGTCATAACTTGGGGGAGGAAGTCCACAGAGGTAAAGTGCCACTTTTGGCACATCATAGCAGCGTGGTTTGTCACTGCTGGTGTTGATCTTGATCACCTGACGTATTGTTTGTCAGATTATTACCGCTGCTACTTGTCCATTCTCTGCTCTTGAGGGCTATCGCTGTGGTTAGACCGTGCCCAAAGGGGACATAGTTATGCTTCCTCTCCTTGAGGGTGGCATATCTCATAAAACATATGGGAATTACTCCGCACAAGATATTTGCCATTTCTCGCCCATTTATTTATTTACTCAGTCCTTGATTTATACCAGAATAAATCTGTGAATACCTGGGTTCCACTTTGTGTTGTAATGTGCTACTTCATCATTTTAGAATAAGTTTATTAATCAAATTTCCATCATATAGCATTTTTTCCCTACTTGCTACTGAGGTTACTGGGTGGTGAAAATCACCTGCACTCAACTTTAGAGTCGTTCTGAGTTGAAACAGACCCAGTAGCAGTGAGCTTAGGTGTTTGGAGTTGATTAACCACAAAGGCTGGCTGTTTGAACCCACTAAGTGGCACCGTCGGAGAAAGGACTGGCAATCGATTTCTGTTAAGTTTGCTGTCAGAAAAATCCTACAGAATACAGACTGAAAACACAAGGGTTCTTCATGAGACTGGATCAACTCCAAGATAATATTTCGCTTTGTTTTGTTTCGTACTTTGTAGCAGTGTGTTCAGAAAGCACACAATCTTGTATATTACTGTTTAAATCCTAAAACCAGTCATTTCTCCAAAGGTCCCTAACTTCTTTTATTGACAAATGGTATTTAAAACAAATATCGGCAGTAATAATGTGCTCATTCTTACTGGAGTGTTGTCGCCTTTAGGGCTCTTCAGATAACCCACCAGTGTATGTGTACTCACCTATCTCCCAACTATTTCTGTACGTAAGCATTTGTATCTATAGTGAGCTAAATAACAGTGAATGATAATGTCTTTAATTCTAATCCATTACAATGAGCATTCTAGCCTCCTCCTTTGTTTATCTGTAAGCTTTCACTCCAATAATGCCAAATTGGTTCATCTGCCATCCAATTATTTAATTGTTCAATTCTAGTGTGCATGCACAGCAGTATCAGAATTGTTCACTCTTTCTCAGAGATGATCATTAGCAACAAGAGTAGCCTTCATGTGCAGCCTTGTATCAACTTACACATTCAACTAAAGTTATTTATATTATAACTTTTTCCTTTCCTTCAGTGATGTTTTTTTCATATATTTTTAATACAGTTAGATTCTTTTTTCAAGTCTGTATACCTTCCTGAAATCCCCCAACCTCTCAATGATTTTGAAAAAAAATGCATACATTAAACCTTTCCAGTTGTGTTCTAAAATTCTGTGGGACTGACACATATATGACTTCATGTTTCTACCATCACTACATCATGCAGAATAGGAAAAAAATTGTTTTTCACATATTCAAGCTGTCGCTTCCCCCTGAATCTCTGGTAATTATTAATGTGTGTGTGTGTGTATATATATATATCTTTTCTGGAGTTTTGCCTTCTCAAGTATGAGATATAGTTTAGAGAATACTGTATGCAATATTTTCAAACTGGCTTCTTTCACTTAGCAATATGCATTTAATGTATAACCATTGCTATTTTGTGGCTTGATGTATTTTCTTAATCACTGTGTAACATATGTATCACAATTTATGATGTTGTATAATGACAGATACATGACATCATATGTGTATCATTTGCATATTGACGGTTGCTTCTCTTCTAGACTTTATTGAATCCTAATAATTAAAGAAATACATGTATTGAATGGAGACTACATGATTATTAAAGGACGATACCCCAGGAGCATACAACCATAAGACAGTAAGTGACAAAGGGACACCCTTTTCAACAAAGAGTGGTGGAAAAATAGTCTTCATCTGCAGAAGAATTAAACAGGACTCCTGCCTTGCCCTACACATAACAACAACTCCAATATGTATTATAGATCAAAATTATACCCCAGATCATCAAGGAGAAAATTAGGAAAAATCTAAGGGCTCTATGGCAGGGCGTACACAGTCTACCCAGTCTAATAACGGAAGAACACACAGTGAAGGCAAAATAGACAACTGGGCTATTAAAGATAAAACACTTGTGCACATCAAAGAGTAAATTGAGAGGCTACAGACTGGGAAAAATATTTAACAATGATACAACAGACAAGGGATGAATTATTAAATCTATACAATTCTGCTACACCTCCATAAGATTTCTCAAAGTTAAAAGGAAGGCAAAAGGGATGAATTGATAATTCACAAAGGATAATACTCAAATGACTAACAAACAAAGAAATGTTTAACATCTCCAGTCATCCGGGAAATAGAAATCAAACAATGAGATAGCACCTTACACACAATGATATGCCAACTAAAAATAAAATAAAATAAAAACATATAACAACAAATGCTGAAGCGAGTGAGGAGAGATGGGAACTCTTCTACACGGCTTGTGAGCTTGTAAATATGTGCAGCCATTGTGGAAAGTAATATGGCACTCCCTGAAACAAGTGGGGATAGAAATCTTACGGACTCAGCAATACCTCTGCTGGACATACATTCCACAGAAATATAGGGGGAGCACAGGTGTGTGCCCTCCCATGTTCACTCAAGCACAGTTCCCAATGGCAAAAAAATCAATGGCATACAGGATTTATAAAATAATATAGCAAATCTTACTGCAACAAATTACAAAACATAATATAATGAGCAACATTTTAGAAACAGCACCTTCTAAAACAGCACAAATAGAGGTAGAAAATTTGAACAGTCTCATAACAAAAGAAGGAATTGAAGAGGCCTTTAAAAATTTAGAGAATTCTACCAAACATTCAGAATAAAAAAGTTAATACCAACCCTATTCAAACTGATGCAGAAAAAGGAAAAAACAAAACAAAACATTACTCTTTAACTCATTTTATGATGCCAGCATAACCTTGATAGCAATGTGTGTGTATATATATCTATATCTATCTATCTATCTATCTGTATATGTATATATCTGTATATCTATCTATCTATCATCTATCTATCTATCTATCTATCTATCATCTATCTATCATCAAACTATCTATCATCTATCTATCTATCTATCTATCATCTATCAATCATCTATCTATCTATCTATCGATCTATCTATCTATCTATCTATCTATCTATCTATCTATCTAATCATGTGTCCTGGTTTCGTTTCTCTAGAGAACCCTGCCTAATGTATATATATCAAATGCTTGATATCAACAATTATTCTTATAGCAAAAGAAAGTATCCCAACTCAAGTCCACACATCTGATGTGAGTGTGAGCTCTCGTCGTACTCACAGAGCTGCCAGCTGATGATGCAGCACATGAAGTGGAATGCAGCAAGATCACAGGCCAGTGGGTGCAGACCATGTAGATCCTAGGTCAGAACCTTGATCAAGTGGGCTTCATACTAAGGATGCAAGAATGTTTAACATTAGACAATCAATCATTGTAATATACCACGTGTATAAATAAATAATCATATGAGGCACTCGATCCATGCAAAAAAGCATTTGATCAAACCCAACGAACACCCTTTCCTGTTGACAATTCTCATTCAAAAGGAATAAAAAGGGAGGTCCTTAATGATCATGTTTTTGAGGGAGTGGTGTCAAATTAAATAAATAAATAAATGAATAAAATGCAAAAAATGCTAAATACAATGCAAAAGTCCCAGTAGCCTTGAGTTGCCATATTGAACAATATGTGCGTGTATAAAATGTTGAATGATGCCGAAAGAATCTAAAGAATATGGGAGGAATACATGGAGTCACTGTGCCAAAAATAACTTGTCAACACTCAACAGTCCAATGAGGTGTCATCTGATCAATAACCAGCACAACTGAAGGAAGAAGTCCAAACTGCACTGAAGGCCTTAGCACAAAAGAAGACTCCCAGAATGAAAAGAGGGTCAATTGAAACTTTTCAGAAAGTTCGTACGACACTGGAATCACTCACTCATCTACGCCGAGAAACGGGGAAGACCTGGCCACCTGACTAGAGGAGATTCATATGGGTGTTCATTCCAAAGAAAGATGATACAACAGAATGCATGAATTATCAAACAATATCACTAGTATCACAAGCAAATAAGGTTTGCTGCCGATAATTTAGAAATGGCTGAAGCAGTAAACTGACAGGATGCTGCCAGACGTGGAAGTTGGGCTCAGAAGGTGTTTCCAATGCCTGGTCATGGACTTCAGGCTTCTTAGATGACCGGCAAAAAGAGGAAATGCTCAAATAATGGATTGCCAGGGCAGCTGCAAACACAGGCTCACATGGAACAACAATTACACAGATGGTACAAGTCTTGGTAGTATGTAGTTCTCTTGTCCATAGGGTCACATAGAACTGACTTCATGGTTCCTACGACACACATTGAACATCCAACACGCTAAATGTTACTGGAACCAACAGGATTCAGCAGCTTGGCAGGATATAAGATCAAGCCAAAAATCAGATGGATTTCTTTTCACAAAGAGGATTCTAAAGAGGAAATCAAACACTATCATTATAATAAGCTCTAGGATAAAACACCTAAGGAGAAACCTAATAAGAATGTTAAAGACTTTTGTAAGTTAAATTGTAAAACACTACTGCAAGAAGCTAAAGCATTCTTCAAATCATCTTATGATCTTAGATCTTAAGACCTAACACTGTGGAAATGTCAGTACCTTTAAAATCAATGTACACACGTAATGCAACCCTGTTCCAATTCTCAACAACACTCTGATGAAATGAAAAGACCAATTTCCAATCTTATATGGGAGCCCTTCTGGTATAGTGATTACACATTGGGCCGCTTCGGTCAGCGGTTCACAAGCACCTACTATTCTGTGGGTGATAGATGAGGGTTTCTACCCCCACAAAGTGTGACCGTCTCCTAAACCCAAAGGGGAAGTTCTAAGCTGTCCTATAGGGTCTCTCTGAGTCCCCAAGGACTTGATGGCAGTGAGTGACATGGAAAAGAAGGAGGTTCTGAAGATCTGAAACAATATTGAAAAGAAATAGGATGCCTTATTGTTCCTGATTTCAAGGCTACGCTTCTAAAGTCATCCTGTGGTGGGACCATGATGGACACATTGTCTAAGGGGATCGAATTGAGAGCCCAGAAGTAAGTCCATGCACTATTTGACAGCCGGTCTTTGACACAGGGTCAAATCTCAACTAGTAAGGAAGAAAGACTCACTTTAATGACTGGTGCTGGCAAAAGTGTTTATCCATTTACAAAATAAATAAAACATGAGCTATACCATTATCTAAAAGTAACTGAAAATTAATAAATATTAAAGACACAACTATAAAGTTTCCAGATGATAAAATATGGTCAAAACTAAGGGACCCATTTTGTGACATTTGTAGCCTGTTAAAACAACAACAACAACACAAACCCTAACATGAAAAAATAACAACATAAATTCAATAACAAAATCTCTTTAAAATCATATAATCATGTGTATAGAAAAATTTTACTGGAGGAATGCAAAGATAACCTACAGTCTGGGGGGAAAATCTTTGACATATGACATATCTGATAAAGTCTAATCTCTAACATGTATAGAAAACTTCAACAGCTCAACAACCAGAAGGCAAATCAATACCATAAAAAATCTGGGAATAGAATATGAATAGATGTCACTAAAGAGGACATTCGGGCAGTCAACAAATACATGAAAAGATCCTCATGATCAGTATTGATTAAGGAGATTTAAAATTTAAAAAAGAAACAAATCTCGTTGTAGTAAAATATCATTTTATGGCTGCAAAAATGGCAATGATAATAAAGTAGAAAACAACAATTGTTGGCAAGGTTGTGGGGGGATGAGAGCACTTTTCTGTTGCTTGTAAGATTATAAAATGGTATAACCACTAGGGTGCTTCCTGAAAATTAGTATAGTATGGTGGTTCTTCAAAAAGATAGGAGTAGAAATACTTTAAATTGCAAATTAAAACACCTATGAGATACCACCTAACACCCTCAAAGATAGCCCAATTCAAAAAGTCAGAAAGTAAATGTTGGAGGGGCTGTGGGGAGAGAGGAACTCTCATCCACTGCTGGTGGGCCTGTAGGTATGTACAGCCATTATGGGAATTGATTTAGTGATATCTACAACAGATGGAGATTGA
>NW_022103906.1:72958486-72963912 GCF_000313985.2 Echinops telfairi | reverse complement strand
TTTACACAATTGATGTGTGTATGGATTGTGATAAGAGTTGTATGAGCCCCTAATAAAATGTTTAAAAAAACAAAAACAAAAACACCCAAAAAACTGTGGTACATACATACAGTAGAGTAGTACTATATGTCCCTAAAGTTGCCTAAAAAGCAGCGATGAATGCATGAAGCCCATTGCTGCATGGGAAGAACCGGAGGAAATCATGCTAAGTGAAGTAAGTCAAGCACAAAAGGACAATTACAACATGAGTCCACTGAGGTAAGCTTAAAAAACAAACAAACAGGGCATAGGGGAAAAGTTACTGTATACATACATCCCTGGGGTGAGGTCCAGCAACTATGGCAGGAGCCAAACCCAATCCAGGGATGCATACACCAGCCAACTAAATAAGAGAGGGAAAGAAAGAGAAAAAAGAAACAAACAAACAAACAAAAAAAGACATGGGTAAGGGGGGAGCCGGGCACTAACCCACCCAAGGGGACGGTATTGTTTATATCTTCACAGGAGAGGGAGAGAGAGACCAGGCTTCAACCCGATGCACCAAGACGTGAACACAATTTACCTGCATGTACCAGGGAACTAATACAGAGGTCTGTGGGGCTGGTCCCAATCCTAACTATGTGGACACCCCCCAACCCGCCCCCCAAAAATGCACTTCAGAGGACAGCACTGGAGCTACAGCTTGGGGAGGGGGGTGCATTGGATTAGAGCACACGGGAGAAATGACAAGGGATGGAGAGGGAGGAGAGGACATCCTGGCCCACCAAGCCCTGGGGACGATGTTCCTGCTCAGAGCAGACAATGCATAGGGAGGACCTTAGGGCCGGCCCCACCACAGGACACGGTATCCCTCACTGAACCATGGTGCTGTGGGGCACAGCACTGGAGACACAGTTTGAGAATAGTGCAAGGTCTGGCCCCATCACGCTGGGGCAAGGCACTGAGGGCATGCAGCAGAGCAGCAGGGGGAGCAGAGTGGTGAAATCCCCGATTCCAAGAACAAACTTTGGAGACAGAATGGGGCACTCCATCAGACTTGACTGGAAAACACTCTTAAAGTCCAACAAACAGATCTTGAACTATTTATAGGCTTTTCCATTTTTGTCAGTGGCTTACTTTTTGTTATTTTTATTTTGTTTTTGTTTTTTATTGTTATTGTTTTGTTGGTTTTGACTTCCTTCATTGTTTTATTTGGCTTTGCCTGATTTTTGCACTTATTAATGTAACTTTATGTCTAACTAGATAAGATAGGTGGAATAAATAATTCAGAGATGAAAAAAACGGGACCCATGGTTCTGGGGGGATACGGAAGGGGAGGTGGGAGAAAGGAAGGGTGGAGAAAACCAACCCAGGGACAAGGGAACAACAAGTGAACTAAAATCAATAGAAGGTCGTATGATGCCTAGTGGGGCTTAATCAACGGCAAAGATACACAAGCAGCCATCTAGCTGAAAAGCAGCAAAGCCTACCTGGAAGAAGCACATTAGCCTGTGTGTACATGAAGTATTGATGGGATTAGGTATCAGGCATCTAAGATCCAGAACAAAATCATACCCAATGTGAATGGGGGGTGGGGGAGGAGTGGAGACCCAATGCCCATCTATAGACAATTGGACCCCGCCCCCCAGAGGGGTCACAGGGAAAGATGAGCTAGTGAGGGTGCAATATAGCACCAATGAAACACACAACTTTCCTCTAGTTCTTAGGTGCTTCCTTGCTCCCACTATCATGACCTCAATTCTACCTTACAAATCGGATTAGACCAGAGCATGCACACTGCTACAGATAAGAGCCTGCAACACAGAGAATTCGGGATAGATAAACCCCACAGGGCCAATAGTGAGAGTAGAGATACCAGGAGGATTAGGGAAGTGTGGAGGGTGAAAGGGGGGATTGATCACAAGGATCAATCTATAATCCCCTCCCAGGGGGATGAATAATGGAAAAGTGGGTGAGGGATGATGGAGGATGGTATAAAATATGGGAATAATAATCTGCAATTTATCAAGGATTTGTGAGGGAGAGTGGGCGGGGGAAGGTGGAGGAAGAAACAGGGAGCTGATATCAAGGGCTCAAGTGGGAAGAGATGCTTTGAAAATTATGATGGCAGCATATGTGCAAATGTGCTTGACACACTGGATGAATGTATGAATTATAATAAGAGATATAAGGGCCTCCAATAAAAGTATTTGAAAAAAAAATGGCAACAATTCCACTCTGAGAGAGGATATAGTCTAGAGATATGACTAGGATTACAAATAGACATATGCACACCTATGCTTATTGAAGAATTATTCACAGCAACAAAGAGATGGAAATAATTTAAATGCCCATACACATTAATTATTAGATAAACATAAATTATGGTACATCTATATGAGATATAACTATGAAATGACAAAGAATAATGATAAATTAAAATGCATCTTATAAAATGGAGGCTATTATGCTGAATGGAATGCTGCTCACAAAAAGAAGCAAACTATGCTTCCACTACTATAAAAATATCAAAAATAGATGTACATATAAAACAAAACAAAGTTATTTGATGGTTCCAGGGATGAGAGGGAGAGGACACAGGAAAAACATACTAGATGGTGGGCACTTGACACTTTCAGTGATGCAAAGGCAAGACTAAATATGGGTGAAATTAGCAACCATCACAACCAAAATTCATAAAGACACTCAGATGTGCACAAGCAAAAGGGACAATTTTGATAATGTTATAAAAATCGAATTTGTGATAAGAATCATGACATCCAAAATGCACATGTATGGTTATGTATGTAGATATGAATGTATATATGTGTATAGGCCTGCATATGCAATTGAATGCATATTCGTGTATAGGTATATCTGCAGGCATCTGCATATATGTGCTTTTTATGTGGTGCATCAGGAGACGGATGACGCGTTCTACTCCTGTAAAGCATTACAGTATCAAACATGCACAGGGATGTTCTACTCATAGGGTCGCTATGAGTCAGATTGACTTCTTGGCAGCATGATGTGGTGCATCTGAGCAAACCTAATTAGAGGCACAGTTTAACGAAGTTTTCTATATGTGCCCAAACAACTCATGGAAGTGGTTTACTGAATTAAAATCTTGAGATCAGTCTAGAGGTACCACTTAGTCAATCATGTAATGTAGTTTATGAAGAGCATGTTCTACCTGTCAATGTGGTCAGTAGCACCTGGGGCTGTAAAAGGTTGTAAGCAGCCATCTAAGAAACAGCTATTGATCTCTGTTTCAATGGAGCAAAAGAGAATGAAAGAAATCCCAGGCTCAAAAAGAAAGTCATAAGACTAATAGCCTATATAAAGCACAACCTCTCCTAATCAGAGACCAGAAGAACTAGATGGTGCCTGTTTACCACCACCAACTATTGTGATCAGGGTCACAATAGAATCAAAGAAAAATGAACAAAACTTAAAATGTCTAAAAAAAAGTAAAAAGCTAGATGGCCACCTGCTGAGAAGCATCAAAGCCCACATGGAAGAAGCACACCAGCTTGTCTGACCACGAGGTGTAGAAGGGACCACTTATCAGACAGCAAAGAACTAAACATCCTATCAGCGGGTGCCCACCTTCCTGATACGATCACTGAAGACAATTGTGTGCATAAGCAAAGGGAGTGAAGAAAGCTGATGATGCCCGGCTATCAAAAGATATAGCATCTGGGGTCTTAAAGGTCTGAAGGTAAACAAACGGCCATCTAGCTCAGAAGCAACAAAGCCCACATGGAAGAAGTACACTAGCCTGTGTGATCTCGAGGTGCCGAAGGGATCATCAAAGAACAAAAAATCATATCATTGTAAAGGTGAGTGAGTGCAGAGTGGAGACTCAAAGCCCATCAGTAGGCAACTGGACATCCCCTTACTGAAGGGTTGTGGGGAGATGAGCCAATCAAGGGTGCAGGGTAGCAATGATGAAACATATAACTTTCCTCCAGTTCTTAAATGCTTTCTCCCCCCACTATCATGATCCCAATTCTACCTTACAAATCTGGCTAGACCAGAAGATGTACATTGGTACAGACAGCAACTTGAAACAGGGAATCCAGGACAGATGACTCCTTCAAGACCAGTGGTGAGAGTGGCGATGCCTGGAGGGTGGAAGGAATATGGGGTAGAAAGGGGGGATCGATTACAAGACTTACGTATAGCCTCCTTCCTGGGGGATGGACAGCAGAGAAGAGGGTAGGGGAAGACATTGGACAGTGTAACTTGTGACAAAACAGTAATAATTTATGAATTATGAAGGGTTCATGAGGGAGGGGGGAGTGGGGAGGGAGGAGGAAAATGAGCAGCCGATATTAAGGGCTAAAGTAGAAGGCAAATGTTTTGAGAATGATGAGGGCAACAAATGTACATATGTGCTTGACACAATGGATGTATGTATGGATTGTGATAAGAATTGTATGAGTCCCCAATAAAATGATTTTTAAAAAAGTAAAAAGCTAGACCCTCTGCATCAACTTAGACAAGGAGGTACCTTTGATATTATTGTCATAATTTCAATATGGCATGGGGAAGGTCTGTAGATCACCTTTCAGCCAAATAATATATTGGTTTATGATATAAACAATATCACCATGAATACTATGCTGCCTTAAACAATGAACTGTATGAGACCAAACAATTACTATTCACCCAACAGCAAAAGTGAGAAGGCGTACTTAGAAGGGAAGTGAGGTCAGTGAAAATATAACATATAGAGTGGAAACAATGAGAATGCTGACACATTATAAACATTTTAAACAATTTGTATAAATGTTGTTAAAGGGGAACCTAATTTGCGGTGTAAACTTTCATCTAAAACACATATTCCACAAACAGGCAGAGTGATAGTAGGGCTTTCTGTGACTGTAATTCTGATTCACACATCACTTTTTAAAGTTTACTTATAAATCTGCCCCTTAAGTGCAAGTCTATTTTTGAAGGACTGGTAAATTCATAGAGCTAGATGTACTGGCTTCTTTCTTTTGAAATGTTGACACGGCCAATATATAATAGATGAAATGTATGATAGATGAAACAGAGCTTGCTTCTATCAAAATCTTGGTTGAAGTCAACCCTGCTAAGGAAGAGATAAATTTTGTTACTGACAATCAACCAGAATTGATGATACCGATGTGCTCAGAAATGTTTACTTTGTTCATCTTGTTTTTCTCTCCAGTAGCCATTTTTATAACTTATTAATGGGATTTCATTCCCTTTTGAGAATTATATTCTTAATTAAGTGTTCACCTGATTTAAGACTCCGACACTCTGACATCCCCAGTCTCTAGAGTTAGGCTATCATTAACCAGTCTCTAGTTAGGCTATCATGAACCAGTCTCTAGTTAGGCTGTCATGAACCAGTCTCTAGTTAGGCTATCATCAACCAGTCTCTAGAGTTAGGCTATCATGAACCAGTCTCTAGA
>NW_022103906.1:72921900-72957321 GCF_000313985.2 Echinops telfairi | reverse complement strand
GTGCACAGGAATCCATCATTTGATTTCTTGACTGCTGCTTCCCTGAGCGCTGATCACACATTCAATTACAATGAAATTCTTGACTTTAATTTCCTTTCTTGATCATATGAGATCTGTATCAAATATTCATAAACTCCATGTTGTTTATATTAAGAATGAAATCAGGTCACTCTTAATCTGGAAATGGCCTTTAACATGGCCTCAATCACATTCTTATTACCCAAGAACACACAACTTTTTACCTTATTACCTTATTACCCAAGAACACACAAATCAAGAAACCCGAGAACTAGAAGTGCAACTGCCTTAGCAGTTCCCTGCTTCAGCTTGCAAGACTGACTTCCTGCAAGACATCCCCAAGGAGAAGCCACATGGACCTATCCCGATGCAGCCCTGGGTGCTGGAGCAGCCGTGTGGAGACCCCAGGTGTGTTGGAATTGAACTCTGCTGCCTGTAAATTACAGCGAAGTTAACATAACAATTGTGGATGTTGTAGGATTGGGCAGCATGTCGTTCTGTTCTATAGAGTCACTCTGACTCAGATATGACACGACTGGAACATAGCAACACATTTTCAAAATGGAACATAAGCTTTCTTCTGTGACACTGCTGGGTGGACAACAAACTTGAACTTCTTAGTTAGCAGTCAAGAGCATTAACTGTTTTCATTTTAAAGTTAGTGGGATTTTAAAATGGTACACAGAAGACTGATAGGATAGGCATTATTTCATTCAATGTATACTTTCTGATGAAGACCAAGGATTCCAGCCTTCAGTATGAATTACAACTCAATGTAAGCAAGGTCAAAATCCTCACAACTGGATTGGTAATAACGTCACGAAAGGTGGGGAAAAGGTTGACGTTCTCAGGGTTTGGTTTGGTTTGGTTTGGATCCGAATCCAGGCTTACGGAAGCAGCAGTGACGGTATCAAAGGACGAGCTGCATTAGGTAAATGTGCTGCACAGGATCTCTTTAGAGCAGCGGTTCTCAACCTTCCTAATGCCACCACCCTTTAATACAGTTCCTCATGTGGTCGTGGCCCCCAACCATCAAATTATTTTCGTTGCTACTTCATAACTGTAATTTTGGTACTGTTATGATTCGGGCAACCCCTGTGAAAGGGTCGTTTGACCCCCAAAGGGGTCATGACCCACAGGTTGAGAACCGCTGCTTTCAAGTTTGAGAAGCAAGGATGTTAGATTGAGCACTAAGGTGAACTTGACCCATGCCAGGGTATTTTCCATTGCTTCATGTGCACCTCAAATTCGGACATTAAAAAATAAGAAGAAGGGATTCATTTGAATTGTGAGCTAGAGGAGAATATTGAAAATCCCATGAACTTCTAAAGGGCAAACCAACCCATGTTGGATGAAGTAAGGCCCGAGTGCTCCTGAGAGCAAGGATGGCGTCACCTCCTCTTACATACTTTGAGCATAACTGTCATGAAAGACAAGCCCCTGGCGAAGGACGTCACGCTCAGTAACATGGAGGGGCAGTGAAAAGGAGGAAGACCATTAAGAGATGGACTGTCACCTTGGCTGTGACCTTGGGCTCAGGCATGGGAACAATCGCAAGGATGGGGCAGGACGGCGCAGTGTGTTTTTCTCATGTGCATAGAGCCCCTCTTGGTCTGAATGACTCGATGACACCTACAAACAACAACAACAACAACAACATATATTTGATATGCAGTTATTGGCAAAGAATGTTTAGTCATAATAATAGCAGAAGGGTCCCTGCCAAATGACCTCTATTTTAGTGCTGAAATTTTCTATCCTATATTAATAAAGATACAAATGAAAGACTATTCAGAAAAACGGCCAAGATAATAATAATAATCAATGTTATGTACCAAATACTGTGCTGGGTGATTTATATTCATAAACAAATAATTTTAAATTGTCTATTAAATAGACGCTAGTGTTTCTATGTCTCAAATTAGGATATGAACAATAAGCTTAAAGATGTCTCCAGGCTCCTGTTTCATAACAAGTGGGAAAAAAACATGTGTTTTCTCACTTACAAATCCCAAGTTTTTAAGATATCTCAGACTGTGTAGAATAAAATCTGGCTGAAGGTCAAGGGCTTGTTGAGCATGAAGAGAATGAATGAGAACTTTCCAGTTACTCGTGTATCAGGCTTTCCAGAGAGCAAAATGAATGCCAACAGGAGACATATTTGGCTATATAGAAATGAGAATTTTCTAACACCCAAGTTTGTTAAGTATAAATAACATATTTGGATTTAAAATCATTGGGATTAGAATGCAATTGGTTTGGGACTCCTCTAGACAGAATTTTTCTCATTCCTGAAAGATTTAGGAACTAACATGGAAAATGTGATGATACAAAGGAGAGTCAGCAGGTAGTTTACATTTATAGATTACATGATACAGATTTAAAGATTAAAAAAAAGGACCACTTTGGGTACCTTAAAGATATTAGCTTTAGGTATTTTTATCTGTGAAGAATTTGTGGCTAAAACTTCAGATGCTTCTGGTATCTTCTGTAGAATGGGAGACAGCTGGGGGGAGACACCATTATGGAGACACAAACTAATTTCTGAGGTAAGGTTGTAAATATCCCCATTAGTGAAACTATTGATTTGCTTTTGGTAACCATCTAAAAAGATTCTTAATCAATGCAAACCATGCCCCTTATTGTTCTTTGGGGGAGCTTTGAAGTAAAACATTCACTTTAATGAAGATGCTTTAAGCTCAAAAGGGATAGTTATATTAGGATTGCATATCGCGGTGCATTGCTGAGGCAGAAATATTCCTCGAGAATTTTATTGCTTGAAAAGGAGAATGTTTCCTTCTCTATGCAGGTTTGGATTGTACTTTTAAAAGTGGCTGGGCTTACGATTGTTTTCACTGGTAGGTGGTATGCAGTGGTGGTGTAGAAGGCTGGAGGAGGGAACTATATAAGGCTCGCGTAGCTTAAGTTCACTTTGTACTGTGCCAATCATGATATACACAATTTAAGCTGGAAAAAAAAATCCAAAATTTTTAACGATGGAACATTATATTCTGATGTTACTGTGCTTGGGGAGCTAGTGGAAAAGAGCATGTGCTTCTGCCATGATTTTTTTCTATAGAGATTCTGAAGTCTTCCTCTGTGACCCAGGGCAGCCTGCCTTTTCAGCAGATAGATGCTGTGCATCATTGCTTTTTCTGATCACTGCTCTTATGGACAGTGGTTGTGAATCCAAGCCAAATGAAGTCCTTGACAATTTCAATTCTTTATCCATTTGTCATGACATTGTTTCTTGATCTGCTTGTGAGGATTTTTTGCTATTTTTATACTAAAGGCTGTAGGGTTTTTCTTTTAATCATTATCATGAAGTCCTTCAAGTCTTGTCCATTTCCAGAAAGCAAGGTTGTATGATCTGCATATCAGAGGTTGTTTCATGAGTCTTCCTTTGATTGTGATGCCATACTCTTCTTCATAGAATCCAGCGTCCTAGACATTTGCTCATAAAATTTGAGTGGCACCCACTTTTCCTGGTGTGAAACCAGGCGATACCTCCTTGCTCTGTTTGAAAGACCACCTGTTGGTGTACAGACAGGTTCTACATCAGCCTCAAGTATATGGAATGACCATTATTTGCAACATTTTTCATAATCTACACAGTCAGATGTCTTGGCATTGTCAATACTAGATATGTAAACATCTTTCTGGTGTTTTGTGCTTTCAGCCAACATCCATGTGATACCAGCAATGCTAGCCCTCATTCCATGCAAAGATGGAACTTGGGAGACTAAGGTTTAATGCGACCCACCCTGTGGGCAAGTGCAAGCTGAACAATGAGTAAAAGAGATTGAAGACGAACTGATGCTGTTGAATTGTGGCATTGGTGAAAAATATTAAATATGCTGTGGTCTGACAGAGCAATTAACACATTTCATTTTGTAGAAGAATAATCAAAATGTGTTCCTAAGAAGTGAAGATGAGAAGACTTCAATTCAGGTACTTTGGACATATTATCAATCGAAGGACATAGTGTTTTGGTAAAGTAGATGGTCAGCAAAAAACAAGAGAAGATGCAACAACCTTAGGCTCAGACTAATAACAAACTGCGAGATTAACACAGGACCAGACAGTGTTTTGTTCTGTGGCACTGGGTCAGAACTGATTCAGTAACATGCAACAACATCACCATGATCCCACAAAGAGGGATATTCAAAGCCTGAAGCCAAAGCATCTCTTTGGTCCCCATGATTTAAAACTGATTCTAAGGATACACTTCCTTGTAGTGTCCTCTCATTGGTTGGTTAAACTGGCCCTTGTCACCAAGAGGAAGGATAGGAGACGGAAGAAAAAGGTAGTATTCTGTCTAGAGACTTAGAAAGGGAGACAGTACCACCAGGAGGATTACCTACAACCCTTGGGCTCTGAGAATAGCCAAATATGCTGAGAATAGCCAAATACAACAACTATTGTGTTGTAACACAGCATAAAAATTAATGTAAGATATATAAAGTTTAAAAAAATTCATTAATTTTTTTAAACCTTTTATTGGGGGCTCATACAACTGTTATCGCAATCCATACACACATCAATTGTGTAAAGCACATTTGTACATCATTCTCAAAACATTTTCTCTCCACTTAAACCCCCGACATTAGGTCCTCATTTTTCCCAAGAGTCACTGCACTCCTGGAAGATAGTAGGGTTATATTAAACCAGTCCAAGGAAACTGTCCAAAAGTCTCAATTTTCTACTCGTGACCAGTTCCGATCCCAGATATGATTAGTTCAGGCATTTTTTCTTTCATCTCCAGTCACCAGCGTCTACGCCACTGGGTGTCCATTTCATTTCTTTTGCTTCTGGCCATTAACCCAATGAAATGAACCATAAACTGAAGGGCTGTCTTTAATGTAAAAGTTAAAGGGGTGTAAATATACATGGGGAGTGTAACTAAGGTCTTGGCACAGCGCTGCCACATTCCCAGTGAGCAGAGACCTCCCTCTCTCTGCTTTGAAAGCTCCATGGGGGTCCTTTGGTCCAAGGTTATTTACTGAACTCACCGAGTAGCCTGGAGGCGTCAGCAGTGTTGGGCGCCCAGAAGATCCCTCTTGGATGGCTCAGTGCCCACTCATTGGCCTCAGGGAGGTCCTACTCTCAGAAACCAGGTCTTCAAAACAGTGCATCTCAATTTGACTCCCCTTCTGATAATTTCCCCTTTCAATTATGATGTACTGAATCAATATCTATAGTTTAGAAAGATCCCAGGCTTTTTAATTCACCTAGAACTTTATAAGAATGTTTCAGAATTGTTTTGAAATGCAGATTCTGACTCATTATATCTGGTATTGAAATGAAAATTCTCAGCAGGAAATAAAACAGGAACAGACCCATTCAAAGCCCCTTCAGAATGTAAGACCGAAGTAGTAACTAGAAAGAGATCCCACTTCTCACAAGTAGGCAAGAGCAAGTGAGGTAAACAGCAATAAAGGGGGACATATCTGACCTCCTCTGGCTTCCCTGTTTCCAAGAGGCAGGGTTCACCCTCAGTCCTCCTTTATTCTAACCCCGTGGCATTTCTCCCCTGGCATTTCTCTATGGCTATGCTGGGTTCGATGATGTACTCCAATTGGCCTCACAGAACTCACAGCCAACACTCACGATTAAGGGGTTCATTAGTCATTTATTAGACACGTCAGGATCGGCACAGAGTAAAGATACACTCATTGGTCCACAGCAACACCTCTCTTTAGCCAAACAACCAAGTCTCCATTTCTCAGTCTCCTACAAGCTCGATCCCTGGCCTTCGCCTCCATGGTCCAGGACGCCAGCCCATCTGACACTGTCTCACAGTTCCATCATCTTGGGCCTGAGAAGGAGAAGGCACTCATAGTCACGGTGCTTCTCCTCTGAGCCACTGTGCCACTGCCTCTGGTGCACCTGGTCCAGTGGCCTCCGTCGCTTCAGACAGAGGTCTGGAGGTGCTCTTCTAAATGACTGTCTGGTGTTTTAACTACGTTCCGAACTTAACCCCACTGTAATCCTCTAGCAAAGAAATCTCTCCAATTTGGGATGATAGTCACAACAGTCAAATCCAACAGTATAATACATAGCATAGGGATTATGGTTCGAAGGGCCATATGAATTGACTATATCTCATCAGGATGCCACCTCTTATTATTAGCCTCCTATTCATCACCCTCAGAAAATGGAAAGGTGATGGATTGTTTCAGGATGGTGAGTAGTCCCAGAGTGGCCGGCAGTCTCTGCGAGGCAGAAGCAGGGAGAATACAACAAGGGTCCATAAAAAGGCATGGGTAGAGATCATCCACGAATTGTCACCATTTCTAGAGGCTCATTAGGATACACTAGTAGAGTGTGATGGCCGTGAATATTATACTAAGATGTCTCGCTGAAGTTGGCGTAGTTGACTGACAACCCAGCTTTCATTCCTTTGGCTTCATCTCTGGGTTTGAGCCAAAGTTACAATTCTGCCAGGCTTCTATGTATTGTCTGAGTGACATAGGGAGACTGATGCCAACTCATCGATATGATGCACTGTTCCTCTAATGAAATATGTCTGGCCAAAATTTTCTTAAAATTAAGCTGCATTTTGAAGCTCTTCTCACATAATAGTTCTGTTGCTTTCTGCTTCCACAGGAGTCAGATTTGCATCAGGGTCCGCGGGTTTTACCTGACTGCTTCCTGCTCTTTAACCTTCACAAGTGATACATCTCTTATCCGTCTAATTGTCATGTAAGGTCTTCTTGGAGAATCTGAATTAACGTAGAATCTGTGAAACTTCCCCGGTGCCACAATTCAAACTCACTGATTCTTCTCTGTTCTTGCTTATTCCGCACTCAAGTTTCACCTTTGGTGCTGGGTTAATTCTGACCCTGTAGTTAATGCCTGACGTCCTTCTTCAGAGACTAGTCTCTCCTGACAACATGCCCATCCTTGCCACGAAGGAACACGCTGGCACTATTTCCAAGACAGATTTGTTTGTCTTTTGGGCAGTTCATGGCAATTTCAACATTCTCCACAATCCAGTCATTGATCCTCCTTTGGTCTTCCTGATCCTATGTCCAACGGTAAGAAGTGGTGCTGGTGGAAATTTTTGGAAAGATCATGGCAGTATCAGCTTTGTTAGAAAGGTCCTTCAGGGCTAAGTTCCCAAACATGAACCCCTTTCTTCAAGCCAACCTATTGCCTGAGGTCAGTCAGCTTGACTTATTGTGTTGGGCAGAAAGCCGGAAGCTCTATGTCTTGGTTTCTGCTGCCATCACAGCTCTTTCCTCATGGTCTTTCTGCCGCCCCTCTGGGATTCGGGAGAAGCGCGACTCCTCCGGCTGGTCATGGGATCCGTTCCTTCCTGGTTGTGAGATGACTCACGTATGCCCGAAGGATGCACAAAAGAGACCAATCCCAGCCATAGAGTCCTCTATACCTACTTTGTTTGTATGCTGCCAATCAGCCTGCTAAGGAGGGGGGTTTTACAAAAACTATGGACAAAAGAGTTATACCGAATAATTTCACTTTATTGAAGCATCCATTAAGCCAAACACTTGCTGAGGTCAAACTGCTCAGTTAAAATGGAGATACTGAGCCATCTGAGATGCCCACTTCAGTAGCTATCATATCAATGATGACCGTAGAGTCTCCCTCCACCAGTTTCTGGAATTTAGGCAGTTTCTTCACTCATTGACGTTGATTATCTTCCCTTTATTGTCTTCCTTTAAAACACTCTGTCCTTCTAAAACTGTTATTTAATGTGGAACAACATCCCATAAATGTGTTTAAAAACATCAAGGAATAGGGAAGATGTCCATTTGAGTATTATTTAAAAGAAAATGAGCTTGAACTAAAAATTATCCTTTCCCACAGCACACCATGTATCTCTTTTCTTTTCTTTCTGAAGACGTCTTTTGTCCTGTTGACAAAGACAGTATCTTCCTGAGAAAACTTGCCTGTTTTCTATGAATTGCCATCTATAAATTGAAGATGTAAACACCTGTTATTTGGAATTTATCTGTGCATGTAAGAACTGGAACTCCAGTAGAAATACTTTTTTATTTACTTTCATATCAATAGTTTTGAAAACAAATTTTATTTTAACAATAGAGGGTCATATCCTACTGTATTTCAATATCTTGTAATTTCTAATTAACTTATCCCCAATTTAATATTGTTAAAATTATGAAATAGATGAAGGTTTACATAACAGATCATCTTTACATTCAGCAATACAGACACATTTTGACTCATGTAACTCCCTGTAATTGCTTCAGTGTACGCTCACTTATCCCACTCCCTCCCTGCATGTCCGGTCTCCTTTCCTCCTCCTTAACTAAAACTGCTGAACTTTGCCCCTGGGAAAATGCTACCCATTTCATCTTAAATGGTTTTTTACTCACTAATGCTCTTATTACTCTTGTAGATCTCTCTGCTGTTTGACTGACATTTTTGCCACTGGGGTGAGTTCAGCTATAGTCCTGAAGGATGACTCTATTATGACTCTATACATGATGGCTCCTACAAACCGTTAGAGGAAGGAACACTAGTTGAAAAATACATTCTTGGTGATAGAAATGTAACTGGAGATTATATGATAGAATTTTGCAAAACCCATGACTTGTGCAGAGCAACTATCTTTTTGCAACAGCGCAAAGGTTACTGTACACATGAATTTCCCCAGATGGAATATCCATAAATAAAATTGACTACATCTGTGGAAAGAGAGATGGAGAAGCTCAATATTAGCTAAACCAGTCCACTGGCTGACTGTAGAATAGACCATCAATTGCTTATATATAAGTTCAAGATAAAACTGAGGAAGTTAAAACAAGTTTAAGGGAGACAAAATATGACATTGAGTGTAGCCCACATGAATTTAGAGACTGTCTCGAGAACAGATTTAACATACTTCACAGTATTAACTTAAGACTTGAGCTGTAGGAGGACATCAAGACCATCATGCAATAAAAAGCAAAAGGTCATTTGGAAAAAAAGATGAAACTAGATGTCAGAAGAAACTGAAGCTTATTCTTAGAGTAGCTAAAGAAAAGGAAGCAATTATGAGTCAAAAAGCTGAATAGAAAATTGCAGAGAGCAGCTCAAAAAGACAAAATAAAATGCTACCCTGAAATGTGCAAAGACCTAGAGTTAGAAAATCAAAAAGGAAGAACGTGATTAGTGTATTAAACTGAAAGAAGTCAAGAAAAAAAGCAAGCCTTGAGTTGTAATATTGAAAGGTCATATGACAGACTATTCAATGATATAGGCCGTAGCAAAAGAAGATGGAAAGAATACAGAGTCACTGTACCAGAAAGAGCTAGTCAACATTCCAACATTTTAGGAGGTAGCATATGAACAGGAACCAGTGGCACTGAGGGAAGAATTTCCAGATGCACTGAAGGCAATAGCCAAAAACAAAGCTTCAGGAATTGATAGAATACTAATGGAAATGATTCAACCTGCTGATGAAGCTTTGGAAGCAGTTACTCATCTATGCCAAGGAATTTGGAAGACAGCTACTTGGCCAACTGACCGGAAGAGATCCATATTTGTACCCATTCCAAAGAAAGGTGACCTAATAGAATGCTCCAATTATAGAACAAATGCAATGAATCACATGCAAGTGAAATTTTGCTGTAGATACTGCAAAAATGGTTGCAGCAGTACATAGACAGGGAGCTGCCAGAGGTTCAGGTTGGATTCAGGAGAGGGCATGGAACAAGGGATATCATTGCTGATGTCAAATGGGTTTTCACTGAAAGCAGATAAATAACTCAAAGATGTTTCCTTGTCTTTTATTGACTATGCCAAGATATTCCACTGTGTGGATAGTAACAAACTATGAATACTTCATGTTTCTCATGTGGAACTTGTCCCTGGATCAAGAGACAGTTGTTGGAACAGAACAATAATAATGTACATTTTATAGTCAGGAAAGGTGAGTGACAGGGGTATAGCCTTTCACCATGCTTATTCAACTTGTATGCTGAAGAAATCATTAGGCTGGATTATATGAAAAAGAATGCGGCATGAAGATTGGAAGAAAGCTTTTTAACACCTGTCCTAGGCAGAGAACACAAGCGTACTGGCTGAAAGTGAGGACTTGGTACGCTTGCTGATGAAGATCAAGAATTGCAACCTTCGGTATGGATTAAGGAGACTAAAATCCACATAATTGGAAATTATTAAATGATTATCAAAATTATTAAAATATTAAATTAATTAAAATATTAAATTAAATTATTACACAGCTAATTTGCTGTGTAAATTTTCACGGAAAACAAAATAACATTTTATTTTAGAAAACTAAAATAAATACATGAATTAAGCATCTTGGGGGAAAAAGAGAGGTTCATGCAGCTTAGCCTAATAAAAATGCCTTGTTCCACCAGGTTGCATGAGGTTCGGAAAGAGAATCAGCAAAGTTAATAGGTTGATAGCTTAATGATTTTCCTTGTAATTTCTTATCCCTTCCTGTCTCTGACTATGTCAGGCTTTGCTCACTCAACCTGATACAAACCTCACCGGCCCTTTTCAATTCGGAATGTTATTGTACTCTGCTTGAGCACTGTGATACATCCTGCGCGATGAAGCTTTTTACACAATAAATCATTTTCCTTTCACTTCTAACAAAGTGCAAGTTTAGGGCTTCCGTATAATATTATTATATATGATCCTAGATCAAGCGTGCCACTCTGCTCTACCATGGTTGACTCATATCTTAATACTAACAGGTGACAGCAGTGATAAGGAATTACTTAGAGTATGGTCCTTTATATTAGATTGAATATCATGATGACAAATCTCTCAAGAAATAGTACCTCCCTAGTATGAAACAAAGGAAAGTATAGATTAAAAAATGATTAAATGTACTGGGGGCTTCAAAAAGTTGATGGAAATATTTAATTATTTTAAAATTCTATTTGTGTATTACCTTTTTGAAATCTCCTAGAATAGCATTTCTTAGAAATATTAAATGCACATGGCATGTGTAAATAGATTGCTTGTACAAAACATGATGTTCAATGAGTCTGTCTTATAATAACTCTCTAACCCAGTATTAGGAGTATTTATGAATTTACTTTAAAAAAATCATTTTATTGGGGGCTCATACAATTCTTATCACAATCCATACATACATCCATTGTGTCAAGCACATATGTACATTTGTTGCTCTCATCATTCTCAAAACATTTGCCTTTTACTTACGCCCTTAATATCGAATCCTCATTTCCCCCCTTCCCTCCCCATTCTCCCCTCCCTCTTGAACCCTTCATAATTCATAGATTATTATTATTTTGCCATATCTTACACTGTCTGACATCTCCCCCCACCCTCTTCTCTGCTGTCCATCCCGCGGGGAGGAGGCCATACGTAGATTCTTATAATTGGTTCCCCCTTCCCACCCCACATCCCCTCCACCCTTCAGGTATTGCCACTCTCACCACTGGTCCTGAAGGTGTCCTCTGTCCTCGATTGCCTGTGTTTCCAGTTGCTATCTGTACCAATGTACATCCTCTGGTCTAGCCAGATTTGTAAGGTAGAATTGGGATCATGATAGTGTGGAGGAGGAAGCATTTAAGAACTAGAGGAAAGTTATATATTTCATCGTTGCTACCCTGCATCCTGACTGGCTCGTCTCCTCCCCGCAACCCTTCAGTAAGGAGGTGTCCAGTTGCCTACCGATGGGCTTTGAGTCTCCACTCTGCACTCACCCTCATTTACAATGATATGATTTTTTGTTCTTTGATTCTTGATTCCTGATCCTTTCCACAGCTCATGGTCACACAGGCTGGTGTGCTTTTTCATGAATCTACTTTAAAAATTCCCCTAAAGCTATAGCTGTTGTCATGGTAATAGAAATTTTGGTGGTTCAGTGGTTAAAGAGTTAGGCTGTGAACTTAAAATTTGATGGTTCAAACATACCAGCCACTGTGTGAAAGAAAGATATGAACATTTGCTTTCATAAGGATTTACAGCCTTGAGAAAGCTATGAGGAAGTTCTACTCTATCTTATAGGGTCACTATGACTTGGAATTGACTTCAGGATAGTGTGCTTGGTTTTGTTTGGTGGTACTTAATTAATGTACAGTTGTCTCCAGTTCTTGGTAACCTTATGCCTAGTGCTGTGTCATCTCTGTGATCCCTGGTGTGTTCAAGTCCATTGCTTTAGCTTAATTCATTTACTTCCTAAGAAGTCAAACTCTAGTTATTTTCAAAGTTATCAATAACTGTAGCTGTGTTAGGCCGCATTTTCTGTATTAACAAAATCAGGGTATATATACTTTATTTCAGGAAAGAAAATAATACCAAGGAAGCATCCCAGCCCAGCCAAAATCAAGCCAGTGGTTCAGATGCTAGACAGTACTACCTCCAGACTTATACAGGTGACAGCTGTTGAAGCAAGAAGGTGGAATGGACGTGGAGTGATCACAAGGTGCTAGGAACGGAGTCTCATGAGTCCTTGGCAGGAAAATGGCAGGGTTCTGCAGATCCCACAGCCACGAGGCCACACTGGGGTCCAACCCTCGAGCCAGCAGCTGGGCAAAAAGGGGTGAGCAAGAGATGACTTGCTGTCAGTGTCTCATAAAAACAGCTGCACCTCCAGGCAGGTATCATAGGGCTTTCTCCTCATTGGTGGGTTGGCCTCCACACCTACCTTCACACAGTGCAACAAGTTGACATAAACTCTAACCTACAGCAGCTAAGCTCTTTAACCACCATCTCTACAACAATTTAGTTTAGCCTGTGAGAAAAACAGATAAAAAAGTAGCCCAAACAGGAGATACCAAGAAAAATTTTACTTGAATTTTTATGTAAAAGTATAATGCCTAATTTATAAGGGACTTAGTAAAGACAAAATGAGATATTTATTTGAAAGACCTAATAAAGCTGCTTTTTAGGCAGCACATCCTTAAATTGAAACAACACAGAGAAGTTTATCACAGTTCCTGGCCCAGGAGTACCCATAATTCTGTGAAGCTTACCATAGTAAAATGAGACAGATTAAAAAGAAGAAAAAAATCCCACTAAGTGCTTAATATATAGCTTAGACTCATCATACTTTTACTATGATCTAATTAGTAGTTAAAGCAATATCAACTTTGCTAATGAAAATTAGTTAAAAAAATAAATATATTCACTACCTAGGAAAAAGGTAATATTGCATAAAATGAAAATATAGAAGATAAGAAATCTAAGTCTAAATTACCGATGCAGAATAAAGGTATAAAATAAATCATAAGTAGACCTTCAAGAAGAATTCATATTTTGTGAGAAAAATGGACAGTTTCATAAATATATGTGAATTGAGAAGACAGGGAAGGAGATTATAAGTCTCTTGAGAGAGATTGAAATGAATTCGATGACAGAAGAAGCAAATGCAGCAAGAACAATGAATGACTTATTTGCTTCCGTGTTCACTGGGGAGAGCCGGAAGATGCACCAGAAAGTGAAACATGTCCCCGAGGGAGATGGCGAACTCCTGAAACCAAAGACCTGGAAAATCATTTACAAAGGTAACATCTCATTATACTGAAACCTAGAGTGCTGCTAAATTGTTTTATTAGGGCAAATTTTGGTTGGAATGATGTCAGGTGAGACAGCAACTTACAAATTGTTAAATTTGAGGATAAAAATAAAATAATTCCTGAACATAAAAAATTATGGAGCGTAATCAGAAATGTTGAAAATGCATGCTCATAGATGTGCATTCAACATTATTTAGTATGGAAAAGTAAAAAGCTATTGTAAATTACAAAAAGTGGGGGAAAAGTTATAAAATTTATATGATGAAATATAAAACCATTGCTAGCAAAAGATAGTAGTAATATCAGCAAATGCATATGGCATAATATAAAACAACAGACAATTACATCTACAAAATTGTAAACCATAAAAAATGAAGTAGAAAACAGGAAAAATACTGAGCAGACCCATGAAAAATGTTGAAAATAATTGTCTCTAATTGGACAGTGGAAATGATGATATTCCTTGTACTTCACTGAATTTTCTGAAAGTAATATGTACTGTTTCATAAGATAAATGCTGAACATGACTATATGTTAGCAAATAAATATAAGGGTGACGTTAAAAAAATCAACCAATTCTTTAAGACTTAAAACTGAAAGGAAAATTACTTTATCTCACCAGTTTTGTTCTCCTAAGAAGGCCATTTTCAAACCTTTTAATATCAAATATTTTAATATTTCTGATACATATAAATTTCTATATTTAATACCATATCTTTATATAAATGTGGTGTGCATGATGTGGCATTTCTAAGTCACTCATCCTCATGCCTATCAGTTTTCTACCAACATTATGGATATTATGGATATCATATGGGCATGCGCCTTATTTATGTGGACACATTTTATGCAACAATATGGAAACTCTCATTTATTTTAGTTTAGTTTAGTTTTAGATGTGATTGTTTGACTTATTCATTTGAGAAACAAACAGTTGTTTCCTTCATTTTCCCACCCTCAATAATGAAGCTGTGACATTTTTTCTATTATCATATATGATAAATCTTTTATCATATATTTAGCTATATGGTGGGTTTGTGTTTATTCTAGTACAATATGATAATATTAATATTATATTATATTTTCTAGTCTACATGCTTTTGTTTCCTGAGAAGTTATTGTTGTTGTTAGGTGCAAGGGAGTGGGTTTGGACCTACAGCGACTGTGTTAGTCTGGGGACATTAGAGAAACAAATCCACTGAAGTTCATATGTATAAGAAAGAGTTTGCATGAATGTTAAGTGCACATCAAGAAAACATCTCAACCCAGTGCTGCCCAAGCCCACAAGTCCAACATGAGCCTATATGTCTGACACCAATACACAGTCCTCCTCCATCTCACAAAACAGATGCAATGATGCCGACTGCAGGAGGAAAGCTGAGTCAGTGAAGGTGTAAGCATCTCAGCACTGGCAGGGGTCTCCAGGAGGTTGCTCCAGCACCCACGGCTGCATCAGGGTAGATCCCTGGGGCTTTCCTCAGGGATGTCTTACAGGAAGTGAGCCTTGCCAGCTGAAGCAGGGAACTGGCTAAGGCAGCTGCACCCTGGTCCAACCATCAGAAAGCAAGAGACAGGAGAGCTAGAAAAGCAAGGCTCACTGAGCCATTTATCTTTCCATCCCCCTACCCCATGCACAACCGAAAAAAATGCTGCTTGGTCCTGTGTCATCCTAACACCCACTCCATTCCTGAGCCCCTTGCTTCAGCTTCTAGGTCAACCTATCTCATTGAGGACTTTTCTGTCTTTTGCCGCAGGGTCCTCCACCTTAACAAGAATGATGCTGTCCTCCAGGGACTGGTCTCTTCTGACAATGTGTAACACAAAGTCTTATCCTCTTTGCTTCTATGGACGCCTCTGGTCATACTCCTTTTTAAAATATTTATTGTGTTCCTAAGAACCCATCCCCAAACTGCCAGAGATTAAAAACTCTCCTAATATATTTAAATATATCAAATAAGGTCTTAGTTCAACTTCCCAAGAAGCAAATCCTGATAAATGTATTTTGGATTCATGTAATTTCTAAAGTGCTCTGAGAGAAAGGAGGGGGAATGGATGGAAGTAGGATAGTTTTAGACAGATAAGAAGATGGATATAATCTTTCATCTAAAGTCTAGCTTGGACCTTATCCAAACGAGGAAACTGGAACAGAGTTCTCTGAGCAGATAGTTACTAGCAGGGGGTATGTGGGGGTGTGGAGTTTGTGACTTCTCTGGCTTCCTCTGGCTCAAGGGCAATTTTCCTTAGCAGGGGATACATATTTTCTATTAGCATCCATCCACAGAAGAATAGGTGCACTGAGCTGGAAAAAAAAATGGATTTGGGCAACATACAAATTCCAATACAGGTAACTTTTCAGTTTGGGTTCCCTTTTATTTATTTAATATTCACAACTTGACCAATAAGCAATGTGACACAAACTAAGAACATACTGAAGAATTTCTTTCTCCTTTGATCCACAATTAGCACTCACAGAAGCAGCAGTCAAGAAGCCAAACAACATATTGCATTGACCAAATAGGTCTTAGAAGAACGGTCAGAATGCTCCTCAAAAGTGATGGTAGCAAGACTTTATCTTACATTTGGTCCTGTTATCCGAAGGAACTAGTCCCTGGTGAAGGATATTGTGCTTAATAAAGATAGGCCATTATGAAAGGGGAGGAGCCTCAACAAGATGAATTGACAAAGTTCTTGCAACAAGTTCAAATAGCAATAATTGTGTGGATGGGCAGAAGAGGGCAATGTGGTTTGTGCTGTGCACAGGAATGCTATGAATTGAACTGACTTCGTGGAGCCTAACAACATAACAACTTCCAATGGAGGTGCATTATCTTTTTTTGGTTATTTTTTCCCCCTTTACTTTCTTTCACCCCTTTCTTTTCCTCCTACCCACTGTCTTTCTTTCCTTCCTTCAGTCATTAATTTATTATTTGTCCTTTCTTCATTCCTTGAGATTCCTGTCCCTGTATTCAAAAATATCAGTATGCATAGATTGTGTGGACTATGAGGGTTAGTCAAAAAGTATTGCTACTAAAATTCACATGCATACATGCACTGGTTTATTCCAAATAAAATGCTGAAATGTGTCTTTGTGATTAGTGGGTGTTTGTAGACAAAATATATCAAGTCATATACCTGTCAGCCTTTTGATGGTGCTCTAAAAAGTAAATGTCCAATTATAACAGTTGTTTCTTAAGAGTAATTTAAATTCAAATCTGAGAGTTTAGTGTAGGAGGTTAAGAAGGCTGTTTTCGTTTGGGGAAAGACCAAAAAATTGTTTTGAGATATGTATATATATCTCAATATATATATCTCAATATATATATATCTATATCTATCTATCTATCTATCTATCTATCTATCTATCTATCTATCTATCTATATATATCACAACAGAGCACCTGCTCATTCTTTTGGGGGGGGGCGGCTGTCCTATGAGAAATTTGTTGAAAGTCTTATGCATCTAGCCAACAGTCCTGATATTGTCCCTTCAGGCTTTTTTTGTTCTTGAAACTCAAAGAACATTTAAAATAGAGTCCTTAAGGATACTCAATCTGCCAGTTTGACATGGTGTAAATTAAAGACTGTAGAACCATTATGGAAAGGGTTAAAGGGTTATATACATCACCTTCAGCAGTGTATAGACCTATTATTGGTTCGCACTAAATACTAGGTCCAACTTAAGAATATTTAGTTTTTACATCATGGCCCTGTAAGCAAGGAGCCAAGTAAGTCCACACAGAAGAACATACCAGTTTGTATGATCCAAAGATGACAATTACAAAATTCAAATATGATTAAGGGAAAAGTATCAGAACTAAAATTATGAACACTCAATTTGGAAAAGACTATGGAGGATGGTGGGAGCCCAAAATTCATCTGTAGATACAAGGAACTATATGTGACCTCCTCCCTGGGGGACAGACAACCGAAAAGTGGGTGAAGGGAGCCATCAGACAGGGCAAGATATGACAAAATACCCATTTATAAACTGTCAAGGGTTCATGAAGGAGGGTGGAGCGGGGAGAGAGGGGAAAAATGAGGACCTAATGTCGGGGGTTTAAATGGAGAGAAAATGTTTTGAGAATGATGTACAAATGCGCTGTACACAATTGATGTGTGTATGGATTGCTATAACAGTTGTATGAGCCCCTAATAAAATGTTTAAAAAAAATTTATCTGTAGAGTATCTAGTTAGACTGAACTGCTGGGAGATCCGCTGTAGCTAAGGCGAGAGTCCTGAACAGCCTTACTCTCAAGCAGGGAGACGATTGAAATCCTGATTATGCAGCATTGAACTTGATACCAGGCCAGTTGTCCTTCCTATAGACAGGGCCTGTATTAGTACCAGTGCAAGTATCTCTTAAGGGTCCCATGACAGAAATTTCTTCCCTGGCTTTTTGAATGTTGATTGGTACCTTTTCCCTTTTATGCATCATGTATATGTTTGCCTTTATACTAATATGATCTTATACTTACTACCTTCATGCAGTTTATCTTTCACTGCTTTTTGTTGAGTTTCCCAGCTGTGAAGCACAGAAAGAATGGATGTATGCTAATAATGACTGTTACAAGGTGTTTTCAGGCATGCAGGGGTGGGGGATGGGCGATGGGGAGGGGAGGAAAGGGAAGGGAGATTTCAGGAGTGAACAGTGAGGGTGGGAGCGGGGAGGGAGCACTAGAACTGATAGTGATTGCACAGCTCAGTTCCAGGGCAAAGTGATCATGGGGGGTAGCTCTAAATGCCAAGGCGATTGTACCACTCCCTTTGATGTGATTGAACTAATGAACTCTATACTTGTATGATTTGTGAATATGTACCAATAAAACTGTTGGGGGAGGGGAAGAAAACACTATTAAAATTAAAAAATAAAACCAAGTATATAGAACTAGATGGAAGCTATGTCAAGAAAAAATAATTCACATTTTAATGCATGTTTAAAAAGATTTCTATAATTTTATAACTATATATGTATATATATGGGGGCACCCCTCAAAAAACAGAAAACACTCCACTGAGCAGAGCTTTCAGAGTACGCATTTTTCCCCACTAGGTGAGCATCAAGCAGCTTGCTCTGAGTTAGTGTACTCAGTGGCATCGCCTGGGAAAGTTCTCTTTGGTCACAGTGAATATTTTTGTAAAAGCAATTTTGCTCAAACCTCATGTTTTTGCAATGGCTAATTAGGAGAACAGCTTGCTGCTGTGGCATTCTGTTTCCTTCCTGCTGGAGGGGTGAGCCAGCAGAGGGGGGGCTGCAGAAACTGTTGTGATGTTAAGCACAGCTTACAAGGACAACTCTCAGGGAAAAACTCAAGGGTAGGAGTGTTTTACACAATTCAAAAAAAGGTGAAATGTCAATTGATGACAGCCCATGTTCTGAATATCTGTCAATTTCCCGAACTTATTAAATTGTCGACTTATAGTGCACTTGGAGTTCAGTTCCACCAGATCAGACTGTTAATCAAGCTTTCTATTAAGAGGTTCTGAAGACATTGCTTAATGTGCAGCAAAAAAAAAAAAAAAAAGGCCTGATTTGTGGCAGGGAGGGACTGGTTTTGCCACCACCTACTCACATGCTGTCTCAGTGCACCAGTTTTGACAAAAAACAAAACAAAACAGCATGCCTCTCCTGCCCCATGCACCTGAGTCACCTCATCTTGCTCCCTGTTACTTCTTTTTGTTGCTGCGAATGAAGAGGGGCCTGAAAGGGCAGTGATTTGGTGATGTAGAAGAGGTGAATTAAAAACAAGGGAGGTGCTGTCAGCCATCCAGATGAGTTTGTAAAATGTTTCCAAGAATGGAATTACAGATTTGACAAATGTATTACATGTAATGGAGAGTCCTTTGAAGGTGATAAAGTTGTTTTGTAAAATAAATACATAGCTTGTAAAAAAAATTCTGTTGATTGTGGTATGGTCATATTGTAGTCTCTTAGGAAGGAGTTAATCTCTGGCTTGAGACATATACTCCTTGCTTTTACTGTTCTTGGAACCAAAATGGGGAAGTAGTCTGCTTGCTCACACTTTTCAGTACACCCAGTCCAGTTACACGAGAGAGAGAGAGAGAGAGAGAGAGAGAGAGAGAGAGAGAGAGAGAGAGAATATGAATGAATCCGGGAGTCAAATTGCTTTTGTTTTCAGCCTTTCTCTACAAGCCTTCATTCAAAGGTAACTACCCGGTACCCGGGTCTTCCAGGGTTCTGTGACACAACATGGTTTGCCATTACAATAAAAACTCTCTACTTCTGACTACTGCTTAGTTTCCAGTTTTCTCTCATCAGCTACTAGGTGCAAACTTTCTAATTTTCAGGCATAAAATTTTACTTGACACCAATTTCTTCTGCTTTCCTTCTTTTTGTTTTGCCTTGGGACTTTCACCTCCCCTTCCCATCTGCAGTAGTCCCTTTGTGAGAAATCAACTCATATTTTCACTCTACCATATGAAACTAAAAGACACTGTTGATTTTAACAAAATACAAAGTTTTAAATGTGTTTGATTTTCATCTACGGTGACAGAAATTATAAAACTTATTAGTTGTCATATTTTTAACTATAGTACAAATGATTAGATTATCTTTTGTTGTGCTAAGTACACAGCAAACATGCAGTAAGATAAATATAATACTGTACCTTAGTGAAAATAATCAGGCCACATCAATACAGGTGAATTTGTGGGAAAATGAAGTATCGACTACAGCATCGGGTTGCATGCATTTGTGTCTAGAAGGCACATCCATCTTTGTGATGTGCTTGTCAATATTGCGTCACAGTTACAGAGTTCTTTGGGTGATGCCAGGATCGGATTTGGGAATATGCTAAAAACTCTCGGCATGTGAGATTGCATAAAATGCATGTGGAGGCTGTACTTCTCCCTTTCTCTAGTTTGTGCATGAGTTTTTTGTCTTTTCCTCCCAGAATAAAATTTTAGAACTGTATCTTCTCTGTAACACATGCACATGATAAAAAGGAAACTATATCTCTCCAGAGGTTCTCAGCCAAGGAAATACCATTTTCATGAGAAGTATTGTTTCCCAGGAGAGGGTTGGCTGGGGGTACTGTTGACAAGGAGATATCATTACATCCTTACATTATTCTATTTCAATTCTGATATGGAAAAGGTATTGCTATTATTATCACTAATTTGTTCAGATAATAGCTGAAAAAAATGTACGAGTGGAATGTGGACTTATACAATACTTTATATTTCTCACATTATAATATCACTTGCTAATTTTACTTTTTCATTACAATACTGAGATATTTTTAACATGAGATAATTCACATGCAACAAGCAAAGTGACTGCTGAGTACATTGCCACGAATGCCACTTCTAGGTAAGCAATGGAGATCCGTGAATAAAGTTGTATGTTATTTTTTTAAAAACACAAATTTATTCTTTTTTAAATGTTTTATACTAATAGACCCATCACAAGTACTTTAGTACAACAATATTTAATGTGAATTTTTACATTTATACTCCCTTGAAACCCCTGTAAAGTGGTTTTTAAAATGAAAGATTGAAGATTCTTCTCTGAACAGAGAATCAATGCTCCATGTCATTTATATCTTCTATTTAGTAGCTATTACTAATTAAGCTCCTATTTATTATTAATGTTTTCATAAACATTGGGCTTGGATTGTTTGTTTAATGCATCTCTGTGCATCTAAGGCTAGGACATTCATTCTTCATTTGGTGCTTGTTATACTTCTGCGATCTCAGAAGTAATCCTTAACAATTCCTTACCTCCAAGCTTCTCTGAGTTGAAGAAGAAGTAGATCCAAGGAGCCGTGGGAGTTAATAAGGACCTGGAGAAAGCCCGTGTTCCCAAAGGGACAATCTAGACAGTGGCCGAGGGGTAAGATGAAAAGAATCATCAACATCGCTTCTCGGCCTTTTGGCTAAGATCAAGTGTAGGAATCATCAACTTTAGAAAGTGTGTTCTAGGTGGTGGTCAAATTGTCTCTCATAGTAATGTGTATTGTGTTAGGTTCCCGCTAGTTGGCTTTGACCCCCCAAATCCCTATGCACACCAGAACAAAACACGTCACTGCCTTGCACTATCCTCACAATTGTTCCTGTGCCTGAGCCCTTTGATACAGCCACGGTGTCGATCCATCTCTTTGAGGGCTTACCTCTCTTTCACCACCTCTCCATTACCAAACAGGGTATCATTCTCCAGGGTCTGCTGTCTCCTGTTATGAGTCTGAAATGTGTAAGATGAAGTTTTGCCATCCTTGCCTCTGAGGAGCAATCTGGCCTGACATTTTCTAACACAGACTGATTTGTCCTTTTAGCAGTCCATGGTACTTTCCGTCTTCTTCTCCAGCACAATTCAAACGCATTGATTCTTCTCTGGTCTTCCTCTGTCAACATCCAACTTTCACACGCACATGATGTGATGGAGAATACCATGGCGTGGGTCAGGTGTAACTTAGTCTTCAAAGTAACATCCTTGCTCTTCAATCCTCTAAAGAGGCTTTATGAAACAGAATTACCTAATGCAATACACCTTTTGATCTCTTGATGACTGTTTCCATGAGCATCAATTGTGGATCGAAGTAAGATGAAATCGTTGACAACTTGCCTTTTCTCTGTTTATCATAATGCTATCTATTGGTCCAGTTGTGAGGATTTTGGTCTTCCTTACAATTGAGTTCTAATCCATATTATAGGGTAAAATCATTGATCTTTATCAACAAGTGCTTCAATTCCTTTTCACTTCCAGAAAGCAAAATTGTGTGATATGCATATTACAGGTTGTAAATAAGCATTCCTTGCATCCTGATCCACACTTCTTAATATAATCCAGTGCATCTCATGATTTTCTCAGAATATAGATTGAACAAGTATGGTGAGAGGATATAACCATGATGCACACCTTTCGCTATTTCAAACCGTGCAGTGTTACTTTGTTATGTTTATACAACTTCTTCTTGATCTCTGTGCAAGTTCTGAATGAACACAATGGAATATTCCAGAATCCCCATTCTTCTCAAGTTTATCCATCATTCATTATGGTCCATACAATTGAATTTCTTTGCATAGACAATGAAACACAAGGAAACATGTTTCTGGTATTCTCTGTTTTGAGCCAACATATATCTAACATCAACAATGATATCTCTTGTTCTACACTCTTCTGAAACTGGCCTGAACTTCTGGGAGTTCTCTGTCCACATGCTGTTGTAAGCATTGTTGAATGATCTTAAGTAAAACTTCACGTGTGTGATATCAATGATAAGGTCTATATTTTGATCATTATATTGGGTCACCATTTTTTGGAAAGAGCACAGATATGGATCAAGAACTCAGTTGGCTAGCTTCTAATTTTCCTGGCATGGACAATGAATACTCCCAGTGCTGCTTCAGGTTTCTGAAACATTTCAAAGGGTATTTCATCAATTCCTGGAACCAGGTTTGGGCTACTGCATTCAGTGCAGCTTCAAGTCTTCATTTAGCACCATGGATTCTTGCTTCTATGCTACCCCCAGAAAGGATGGACGGTCGACTGCTTCTTAATGTACAAGGGAATTTAAAATGGAATTACTTGCTGAAGTCTAAAGGAGCTGGTTAGGAATCCAGGTCAAGTTCCTTTCATTTGTTCTACTTTCACCTGAGAGCAGACATCAGTGCAGGTTTAATTGTCTAACTAAGGAAATAGGTGATGAAGCAATGAATGTAGAAACACGGTTTCTTCAACCTTTACATAAAGCTCTCATCCAAATACCATCAGGAATAATTCTGCTTGAGCTGGTTGCTTTTGAAGCAGAATATCATCTGGGAAGTGTGATGCAATTACCCTGTGACTCCTCTCTTTTTGCCTGCATTTTCAATCACTACATTGTAACCAATCAAAAGCAGGAAAGTATATACTGTACATCAGTCTCACTGTATGATCCTCATTTCAGAAAGTCTCAAATTAGGAGCCCTGTTTCAAGAATCCCCACTTTGCCATGATCTAAGTTTATTTTTACCCAGTAAGAAGTCCCTACAGCCTTTCATTTTGAAGTGCTAGCTTTCACTATGTAGAATTCAGTGTCTTTCCAACATGAGCTGTTTCTCTACTTTCTTTCTTTTTTTGGGGGGGTTATATGAATGTTTTTTAAAAGCATTTTATTAGGGGTTCTTATAGCTCTTATAAAATTCCATACATCAGTTGTATCAAATATATTTGTGCATATGTTGCCATCATTATTTCTAAAACATTTTCTACTTGAGCCCTTGGTATAATCTTCTCTCCTTTTCTCTCCCTCTCCCACCCTCATGAATCCTTTATTAATTATATTATTATTATTATTTCATACCTTACACTGCCCATTGTCTCCCTTCACCCATATTTCTGTTATTTGTCCCCTTTGGGAGGGGGGTATATATCTAACCTTGTGATGGATTCCCCCTTTCTCACCCTTCCTCCTCCTCAACTATCTCCTCACCCTTGGGATATCGCTACTCCAATCTTGTTTCTAAGGGGTTTTTCTGTCCTAATTTCATGTGTTGAGAACTCTTCTCTGTACCAATGTATGTTCTCTAGTCTAGCCAGATTTATAAGGTAGAACTGGGACATGGTAGTGAGGTAAGGAAGCAGTCAGGAACTAGAGGAATGATGTGTTTTGTCAGTGTTATATTGCACCCTGGTTGATCATCACATCCTTATAACCCTTCTGAGGGGGGATATCCAATTGTCTACAAATGGACTTTGGGTCTCCACTCCAAATCCCCTCATTCACATCAATATAGTTAGTTGTTTGTTTAGGATCTTTTGATACCTGATACCTGATCCTGTCAAAACCTCATGATCACACAGGCTGATGTGCTTCTCCCATGTGGGCTTATATGCTTTCCTGCTGGATGGCTGCTGGTTTAACTTCAAGCCTTTAAGATCCAAGACACTATATCTTTTGATAGCCGGGCACCGTTTGCTCTCTTCACATTTTCTTATGCACCATTTTGTTTTCAGTGATGATCGTGTTGGGAAGTTGAGTATCAAAGTCCATCTGCTATGTTAATACTTAATGTATAAATATATGCACATTGGTCTCTATCCCTTGCATTATAAATTATTATATTTACATATATACATGTCTATAGCTATAACTCTATAAATAGCTTTTGCCCCGGGAAGGGGAAAAGCTTCCTATGTCTTTCTTCTATTTCCTTTCACTTTCTTTCTATCCCACTATCATGCTCACCCTCCACTCGGCTCTCAGTAATTCCTCTCAGATACACTGAACTTGATTAAACCCAACCAGGTATTATACATCCTCCTAACCATCAATTTTAGATCTCTTGTTGTTCCCTTATCCCTGAGTTTGTTGACTCCTCACTTATACAGTGCCCCCCCATCCCCACCTCTCCTCTCCCATGTCCTCCCAGAACCACCAGTCCTGTTGTTTTCTCCTGGGGATTCTTCATCCTGCCTATCTTGTATAGATAGACATAGGACAGAAGAAAAAGAAAATCAAAACAAACAAACAAAACCAAAAAAACAAAACAAGGGAAAAAGAAAAACATAGTTCCAGGTCTGTCGGCTGACCCTTATGTATGTTTTCTGATCAAGTCTGATGAGGTGCCAAGCCCTGTCCCCAAAGTCAGAAGTCTATTTTCTGGATTCCTCAAGGACTTGGTTACTTTGCTCCCCTTGCTGCCCTGTTGCACTCCCTTTGAGTTTCACCCTGCTGTGCATGGGGCAGACCTGGAACACTTCCTGCACAGTGTCTGCAGTGTTGTCCCCAGTAGCGCTATGGGTCAGTGAGGGAATGTCCTGCCTGGTGGTGGAGCTGGCCCTATGGTCCTCTCTGTGTATTGGCTGCTCTGAGTACTTTCAATAAATCTCTTGATTTTATTTTAGAGGAAGTATGGATTGTTACTTTACAACAACGATAAGGATAAACGGTATTATGGTAAGACACTCAATTGCGTATGAACACGCACAGTATAGTACACTTAGGAGGATTGAGCAGTACGTTACTATGGAATGGGTGGCCAGTGCACTTGCACATTTCAGCTATACATCTTCCTGTACCTTGAGCACTAAAGGAATCCTGAGGGTATCAATGAATAAGACGGTTGCCTGCTAATACAAGGCTGCAAGGCTGGAGATTCAAGTTCACCAGAAGGCACCTGAGAAGAAAGGCCTGACCTTTTTCTGCTGAGAAATCAGTCCTTGAAAATCCTATAAAACACAGTTCTTATCTGGCTTAAATGGGTGCCTATGTTAGAATTTACTCGATGGCAACTTGTTTACTGGTATTACAGAGGCTCCAGAATGGAATTACTTCACACACAAGGCCAATTACTTTATTTTAAACTTCTCAGCAGCATTAAAACTTTTTTCCATTTCAAGAGTGATTTTTTTGTGTGTG
Organism: Echinops telfairi; assembly: GCF_000313985.2. Lineage (NCBI taxonomy): Eukaryota > Metazoa > Chordata > Mammalia > Afrosoricida > Tenrecidae > Echinops > Echinops telfairi. The sequence goes on along the minus strand of NW_022103906.1, from coordinate 72,931,450 downwards.
TGGTGTTTGAAAATAAGTATGTTTTAATGAAGGGGAGATTTGGTTTATGTATGTATTCAATATGAAAGAGGTTTTAAAAGTTCATAGGAAAAGAAATAAAGGAAAATTTCCAAAACTTTTGAAGCCCCTTTTGTATTTTTAAACAATATATATGACTTGAAAATGCTCTATGAAATGCAAAATTAGTTAAATAATTTGCTATTTGTATCGACTTGTTTAATGTCAAATTAGAAGGGTCTAGATGCTTGCTTCTCAGTGTATCCATTCTAATATTGTTTATTTGTAATGCCCAATTAGCATGTGTTCTAAAATTCCAAATTAAAACTAGGGCAGAAATTACCAAGGGCAAGGAATTTACTAATGTGATTATGAGCACCTGCCGCAGACTGCAGGTGGAGAGTTGGTTGTTGGCTGACCAAACAATGTCCTAATGGTAGACTGAGAGTTGAATAAGCCAAAGACTCATTAAGAAATCTATTAGCAAATGGTGAATAGACAGAATTGTGTGCCCATTAAAAAAGTGGTTGTTAAGAACAGGGGGAAAGAGCCATGTTGGCGCCGTGTGTTAGGTGTTGAGCTACGAACTGCAAGTTGGTTCTTCAAGCATTCCAGCCCTTTCTTAGGTTGGAGTCTCTAGAAAAGCAATACCAGCAATGTTTGTATGTGTTTGTTTGTTTTACACATAAAGAGTTATATCAAGAACTAGCTTAGACAGCTATAGAAGTAAGAAGTCGAATCTGGCTAAATCCAGGCCTCTCTTGACTTGTGGAAACTTATAAACAGGGAGCAGTACGACAAAGTAAAGTCCTGAGGAGCACAGATTGGTGGGTGCAGAGGTACTTGAATCTGAAGTCAGCCAAATATATCCACCATCAATCGCTCCTGAGACTGGCAGGTGACACAACAGGAAGTTAGGAATCTGAAGTAAGATCCAGCTTCCACAGAAGACAAATGGCCAAAGAAGATTTGAAACTGCTCCGGCCATTTCTTATACAAAGGCTATACCCCCAAGGAAGTGTCATCAGGCTGTGATCAAGATGAGGGGTTGTGGTCCACCGCTACCTTTACCCATGAGTGTCCAGTTGACATAATCCCTACCCACTATAGACCACCTCTTGTTTACTTAATTCCTCTATGTAATCATATGTACATACATAATCACCAGAGGCAATAAAATCACACTTGTGCCTAATATTACACAAATAACACATGTACAAATAACATGCATTAATCCTATTTTCATCTTATATTTTAAAATGAATAAATAAATACTTAGATAAAAATAGAATTTCTCATAATAATGGTATTCATTTCTGTAACTGTTCATGTGTCCATAGCCGATCGTTAAGCTTCCACTACCCCTTCTGTATTTACTGTGCCATCAGTGAATACCTCATCTTATCATGGTTCCCTGCCTGGTGGGGTAACCCAACACTTCATTCCTGAATAGTCTGGGCTACTAGTAGTCTTGTCATAATTCAGGTGCTATATTTTACCACGGACTTTAATCACAGGATACAGCAGTCCTAAGAGTGAACCTAAGGAATCACCTGGATTCCAGACATCATTATGGAATACTAATCCAATTTCCCCATGGTAATCATAATCAACACAGCATTCAGTACATAATGTCCTTCTTTAGCTGTTGTTAGAGAAGCATGAGGGGCACAAAATGGACAAAAGGTATTCTTCACTGACAGTTCAATCGAATCAGTGCTGTCTGTCCAGGTAAGGGGGTTCTCCCTTTGGAACTAAGACCTCAAGATCTCATGAGCAGAGGCTTACAGGGACAAGAAACAAAATTGTGATGTGTGGGTCATTAGGAGGAACAGTAAGTGATGCTTCTCCCATGTCCACCCTTTGGTTCCTGGACCCATGAATCCTGGCTATTAGAGAAATAGAACAGTATATTGAATGTCTATTTATTCATGAAGAACATTGCTTCATCCTTGCAAGGTGTTAACACCTAGGTGGTGCCATACTTGTGACTTTAGAAGACCATTCCATTCCATCCATCAAGCCAGCTGCTTCAGGCTGCTGGGGAAAATGTACCACGAGCATGGGCTCACTGCTGCACATAATTTTCTGTGAATTGAGTTCCTTGATTTGAGGCAATGCTATGTGGGATAGCATGTCAGTGGATAAGACATTCCTTAATCCATGAATTGTAGTTTTGGTAGAAGCATTCCATTGTCAGCCCTACTCCTCTACACAATTCTTTAATCGCACATACTCATCAAATAGAGATAAACTCATTGTGTCTAACATGACCCAACTAACTCATGTATACTGAAAATGCACTAACCCCATCACGGGAAAGCAAATCCATGACGAGTAAGTGTCTATTCCAGTAAGAACACAATGCTGACCTTTCTTTGAAGGAAGTGCGTTTATGTAATCAATGTGCCACAGTGTTGCTGGCTGATCCTCCCATGGAATGGTACCATAGTCAGTGTTTGCTCTACTGCAGGCAGACGGCCACTCAGCAGTGGCAGCAGTCAAGTCAGCCTTTTCCAGGGGAAGTCCATGTTGCTGAGCCCATGCATAACCTCCACCATGACTAAGCTGTTCATGAGCCCACTTGCAAGTGCAGAAGTGGCTGGGTAAAGAGGATGACTGGTTTCCACAGGTGTCATCCAGGCCACTTGATTATTAAAGCCCTCCTCTGACACACATTTTTTTAACCTTTCAAAGAGGTCTCGCCACATACATATTCCTCATACCTCCTTGAATCCAATTTTCCAATCATGGTCCTTCCAATTCCATGACCATCCAGCCAAGCCACTGGGTTCGACCTAAGAATCAGTATACATTCACTCATTTGGCCATTTCTCCTTCTAAGCAAACAACTGCTGGATGTACTATTTGAAGTTCTGCTTTGGGAGGATTTCCCTTCACCACTCATCATCAGACTGCAACCCGATTGATAGGTTGGGCTCCATCCCTACCCTTACCTAGTTTTGTCTAGTTCACATAATTCCTAACCATCAAAAGCCTCTTTGCAGGAGAAAGAGGAGCTTATCTGCTTCCATACAGATTTATATCCTCAGAAACCTTAAGTAGCAATTCTACTGTTCCTGATAGTGTTGCTATGAGTAGGGATTCACTCAATAGCCTTGGGTTTGTTTGTCTTTGGTATGGAGAGAGAAAAATATGTAGAATTATGTGATATGCTATTGGAACCTGGCCAATAGGAACATGTGGGATTAATAAGCTCATGGTTTGATTGCAGGGCAAAGAGATAAATGGCTCAGCAAGGCCCACTGCCCTCCCTCTTGCTCTCTGGTGATCTGACCAGCATGCGGCTGCTTTAGCTAGTTCTCTGCCCCAACTTGTGAGCTACACTACCTGTGGGACACCCAATCCATGGATCGTGTCACTAGAGCTTGAGTTTCCTCCGAGATCTGCTTCTCCTTGCTGCTGGTGTGTACATTGCTTGAGTGTGAGGCTTTTGGATTCTGTCATCTGGTGTTGCTTAAGATCAATAGCCTATCCAGCCTGCTTCACTAAATTCCTGAGCTTCTGACTGTTGGCCAGAAAGCCTGCATTACCCTAAGGAAGACTCAGCTGTCTGCTTCCTTGACCTTGGATTCAGCAGCCCTCAAGAGTTGAAGGACTTCCAGTATATTAACTGTTCCGTGGAAGTGAGTTGAACAGAGCCCTCTGTACTGCTGTGTGGACTAATTAACTGTTATATTCCCTCATGCTCTATCTATCATCTGTCTATCTATCTATCTATCTAGCTATCTATCTTCATCATCATCATCTATCTATCTATCTATCTGTACAAAATCATAATTGTCCTGGTTTTGTTTCTCTGGAGAACCCTGTCTAACACAAATTACAATTTAACACAGTTCATAAAGAACCAGTAACACTGGGAAGTCCGGTGTCTGGAGAGTGGGGTATGGGGCTGAGATATGTGTCTAACTGGGTCCTGGATCCATGAAAAAAATAATGAGAATGTTAAGTGAGAAGCAGAAAGACCAGACTTTATTCATATGGCCATGTTACACTGACAGGGCTGGAGCTGCAGTAGACGAGTCACAGGACTGGAGGTGAGCTAAGATAAAGGTATTTTCAAAGCAAATGCTCTCCTTTGGCATGCCAGTATCATGCTCTCAGCCACACGACATGCAAAGGGGAATCACCCAAGAGTTTAAGAAAAATTCTAAGGATTTCAAAAATAGCATTTTCTGGTTGAAAGATAATAAAAGAAATGATTAGGGAAAAAACAAGAAAACAAAAAGACTGGTGGTGGCAGGTAAACCTGTCACAGTTGGGACATAATCTCTTTGTTTTTCCTCTAGAGTGATGGATGGGAGTTATAAAACACTTTGTTGTATAGCTTCTATTGTTATTATTCTAGATGGTCAAGGTCAACCTGGAGATTTGTACTTATTATGACCCAAACAAACTGCAAGATTTATTTTAGATTTCTTTTATTTTTTTAAACCCTACTGTTACCCTATGTAAAAGACAGGACTTTCGGGCTGGCACACCTGTACTCACTGAATGGTGAAGTACCTTGGGAGAAATATCTAGAGCTCTCCAGGTGAGAGATCATCACCATGGAAAACCCCACTGTGTGCACAATTGAGTCTACTAGGTGGCAATTGTTATCTTTTTGTTAATTAAAATAGGTGTTCAGATATTATTTTTTAAATGAAGAAGTAGAATTTAATGTTTCCCAGAAAGGGATATTTTAAAATAAACATAAACTCTTAATTTTTTAAAGGGAAAGTGTCTATACATTCCACATTTGTGTGTGTTTGCTTTGTTGTTTTTATTGGTTTACAGTGGATATTTAAAATTAGTCTCAGCAAACTTGTGAACATTGTCCTATTACTTTGTACTGTCTTGACTAAGAATACATAATTCATTTTGTGAGAGCATTTAGCCTTTCTGTTTCCCAGTTCCTTCAGGTATAAAATGAGAAATTGGACAATCTGATTGCTACGACATTTTCTGAACTATTTTCTATTCTGTCTGTATAGAAAGAGAATCCATGCTACTTCTACTAATGCATACATAAAACCTTTATTTCATAAATATTCTTCTCCCTCAGACTAGATTTGCTTATATTTATTTTTCTTCTGTACCTGTACATTACCTATCTATAAACGTGATGAGTCTGTGATATGCTAATATGACGATGATGCTCGTTTGTTCTTGGAAGTGACTACTTCCAAAGTGACGAGCTCCTCCTTTGTCTTTTTTCTATTTAGCACTTGGGTCCCTTATGATGAGATGAAAGTGGAGTTCTTCATCTGGCAGTGTGTTATTCAGGTCTCAGTACAGACATCACCCCCCCCACCCCAATTCTCTTTTCTTCTTCCCATTTCATTTGCACAATTTACTCCCTCTATGCAAAAACTCAAATGATGCTCATTGCATTTTTTGTTGATTCTTCCCTTTCTAAATGTTTGGCCCATTATGCCTGACGGACTTCTAAAGTCCCTCACCAAGACCTGTGAAATGATTTTTGTTTGTTTCTTGGAAAGGTGAGAACTCATTTATTCCAGTGATTTGATGCATTTCTTTGTGGTTTTGCTTTCCCAGCCTGACACACAGGGCGCCTCGTCTCTGCCACAATAATCCCCTTTCTCATTTTCTATCATCTCCGGAAATCTAAGGGAAGAGTCTTGGTGGAATTGAGAAACAGTAGTTTTGTTTGCCTGCTTTCTTCTAGATGTTCTCCTCTTCTACATTAATCAGAACCAACTCCTGTTAAAAAGCATATGTAAAGTTCTTCTGTATAGGTTTACTTTGTATGTAAAACACTGCTTAACACAGGCAGGTTCCTTGAATGACAGAAGAATCATTTTAAAAGGCTTTAAGTTGAGTAAATGGATCATGATGTTATACTATTTTACATCCAATTTTACTACATATACTTAATGATACTAAATAAGTGCTATTTAAAAGATGACCATTTTCACGTGCCTGGGCTATGTCATAATATTCAGAATGGGCAGGTGAGGTGATGGGAACCACTTAAGCTTATGCTTATGACCACATGTGCCACATGGAACAAAACGGCTCAGTTTGGTCACCTGGGTGAAGTAGCAGGTGATATTTTTAGAACATTTAAAATTATGGATTCTCTCCCTAAGCATGTTGATGTATTTTCACAAGCTTAATGATGATATTTTCTTAGTCATGGATATTTACTTACAAGGAACAGAAACCAAATAAAGTTTTCTGGACAAAAATGAAGACAACAGAGGATAGCCTCATGGAATCAATGACAAAAAGGCCAGTCAGGCTTCACAGGATTTTAAGTGCTCAATGGGAAGCATTATTCTTAAAGTGAAGAAAATTATCAATAAATAACATTAACTAAATGGGAAAATAATTGGTAATTTATGGTTGCTCTCATTTGAACTATCACTGTTTTTGTTATTTATCTTTCTTTCAAAATTGCTTTTGGTCTTATTGTTCATGTAATCCCCCCCCCCTCCCCCGTGGCAAACTTTTCCAGAAGAAACATGTCTCATAAGATAAATCCTGGAGTGAATAGTGTTGCTGTGAATTCACATCGAATGAAAAAGGTCAGAGATTTTCACTTAGATCTTTGCATTCACACGGAATAAACTGAGCTATTCATCTCCAACACACAGTGGCATGTAAACTCTTACATCTCCAGCCTACAAATAGTTTTATTTTAAGCATTTCAAAGTGACCTATATTCGGAGGGTCTGCAGGGGTCAGAATCCACTTAATGGCAGTAGGGCTTTGTGTGTGTGTGGGTGGGGGTGGGGGGGCGAGGGGTTATATTCTGAGGAGGGTTAGTTTATCATAAATCAAAGCCAAGTAAACCAATTGACTGAATTGATCCAAACTTACAGTGGCCATGTGGGATAGAATGGGAACTTCCCCATGGGGCTGCCAAGGTTGAAATACCACATTACCACATCTTGCTTCTGCGGAGTGACTGGCAGGTTAGAGCTACTGACATTTAAGTTAGCGGTCAAGTAGTTAACCACCGCACCAGCAGGGTTTCTCAGTCCCTCCTGGAAATGAAGGATGGACTCTCCTGAAAGAGTCTCTAACTAGGTAGATGATTACTGGGTAAAGCTACAAAAAGAAGTAGTCATCAAAATGTTCTTGGAGAGATGGGATCCAAAGATAACAGATTTTTTCACAAAGTTTTTGAAGCCCCCTGTATACAATGGGCCTGCTGGTGTTTACCTTGTTCTAAAACGACAGACGGAATTCTGTAGAAGTTATCTCTGAAGTATTTAAGAGTGAGAAGTCATGCAGATACCCTATGAGCTTTTTGTCACACACTGTTACACACTTTTTTCCTAACCTCTAAATCAGCGCTTCTCAACCTGTGGGTCGCCACCCCTTTGGGTAATGAACGGCCTTTTCACAGGTGTCGCCTGATTCATAACTAGCAAAATGACAGTGATGAAGTAGCAACGAAAAAATAATTTGATGGTTGGGGGGGTCACCACACATGAGGAACTGTATTAAAGAGTTGCAGCATTAGGAAGGTTGAGAACCACTGCTCTAAATAGAAATCTTGAGTAACAGTCTCACCTGGTGGAACTGAACTCCAAATGTACCATGAGTTAGTCGATACTTTTGTCCATTTGGAAAATTGATGGACATCCAGGACATGGTTTGTTATCAATTGACATTTCACCTTTTTGAAATGAGAAAACCACTCCTATGCTTGAGAATTTTCCCATAATGCTGTCCTTTTAAGCTGGGTTCAACATCAAAAAAGTTTCTCCAACATTTTGCTAGAGCAGAAAGGAAACAAAATTTCACAGCTGCATTGCTGTTCTCTTAAATTGGCCATCACTAAACACAAGATTAGAGTGAAACTGCTTTTATGAAAAAATTCACTGTGACCAAAAGAGAACCTTCCCGTGTGATGCCACTGGGTGCACTAACTCAGAGCACGTTGCTTGATGCTTGCCTACTTGGAAAAATGCATACTATGAAAGCTCTGCTCCACTCTGCACAATTCTGTTTTTTGCAGGGTGTCTCCTCATATGCCCTAATGAACTTATATTATATTTTATATTATACTTTAACTTATATTATACTTTAACTTTTCTTTTGATCTAATTCAACATTTCATAATATTTGAATATTTTGTCACATTAAATTTGCAATTCTACCCATTCAGACATGTAATCCATACATCTCTTTTTAAAATTTAAATATGAATGTTGGACAGGGGAAATCTATATCTATAATCTATATCTATCTATATAGATATAGATAGACAGACAGACAGATAGATAGATAGATAGATATGAAAAAGACAAGAAAAACCCCCAAAACTCACTGCCATCAAGTCAATTTCTAACTCATACTGAGTCTATGGGATAGAGTAGAATTGACCCTTTGGGCTTCCAAGACTATAAATCTCTGAAAAATTAGTGAGCCCCATCTTTCTTCAGTAGATGAGTCAGTGGATTTGAACTGCTGACCTTGCAGTTCAACCTTTACCCTTACCACTATGATACAAGGTCTCCTTAGCCTTAGACCAAATCTTTGTTAAGGTAGTAGATAATACAGATTGATCACCCCACCCTGCCCCAACTCCCATTGAAATTGCAGCCTTTTGCTCTATTCCTCAGAGTTTGGTTAGCTGGCTAAAGAGCTTAAAGGCTAACAACTTCAGCTTCTTTCAGACTGTAGAGCCTCCTTCTCTATCCCCTCTCTTCTTTGAGGGGCATATCCCCTGCCCCGGCTTTAATGTTCACATTACTTACACTAGGATCTTTTTTTGGGTTCAGACATGTGATTATTTCTTTTTCAATTCAAATTGAAATACTGGTGGTATCTTCCTCTTGATGTCTCTCTCCCTTAGAAGAACTTGCCCTTGGTAGCTAGTTGACACTTCTCTTCTGTCTGATCTCTCTCTCTCTCTCACCTCCCTACCGTTGTTCTTTCTGGCCTCAGTTTTAGGCAAATGAAAGGATGGGCAAGTGTGAATGGTCAACATTATCATTAACATCTACTGTCTCAGTAAGAGCTGCTTTATTTAACATGTGTTTGGTTTCTTGGAAACTCAGAATCTAATATAAGACCTTCTAAATTCCCCTTTTGTGTCCCTTCCGTAGTATGTATTCTTGTTAACAAACACTAAAGGAGTGCATTTACTCTCCTGCAATAACTATAAAGCATTCTCATGTTGCTTTCAAACCCAGTCTCAACATAATCCTCTGGAATTATCTTTAGAAATCAAGATTTTTAGAGAAAAGTTCATCATATGATAGCACATTAAATATATACTATGATTATATCTACAACTTTAGGATAACTGACTACCGTAATTGCACAACTTGAAGAATAGAATGGACATCTTTGCACTGTACATGTAGAAATTTTGAGATGGTATATAGTTTTTTATATGTATTTTTACCACAAAAATAATGACTTCTCAGTTGCAAGGAGGGTGTGAGAGGCCTGATAGGGATTCAGCAAGGGCAATGTAACCAAGAGAAATTACTGAAACCCAAATGAAGGCTGAGCATGATAGTGGGACAAGAGGAAAGTAAAAGGACATAGAGGAAAGAACTAG
>NW_022103906.1:72831039-72921015 GCF_000313985.2 Echinops telfairi | reverse complement strand
GAGGAGCCGATATTAAGGGCTCAAGTAGAAGGCAAATGTTTTGAGAATGATGATGGCAACAAATATGTACTTGACACAGTGGATGTATGTATGGATTGTGATAAGAATTGTGCGAGCCCTCAATAAAATGATTTTAAAAAAATAAAGAAAAATATAACCAAAAAATTGATTTCTAATTCTGTTCTTGAATTTCTAAATAGTCTGTGAGACGGATTCTGTCTTTCAGTTTTGCTGGGCAAATTCCCATCTCTGAGTGGTTGGAAAATAACATTAAAATTAAAATTTCAGGTGTGCTAAAAAGATAGTATTATTTTCCTATAATTGAAAATACATTTTTATTATTGATTTATTTCAAAAAGGAGTGAGAACTGTTTCCATCCATTTAGAATCCTATTCCATTTTCCCTAAAATTTATTTTTACTTTTGGAGAAAGTTCTGACTTCCTCAGCATTGCTGGGATGGGATAATGCCATCTTGTCCAGGCCACTGTAATGTAATGCTAGAATGAATGGAGTTGTCTTTCTTCCACTCTGATCCTTTCATAGGTAGTCTATACCAGGATAGTAGTGTAATTGGAAACTTGACTGAGGAAGGATCTTTTACCTGGCTCCTAAGATTGTTGATATCATTCAGGGTTGGAGGAAGGCTTATTAACAATCTACAGTACACAGATGGTACAATTATGCTTGCTGAAGTGAGAAGGAATTGAAGTGCTTGCTGATGAAGATCAAGAATTGTAGCCTTCAGTATGGATTACAACTCAATATAAGTAAAAGCAAAATTCTCACAGCAGGACCAATAGGTAGCATCATGATAAATGGAGAAAGGGTTGAAGTTGTTAAGGATTTTATCTTACCTAGGCCCACAATCAATGCTCATGGAAGCAGCAGCCAAGAGATCAAAAGACATATTACGTTAGTTAAATCTATTACATCAGACTTCTGTAGCCTATTGAAGAACAAAGTGTTTCTTTGAGGACTAAGGTATGCCTGAGCCAAGCCATGGTATTCTCCATTGCATCATATGCATGAGAAAGTGGGATGTTGACAGAGGAAGACCAGAGAAGAATCAATGCATTTGAATTGTGGTGTGCTGGAGAAGAACACTGAAAGTAGCATGGACTGCTCAAAGGACAAACTGATCTGTACTGGAAGAAGTAAGGCCAGAGTGATCCTTAAAGGCAAGGTGGAAAGACTTCATCTTACATATTTTGTACATACTGTAAAGAGAGAACAGTCCCTGGAGAAGGACATCATGTTTTTTTACAGTGGAGCTGTGGCAACAAAGAGGAAAGCCCTTGATTAGATGCACTGACATAGTGGCTCCATCAGGGGGCTCAGGTATAGGAACAATTGTGAGGATGGTGTGTGACTTTTCAGTGCTTTGGTCTGTTATGCCTAGGATGGCCCTGGGTTGGTGCTGACCCAGTAGCACCCAGCAACAGCAACAACAGCAACAATAACAACAATAACTCATTGCTGTTAGTATCGTATTCAAGAGTAGAATAAAAATCCCACTGTGTAGGTTGCTGGCCACTGGGCCTGCTCTATAAAGAAGGTCCCATTCTCCTCTGTCCTAGGATCTTCCTTCTGGTCATTGTCAGTGTTTGTGTATTCATCACTTTCTCTGGCCAATACCACACATACAGAACCCACACTGTTCACACACCCCTTTCACCTTCTCCTATCTTGACTCCTCTTGTTTCCCTGTTTTGTCAATCCCAGGAAGCTTCATTGCCTCCTGATGGGGATTTTGAGATGACTTGTATGCTCTTCGTCATACTGTAAAGCTGTTATTCATATTCTTAGATATTCTCCCAAGATCTAGGCTTTTGAATTTTAAAATTCAAGAATTGATGTTTTTATTTCATCTTCTTTCTGATGGGTGAACATTTTCATAAGTTAATAACATAGTAATGTCCTAGAGGCTATGCAGATAAGAAAATATAAAATACCTGAAAATAAAATGAGGAATCCATTTATTTATCTGTTATCTATCTGTCTATCTGTCTATCTAATCAATCTATCTAATCTATCTATCTATCTATCTATCTATCTATCTATCTATCTATATATATATCTATCTTTGCAAAATCCCAATGTAGCCATCAATACTATTAAATATGTAGCACAGACTGAATATGTTGTGATTATTGTTGATTTCGAAGAATTCTATGTGTTATTGTCTTTGCGAGAGAAAAAATGATGATAGGACAAATGCCAACTTTGTTTACAAATTTTAATCATTTGAAAATGTAAACAATATTTTTCTCTCATAATACTAAAGAAAATAACACTTCCATTATTAAATTAAGAGACTCTATGCCCATATAATTCTAGGTCATGAAATCTGTTCTTTCTTTCAAAATCTCCTTCCTTAGTAAAATTTGGATATTTTTCAACTATGCACAGGTCTTATGGATCATTTTTAATGCCAGACACTTCCATCACTTGTAGAGAGTAAGGCAAATTTACTATACAATTTTGAAAGACTGTTCATCAGTGGCAATTTGTTGTTAGATTTCTTGCTTTGATGGGTTTCATTCAGAGCTGTCCATTGCTATGGCTGTCTAATTGTATGACTATCTTGCAAATAAAACTATTTAAGGAGAAATGAAGAACAGCTTCTCCCTCAACTCATTGCTGTAGTTGATAGAGCATGGCATTTTATCGACATGACATTAACATATTCATCCACAGCAAGACCTGAAAGTTCAATAGGTCAGGAAAGGATCTCTGATCCTCATTTTTTTTCTCTGTCTTGGACGTTTTAAGGCAAGTGTCTAGCTCTTTTCATTCATATTTATCTAGCTAATGAGTATGGCTCTTCATGCCAGCAAAACTGCGTCTGAAAGAAGTTGAAAGCCAATGACATGCTTCAATGATTATTTGAAGCAGCCCTTCTCTATGCAAATCTTCATAAGCAGGTTGCCTTCCTCCTAGTCCCAGATCAAGGCCTTAATGCATGCCCTTCCAAAATATTATATGGTTTCTCTAGCAATTGATATTTCCTTTAGGTAAAAAAAGAAAAAAAGATGAACAAAGAAGAAAAAACACCAGGAAGTGATATAACCATCATGTTGGATTGTCTTATTGAAAAAGATCAAGTAGTTGAATCAATAAGTAAGTCTCACTTGCTGTGCCCATGCCGAGCTTGTATATGGATCAGGAGGTAATCTTTAAACAGACAAAAGGAACATTGCCTGGTTTGACATAAGGAAAGGTGTGTGACAGGGTTGTATCCTTTCACCATAATACTCTCTGTAAGGGGGATTCAAGAAACCAGACTCCGGAGAAGAACATGGCATCAGGATTGGAGAATAGCTATTAATAAGTTTAAAAATGTACAGGAAACAAGTCTGGTAGCTGGAAATGAAGTGGTTTAAGAGCACTAGCTGAGGAGGATCAAGAATTGCAGCTTTCAATGTAGACTGCAACTAAAGATAAGAAATTAAAAACGTATCAACAAGAATAACAATAATCCTCACACAACTGGACCAATGGAAAACTGGGGAAAGGTTGAAATTGTCAAGGATTTTGTCTTAGTTGGATCCACAATTAATACTCATGGAAGCAGCTGTCAAGAGATGAAGGGATGCACTGCATTGGGAAAATAAGCTGCGCACGATTTCTTTAATGTATTGAAGGGCAAAGACGTCACTTTGAGGTCTAAGGTGTGCCCAGTCAAAGCCATGGTATTATTTGCAATTGCCTAATATGCATGTGAAAGTGAGTTATTGAATTAGGATGGCCAAAGAAGAATCAATGCACTTGAATAATGGTGCTGGGGAAAAAAATCCTGAAAGTATCACATATTTCCAAAAGAGAAAACAAATCTTAGAAGAAGTATGGCCAGAATGTTCCTTAGACTCGATATGTGTAGACATGCTATCGTGAGAGGCCATATCCTAGCAAAGGCCATCATTCTTGGTAAATCAGAGGGGTAGCCAAAGGAGGGGGGCGCTCTACAACATGGATTGACACTTTGGTTGAACCAATAGGCTCACACATAGGAACAGTTGTGAGGATGACACAGGACCAGGTAATGTTTCCTTCTGTTGTTCACAGGGTCACTGTGGACTGGAAGTGACATGACAGCACCTAAGAATATCAACAACAACAACAACAACACTTTACAGAATCAGAAAGCCACATTTTTCTTCATAGGAGCAATGGGTGGGCTTGAACTACAGACCTTGTCATGAGTAGCCCAGATATAATCTACTACACCATTAGGTCTCATTGGGGAAATACTAGAGATATAGAAACACCCCTCTCGGAAGTGTCCAGCTCAATGTTTCCCAAAGTGGGTGACATTACCCTATGTGGGGCTGTGGAATAATTGGGGTAAGGGGTCGAAAAGCACATACCTACACTTTATCCTGCATTAAGGACCATAGTACAAAATATTTCACTGCCAAGAGGTTGAGTAATTATTTTCTGAAAGTGGGGAGCAGGCCAAATAAATTTAGAGACCTATTTTCCAGAACCAAACCCACTGCCCTGGAGGGTTCCCATGAGTCAGAATTGACTCCAGGGCAGTGAGTGATGGTATAGACCTAGATGGAGGAACAATAACCATATATTTGATGTCTTTTTAATTTTAAAGTTCTATGACTTTGTAGCAATGCATTTTGACTACCCCTTATATAATACACATTGCTTATGAATAGCATTTATGTTACTAATACAATAGTACAATAATAACAATTCATACTACATTTATTTCAAAGATTTTATAATGTAATAAACTGGTAACAAAAATTATTTTTTAAAATGAGACAAGACAAACATATTTTTTAAAAGACCAATGACAAATTAAAATAAACCAGAGGGGAAAAAAACCTCTGTTAAGAAAAAAGAACTTTCCTCTAGTTCCTAAATGTTTCCTCCCCGCTCCCACTACCATGACTCGAATTCTATCTTGCAAGACTGGCTAGACCAGAGGAGGTACACTGGTACAGATAGGAACTGAAAATACAGGGAATCCAGGACGGATGAGCCCTATAGGACCAGTGGTGTGAGTGGCGAAACAGGGAGGGTAAAGGGAGAATGGGTAGGGAAGAGGGAACCGATTACATGGAACTGTGTGTGACCTCCTCCCTGGAGGACAGACAACCGAAAAGTGGGTGAAGGGAGATGTTGGACAGGGCAAGATATGACAAAATACCCATTTATAAACTATCAAGGGCTCATGAGGGAGGGGGGAGCGGGGAAGGAGGGGAAAAATGAGGACCTAATGTTGGGGGTTTAAGTGGAGAGAAAATGTTTTGAGAAATGATATACAAATGCGCTTTACACAATTGATGTGTGTATGGATTGGGATAACAGTTGTGTGAGCCCCTAATAAAATGTTAAAAAAAAAAAAGGACATGCCACAAGGTTAAAAAAAAGAAAAAAGAAAAAAGAAGGAAATATTGAAAACTAAAATGAATCTAAAAGGGGTTATGAGGGGGGATCAAATGACCAGGTAACACATAGAAAATTGATTTTTTAACTGCTTAATAATCATCAAGCATGGTCCTATAGAGAAAACACATAACTCATATTTGTGAATCCCTAACTGATGCTAGTTACTAAATGAGTGCTTTGAAAGAGGATATAAAATTGTTTAGGCAACTTATTTCCATCCCTAGATAGCATGACCATTCAGCAATGCTATCTTCCGAATAATATATTTTTAGTATATATAAATGGCCACTCCTCACCTGCTAGTTTGTCAAATGGCCTGAGGTAGCGTGCAGGCGATTGTGATCATGGAAGCTATGTCAATAGTATTGCAAAGAGCAGTAGGGTTGTCCGAGGTGAGCACAGTGCAGCTGAGCTTCCAGACTAGGAAGAAGAAACAGCTGTCCACTCAGAAGGACTTAGCTACTGACAGCTCTTAAATGACAGCAGATCATTATCAGAGATCGTGCCAGCAGAGGAGCCCTTCCGACTGGGAGGCCTGCAGAACACTACTGGGGGAGAACGGCCTCTTCTGAGTAGGCAACCTTGATCACACAGAGGGTGTATCACTTTCTGGGCCTTCATTTACTCTATGGATGAAGTAAACCTTCTTATTGTGACTTACTAGCTATATAGCCAAGCAATTTACACAAAAACCTTCTAATTCTATTTAGACAACCAAATCCCAACTAGTAACTTCAAATTATTATAAACCACAGTGATCTTTAATTGTATAAAATATTTCTAGGTATGCTACAATTCGTAGTAAAACAAAGAACTCATTTCACGTGTTCGTTCTTTTGTCGTTCTTGGTTGGTACCAGTCAGTCAGTTCTGACTCACAGGGACCCTATGCACAATGGAACGAAAGACTGCATGGTCACGTGCCATTCTAACAACGCTTCCGAGGTGTAAGCCCATTGTGGCAAACCCTGTGTCCATTCATCTTGTTGAGGGGCTTCCTCTTTTTCACTGACCCTCCCTGTACTTTATCGAGCAAGATGCCCTTCTCCCAGGACTCTCCCCTGACATGTCCAATCACTGGATGTACTTCTTCCAAGACAGAGCAGTCTTTCCTTTTAGCAATCTATGGCACTTTGGATGTTCTTCTCCAGCACCACAATTCAAGTGCATCGAATCTCTTTCTATTGTCCTTCTTCAATGTCCAACTTTCACATGTAGATGACAAGATTGAAAATACTATTACTTAGGCCAGGCACAACCTAGTTCTCATTATAACATCCTTGATTTTCAATACTCTAAAGAGGTATTGTACAGCAGATTTCCCTAAAGCAACCAAATGCTATCTTTTAGAAAATATTAAATCAGATAAATCGGTTCAGTAGCTGTGCGGTGAGGATATCATTGCAATAGTTATAGAGATTTCCTTAAAGGACAGGGCAAGGGATATAAGATCACTGCTTGCTTCACATATGCTGAGAAGAATGAGGAAAGCAAAGTGGAATCTCTACATTACTTCTGTTACTTGTTTAAAGAGACTAACACAGGGATAATTATTAAGTAACTTAAAATGTACTTTAAGTGATTATATAGATGACATGATTATATTTAAACACGCATATTTATCTATATAAATGTTCACATACACATATGTATATATTGATATGTGCTGTATATGATGCATTACTATATGTAATAGATTATATATGATTAAATATGTGTGTTTATATATATGCCAACTCACTGTTATCTAGCTCATTTTGAGTCATAGTGACCCCATAAGACAGGGTAGAATTGCTCCTGTGGGTTTCTGAGACTGTAATTCTTCCTGAGACTATATATATGTGTGTAAATATACCATATATATAACACATTTTCAGCCGATAATGTAAAGATAGGAGGTTCTAACACACAAACAACTCCAGGGGAGAATGATCTATCAGTCTGTTACATGCATGTCACACACAACTCCAGGGGAGAATGATATAAGAGTCTGTTACATGCATGTCACACACAGCCTTGGAAATCCTTTGGGATGGTCCTACCTTATAGGGTTATTGAGTCAGAACTAACTGAATAGCAACATATTTTAATTGTTTGGGTTTCTAATAAAATTTTAGATCAGATACAGAAGAAAACTATTGAGATTATTTTAAGGCACGTCAAGTTCATTTATTGATTAATTATAAAAACGTTTATGTAGATTATATCTTGTCAAAGAGAATACACTCCCCAGAGAAAGCTGCCCTGTTATTTTTTAAATATTAGCATATTTTATTAAACACATAATCTTTGTATAATAGTAAAAAATCTTTAACATTGAACAATATTTTGTCGCACAGTCAATAAAAGAAATTAAATGTGCTTCTTCTTTTCCTGTATGTTAGATATTATCCAGTTACACAGATCAAAGGTATAACTAGGGTATGGCATATATGATATACCTTGCCACCACTTGAGAGGGTGTGCGAATCAGTGTTTTTTATTTGCCATACCGTTTCCATCACCTACTGTGGGAAATAATTCAGCACTTGAAAACTGACTCAATGGCATGATTTTCCTGAGACACCCCTCTGAGTCAGCCATCATGGGAAGATTAGAGAAAAAGCACTAACTAAGTAAATTAGATTCAATGTTGATGTACTTTACCCTAATGTTTCTTATAATTGAGAATTTGGAAGGTTAATTTTTGTACACACAGATACTAATTTTTAAAAAATGGTACAAGCCCTCAACATATTTTTTTTTAACATTTTATTAGGGGCTCATACAACTGTTATCCCAATCCATACACACATCAATTGTGTAAAGCGCATTGGTACATCGTTTCTCAAAACATTTTCTCTCCACCCAAACCCCCGACATTAGGTCCTCATTTTTCCCCTCCCTCAACATATTTTATTGTCCCCAAATCCTTTTACTGAAGGTAAGCTATGAGCTTAGGTAGGTTTATATCACAACAAATATGAGATGCCACCACCCTTTTCAAGATTTCAGGGAGCTTTTGCTAACAGGCATTCTTAGTTATTCCCTATCCCAAGTCCCCAAATATCTAGACTGTTAAATTTGATTCCAGCCTGTCAACCATTAAGCAGCAATAATTATTTCTCAAGTAGTGAAAGTCAAGTGTGACAGCCATTTCATCTCAATAGTTTTTAAATCCCTAACTGTTTAAACTTCCAGCTTTATTTTTCTTTCTCTACTTCTTATGGGTTATCCAAAACAAGAACGTTAAAAGCCAGGAGGCTGAGATTATCCTTGTATTTTCCATTCATTAAAATATGGTTGAAAAATTAGACATGGTTCATGAACACGATGTGTAATTTTCTACATTTTATAAGGCATCCTGGTTCCACAATGGTTAAAATATCTCAGCTACCAGCAGAAACATGGTAGTTAGACTCCACCTGCAGTACCACCAGCACTGTTCCCTTAGCTCTGAGAGAAGGAATCGATAGGCTGCTTCCATAAAGTTTTACAGTCTTGGAAATCCTTTGAGGCAGTTCAACGATAGGGTCACTATCAACCTGGATTTGACTCAACAGTATTGGATTGAGATTTGGCTTGGTTTTGAGATTCTATAAATAAAATCATGATATGTTCTTGCTATTCATGAAACCAACATTCTTACGTTCCTTAACAATAAAAATAGAATTGTGTGTGGTTCACAATGAGGACTGGGGAGAAACCCTTTATACTGTACAGAGCACCATATCACTGCTGTAGTAGAACTTTGATTTCTGTTGCATGATAGGTAAACCATGGTAGATGAACTTAGTTACATTATTCAGGGGGATGTTAAGTGAACAACTGAAATACTAAAAATGACATCTCTACAAGTTTTCATTTAGAAATAATGCTGTAAATTTGTATTGTCTTTAAATGCCTACTTTAAATTATTAGACAGTGTTTCTCAAAGCAGGTAATCAGGCAGTAGCATCATTTAAACTGATTCTTGAGCTCAATCTGCTAAACCAGACACTGCGATTACTACATTTTTCATAAGATCACCTCTCTGATTCCATACTGTGACCCTCATATACACGGAATTTTAGTGACTATTGATTTCAACACAAATCCCAAGTCTAGCCTTAATAATTTTAGGGAAATTGAATCACGTCCTGTCCATTTGCTTCCCTTTTAAATGAAAAGGAGATGCTTTGTCTTTGGGGTACAATTAATTAAAATTTTATTTTATCTACATTTTTAGATGACCAGTCTTCTACCATCAAATGCATTCCAACTCATTGGGACCCTATAAATATAGGATTTCCAAGGTCCCCGGAAAAGGACATCCTGCTCAGTGAAGTGGAGAATCATGGGAAAAGAGGGAGACCCTCGACAAGATGGGAGCCCAACAACACATGCGTGCAACGCTGGGCTCCCACATACAAGCCATCCTGATGCCGGCACAGGACGGAGCAGTGTTTTATTCTAGTGTCATAGTGTTGCTACAACAAAATAACAATAGCAATTACAGAAGAGGGTCTAAGCTAGGAATGTAAACATAGATCTCTCAGTGTCATGAAACTCTAGGTGGTAAGTTTAGTCAAAAGTAGTCTTATTTGTTTTTAAATCTCCACTGAAAAACTATTTAGAGTGTATCTGGGATCCTGGCATTCAATACATTGCTATAGAAAAAATGTCTTCATATAAATCTAGTGATTAATAAGTATCAATCGTGTTGGGCTGAGCTGAGCCCAGCAATTTTAGAATTATACATGCTTATTCCAATTTTTCATCACATGTTTCTCTACATGTAAATAAAAATTGATTTGATAAAAATTAAATAACCTTTCAGTAATGTTCACATGTGTCCCTTGCTTTGATCAGATTGCTAGGTATTGTGTCCAGGAGTTTACATCAAATACTGTCGATTAGCAGAATAGTCCCAAAAGAAAACAAACTCACAAACTCACTGCCTACGAGTCAACGCTGACAGAACTGCCCGTATGGGTTTGAAGCTCTATCTAACAGGAGCAGAACATTGTATCTTTCTTCTCGTGCCGCTGGTGAGTTTGAACTAGTGGAATGTGGTTAGCAGTGAAATTAATAATGCACTCAACCAACAGAGCTTATTTTTTAGAATGGTAGATAATACAAATTTATCATTGGAGGAATTTAACCTCAAAGTTGAAAGGTAACTTAAGAGAAACAGAGCACCATTTACTAAGTATTTTGTGAGGAAGTGGAGAATGGAATAGAAGTGTGGTGAACACAAACTTCTTTTCTTAGACATTAGTGGCAGGGCTCGATTGGTTTCCAGGATACAAAAACAGGAAAATGCAAGGCCCAAATGAAGTTAAGTGAATGGCCCATGATTATCTTCCCTTTCACCTGCCCCATTAGGCGATTGCTTTGTCATTTCATTCATAAAACCCTCATTCACTTGTCCTTTCATTCATAAAACTCTCATCTACTTGTTTTTCACTCAAGCAATAGTCAAGTTTTCATAAAGGGTTACAATCCTCAAGTAAATTAATATTTCATTCTCTGTGAAATCTACATTCTAGAAAAAATAGACCAAAGCTAAACAAGGAATGTGTCATACGTTAAGAGTATTGAATATTACAAAGACAAGAAGAACAGCGATGAGAGCAATGTGATGCTGGGAGGTTGGACTTTGCACAGGGCATCGGTATGGAGTGAGCCAGGCCAATCTGTGAGAGGAGAACTTCGGAAGGAGGACCTGGCACGTGAAAGACCTGGGCTTGACGGTTCATAAGCAGCAGGGGCTGCTGTGGCTGGAGCAGAGCGAGGCAGTGAGCGTCCAGGTTGAGGTCCATGAGAGAAAAGGGAGCCCCACGTACAGTTCGTGTAGGAGGAGCCATGGACTTCAGCATGTCTGTGTGAGATGGGAAGTTGTCAAAGATGGTGTTAAATATGAGTGGAACATAGTCTTACTTATGCTTTAAGATGATCATTCTGGATTGGGTAAAGTTTAGATAGAGTTTGGCAAGACTGAAATCCAGAAAATCTAATGTAATAGACTAGGTGAAAAAATTTGCTAGTTTTGGCATGGGGAAGACATTTAATTGGCACAAAGTGGAAGGATTCAGAATCTTGCTGGCCAAATTAGATTTAGATGAAAGAGAAAAAACCATTGGTGTCAGCAATTGAATAAGCAACATTTACTTAATTGTACAATGGATGCAAGGGGGTTAAAGAGAGGTTTTCTGTTAGGATGGGGATGTGAAAATTTGAAAGTTCTATTTTTTATGCAGATTTGATTTCTTTGCAACATTCGTTAAGGCTCTTCAAACTCCTCTCCACTAGTCAAATCAACCCGATGGTCATTGTAGAATTTTTTTTTTCTTTTTAAAAAAATAGTAATTTAAATGCTTAACAATACCAGAAATGAAACACTAGCTTGTTTTCTGTGACATTTATATGAAATCAAAAGTCCAGTATTAATGATTAAAGTTTTATTTCAACATGGACATAGTCATTGATTGACTTTTTGTTACGGTTGCATGTTTGAAGAACATTGTCATTAGCAAGACATACCATTTGGCCTACAAAGCTGAAAATATTACTCTCCAATCTTTTACCAAAAACGTTGCCAACCGTGCCCTTGATTGTCAAAAAGGCAAAGCCCATCGTCGTACTGTTGATTTTGACTCATGGTGACCTTATGGTTTCTAAGACTTTGTAAATCTTCACTGGAGCAGACAGCTCCCTCTTTCAGCAGAGAAGCAGCTGGTGGGTTTGATCTGCCGGCCTTGTGGTTTGAACTCCCTGGGCAGTTGCTCCCACATGAATTGCAATTGGAAATGACCTGACTTTAAAAATTTCCTTAGATACCAAAACCATAAGAAGATGTAATCATTTAAGTATACATTTTAATGGGGACATCAGTGCTTTAACCAACCATTAATACTTTTGACAAAAAACCTCTCTCAAGCTAAGAAAGGAAACACTGTGTCATATAGAAGTCATTTCAATTGTCTATCTTTTCTACAGTGCGCTGGAAGCCCTGGTGGTGTAGTGGTCACACATTAGCCTGTGATCAGCATGGTTGTCAGTTTGAAACAGCTCTGTGGGTAAAAGACTAGGCTCCCTACTCCTCTGAACAGTCAGAGACCCACAGGGGGTTCTGAACCAGCATTGACTCCCAGGCAGTGAGTTTGCCTTTAGAGGGGGCTTTCCATCTCTGAGGTTATGGTAGATCACCAAAAAACGGGTTACCAGCCTGGTAAACAAATGGTGGCGGCCAAACAAGATCCACCACAGAAGAATGAAACAGAACCCATATCTCACAACATATACCAAAATGACCTCAAGATTGATCAAAGACCTAAATGTAAAATCTTTAGACAGAACTCTAAAGATCATCAATGAAACACAGGGACAAACAGGGTCTTTAAAACATGTCGTAGCTCATTATTGAGCATAATGAAAGCACAAAAGCAGCAGGTGAAAAAATACATGACTGGACCATGTGAGAATTAGACACATATATGTATCACAGTTTCACAAAAAAGAGTAAAACAGAACCTGCAGCCTGGCAAACACTTTTGGGCAATCACATATCAAACAAAGGACTAAATTCAAAAATTTATAGTAGCATCAACACCTCAACATTAAAAAGACAAATTATTCATTTAAAAATGGCAGAGGATATGACAGACCATTAACCAAAGGACACCTTCAGACAGCCAATAAGCACATGACAAAACAGCATGTCATTAGCCACTGGAGAGATTCACATCAAACCAAATTGATATATCACTTAATTCCCAGCATTAACAGCAAAATTCATAATAATCAGTCAACAACTAGGTTGGCAGGGGTATAGAAAGCTTAGAACCTTCATACATACCGTTGTGGAAAACATCTTTCTACATAGCATCCATATCCCACTGAATGCAGAGCCATGACAAAATGAGGTCCATGCACACCCATGTTCACTGCAGCACTGTTCACAACAACACAAAGATGGAATTGTTTAAGACTAGTGCTAGAATATGTAAAACAAAAACCCGTAAACACACACTATGGAGTCCCATGCAATGTTACAGAACAACACTGAACCTGTGAAAGCATTCGCAACATGAATGAAGCTGGAACACATCATGCTGTGCGAAATTATTCAAACACAAAAGGACAAATTTTGTATGATATCTGTGTTATAAAAAAATTAAAAATCAAGCACCAGTTTTCACATTTACAGACATCTTCCCTGATCATCAGTAGGGATGAGAAGCAAAGGGAGGGAAGGGAAGTCAAGGGTTAAAGATAACTAGAGATAACTTGGGGGACAACTAAAACCAAACTCACTGCTACTGAGCGCAGAACAACTCCAAGTGAGTGTGCAGGACAGGGGGGAGCGGCCCGTGTGAGCTGATGTGATTGTTTACCAGAGTAGAACGCTTCATCTTTCTCAGACCCTGTGACTGGTGGCATCACCCTGCTGAGAGTGTGGTTAGATGACCATCAGGGAAAACATTACAGCACCAGGGCCCCATGGGGGAACAGGAAGGCAAATGCAGGTTTGTATTTGATTTTTTTTAAAAAAGAGGTTGGGGCAGCGGGGCAAGCCCTTTATCATTATTGAATGGAAAATTAATTTGTTCTGCAAACTTTCACCCAAATTGGAATCATAATATTAACAAGGTCTTTGAAGAAAAAAAAGTAGATTCTAGGTAAGCTTTCCCAACGTATTGAGACCTGCTGAGCACAATTTTGTGCTAAGACCATATTGTGATTAAATTTTAAATGTATCAACCTCTGATTCTCGAGCAAAGGGACTGAATCGACTGTTTTTAGAAATCAATGTTGTTAATACTAAAATAAAATAAAATAAACACATAAAATGTTCACTCCTCAACCTAAGTATAATGGGTAACTTAAAGACTAGAAAATGGCCTTATTTTTTTTTAAATCATTTTATTAGGGGCTCATACAACTCTTATCACAATCCAGACACACATCAATTGTGTAAAGTGCATTTGTACATTCATTGCCCTCATCATTCCCAAAACACTTCCTCTCCACTTAAGCCCCCGGCATTAGGTCCTCATTTTTCCCCTCCCTCCCCACTTCCGCCTCCCTCATGGCCTTATTTTTATGAGGAGTGTCCTCAGGTTTTATGTATCCATGTGATTGGTACTCAAGGAAGCAGATAAATGACGAACTATTTAATGTTTCCTGAATCTTTCTATATTATTTAAAGTACTCACATGTAGAAAATTGCTTATCCACATATATGCATGTGAAGTTCTGAAATAGATTTAGTATGTAAAAAGATGCATTTTTTAAAGTCCTCCTTTATGTATTTTGGAGCTTTTTCTTTTTTTTTTTTTCTAAAAAGAGAAATTGGAGGGAAAATGAACAAATCCCTGGCGGGAAGTGAATTCCTTCTGAGCTCCCCTGACAGAGCTGAGGCTCCTAGAAGCCCCGTAAGGGTGCAGTCCGGTCTTCTTGAGAAGGCCTCAGGTAAAATGCTCCAAGCCTTCGGTTATTTTTAGCATTGAACAGAACAATTGCTGCCAATTTTATGCTATTGTGTCTCCTTCCTGGTATTTCATCACATGAGGTATTTTGAGAGGCCGTAATTTGTTTTTTTCTTTGTAATATTTTATATTATGCTGTGAGAGTGCAAGAGCACAAAACCTATCAACAAATCTTTTTATTCCACTTTCACCTCGGCGGCCTGACATGAGATTGGATAAAATTAAAGTCATATATGTACACCTGCTTATCATCTGAGAAATACCTGAGGAAGCCCTATGCATTTCAATGACTTGAGTTCAGGTGGACTTCATTCTTCTCATATATATAATATTGTAAAGGTCACATGGTTATTATCATTATCTCCATCAAGAATGTCCTGATCACTTTATTATCCATTTAGCCAACATATGGACATGGATGTTCGCCAGACATTATACAAGTTTATATTTCCACCTTTCCTTATTTAAATGATGCGTTGGCTTTTCATTCTCATGCAAATAAAACTGTATGAACACTTTACTACTATTGATAATCTCACCATTAACATCTGACAATTAGGTGCAGTTACGTCAGAAAGACCTTATGTTCCATTAGCAAAATACAAGCATCACATAAATATGCAGTAAATTTTAGAATTTGTCTATGTGGCTGACTGAATTATAGATTTTACAGGTCACTTGCCAGAACATGAATGTTTGCAATTGGTCTATTTGTGGAGAAAGATTATTATAAGTGAAAAATATAATCTATTAAATCTATGTGATCACTTGCTATGTGAGACTTGGTGTTTGGATTTTCGGAAACTTTTAATAAAGTATTTACATGTTATACAATGAAACTTTCCAAATAGTACAAAGGATTCAAGATTAACATGAATTTTCCAAGCCCTATGATTTTTTTTTATTAACTTGTAAAGAGATATATAGAAGTTAGAATATAACATGACACAATCTTGTACAATAAGATTATTCACATAGCTATAACAGGGTTCTCTCCTTGATAAGTGCTGAATTTCTCATTCACCTAAGGGTAGCAGGTGTATCTGCTTGCTGGGATCCATTTGCATCTGTTTATTTATATTTCAGAGAGGTTCTTCAGAAAATGCATGTGTCCTGCTCACAATCGCATTTGAGACATAACAAGGAGTGCTGAGTAGGGGCAAAGCAATCACGGAAGCAAGACAAATCCGTGTACACAGGTGACTGCAGCAAAGCAAAGAAGCGATTCAACAGGATAAACTGGATTGAGCAGTGGAATTCAATCATGTTGGGAATGGTTTTTCTTCGTGGCTGTTTCTGAGCCCTTTTGATGTGGTACTCTGGGAATATAGCTTAGCTTGAAGAGGGTTTGCTGAGGGTCCAGGATCCAAAGAAAATTAGAATCATTGTATTGAATAAATATTAAATATGTCTATCCTCCATCATCTAAGTATCTTTTTGTTGCACTTCCCTTTAACTCAGCAGCACACAAGAAGAGAGGGAATTCTATTCTAGTCCTTTATTTGGTTGAGATTTTTCTCGCCCCGAGTTTTGCACGTGGCAGTGGCTGAGAGGTTTTCAGCATTAGGCCTTGGTTCCCTGAATGAGTGCTGAGCTCAAAGAGTCAGGGACATGTTGAGGCCATGTTTATCCCCTCTGAAATCAGGGGTGATTAGAGAGGAATAAAATGTTGACTCTTGCTTGATCAAGCGGGAGACACAGTTAAAATTCTAGTGCTAGCGTTGTTGCAATCTGATTTGATACCAAAGTAAGGGGGAAGCAGTGCTGGTTTAGTTCGGTGACAGCCGAAAGAATGCTCAACTCTGAATATCTGTCTAATTCACTATGTTGTAGTCCTAAATATTGTTACATAAATTTTGTGGAGGTTTGCAAAGATGAAGTAGTGTCTTTTCAATATGACTCATCTATGGAATGAAATCTTTACATTTTAGTAGAAACATTTATGACAGCTGAAATAATAGAAAAAATCCCTCTTCTAAATGATCCTAGGTCAAAAAGGCAACTTTCTGATAGATATACAGAGGAACTTGAAATAGTATTTTGATTAGCTAATTTCTAATATTATCAATGAAGCAGCCAGAATGTCTCAATTCTAAAAAGTTGAGATAAATATCAAGTGAATTATTAGGTGTTCACAAAATCAAATGGAATATAGGAAAAGAGCATGACAATCTATTTAAAAGGATTAATTTCAAGAACATCTGCACATCTTGCTGATAAACAAGCCAGAGTGAACCCTGAGATACTTTTATTGATGAAGTTTATTTGTTGACTTGTTTATGTTCAACAACTATGGTTTCTTCTGAGGCTCCCACCAACTCCAAAACTTCTATATATTAATTAGTGCTAAATTATGTTTTAAGAGGCGAATTATTTAGATATGTATTTGTTTTATCTTAGAAATGAAAGATTATAATTGTAAAGCCTCGTCTCTGATTTCTGTTTCTATCATTCTACAAAACAAATTTTATAATTTAATCGCTTATGTTTCTCCTATCTCTCTCTTTGTGTATATATTTACGTATATATGTGGGTAATTATATGTGTGTGTGATTGGTGTGAATTAATGCATTGAAGATATTTACTGAAACATATCTAATTGATACTAAGCTTTAACAGTAAAACAAAGCTTGTGCCTGTGATAGCTAGGTTATGTGTCAACTTGCCTAGGTAAAGATTTTCAGTAGTTTGGGAGCTGAAGCCTTGTAACCCCCAAAGATAGGACCTAACATAATACAATCAACCCCATGGTGGGCTCTGCTGTGGATAGCCTAGCCATAGTAAGAAGAGTAGAATGGGGTGCAAACCCCTTACTCAGTTCTCAACCCTGATATACCATTGAAAGGCAGTTTTCTCAGGGGTGTGGCCTACTTTCTATATAAATACATACTGTGGCAAGCTTTCTAGTTCTTTGACCTGAGCTAAAAATCTGTCACCAAGCCAGTGGATCTTAGCAGCCATCCACAGTTGCCACCTAAGCTATTGCCTGGAGACATTCCCCTCTCTAGGCCCAAGCCTGACCTGCTGATGGCGTTCCTCAGCCTTTGAAGCATGTGCTGTTCCTGAGTACTCTGGGTTTATCTGCCCTTGAAGTTCCTCAAGTTAGGAGAAGCCTCCAACCAGGCATCCGACACACAGACACGAGACTCGACGGGTCTTGAACGCACTACTACAATGGCGGGAGGCAGCTTCCTGATGTAAATGTCTTTCTCTGTATACATATATAAATATCACTGATTTTGCTTCTCTAGAAAATCCTGAGAACCTAAAACAGCAAGATAGTTTTATCTATACAGATTTTCTAAGATTAGCCTCAAATGAGTTAGTGTCATGTTAGGAACGTTTCAGTAAATGTTTATAAAACTGTAAGAGTGAAGTGAGAACAGTGTGTGTGTGTGCAAAGAACCGCGTGTTCAGTAAGCATCTGTTAAACAAATATATTATATAAATACATACACACATCCATACATAAATGAATAAATAAGTAGATAAGCAAGGTTAGCAACAATGCCCCTTCTTAATTAAAAAGGACAGATCAAAGGGATGGTAACACATATGTTCATTAAAACAAATTCTACCTGAAGAATGAGTTTTAGCAACAAGAATCATCAGAGGCATTTAGGCAATTAAAAAAAAAAACTCCCTAAAACAAAACAAAAAACATCTTCAAATGTGGATACTCCATAAAATTTGAGAGACAAGTGATTTCTGATGGGATTTTATCAACTTGGGTTTATTTATTATCAGTTTGGGTTTCTGATTTCTGTACATGCGCACAGGACCAAGGCTTCCTTCGGTTACTGGGGCCCCAGTGGTTTGCTCAGGTGTGAACTACTCCCAGTGAAGTTAGACAAGTTTGGATATCATTTAAAAATTTTTTACCAGGTTCAATTGCTTAGAAAATTAGGATTTCTCCTAATTTAGCAACTTCAGTGAGCTTGCAGCACTAAAATAATAATAAACTTATGACTCAAATTGAGCTACCTTACACATATTTGCATTTTATTCATTTTAAAATTCATTTATATCATATCATTCCATATTTCAGTCACATCAAGTAGAATTGTACAATTGCTTGATGTCTCTATAAGGTTCATCTATCCTGGGCTTCATAGACTGAAAACGGAAAAGCACCTACCA
The DNA here is from genome assembly GCF_000313985.2 of Echinops telfairi. NCBI lineage: Eukaryota > Metazoa > Chordata > Mammalia > Afrosoricida > Tenrecidae > Echinops > Echinops telfairi. Next base: position 72,902,013 of record NW_022103906.1, on the reverse strand, counting down.
CAGCTTCAATGACTTCCATTGATGTAACACCTCTTGGATAGACTGTACTACGTATGAACGAAAAACAAACCAAAAATACAGAAGATTTTGGGAACCACATCAGGTCCAGGTTGCATCATAGCGGAGATCTACTGACAACATTGAAACTGTTTAAGTCAGATTTATGCCTTTATCTTCTATACTCCTCTCTCCCAAGCACTGTGTTTTGTGACGACATTCCTCCCATCCCTCAATTTTAGATAGGGGAGTTCTCTGGAGGCTTATTTCCCATGTAGTTCTACAAATGAATTTTGGTCTCCCACTGTCATCCATTGCCTTCTGCACACCAGGTTCGCACAATTTAGGCAGTGATACCTACCCCTCTTTCTACTTCGGCTGATATGGATTCCAGTCCTCTGGTGACTGGTGGTATGCTTCTTCCCTGTGGACTTAGTTGACATCTCTCTTTGGTGGTTGCTTGTCTGAAGACAAGCCTTTAAGACCTCAGACACTATTTTATCTAATACCCGGGTACCATCTAGATTCTTCACATTTTGCTTTAGCACTGGTATCTTCTGTATTCCTTTCCTGAGGATGAGTACTGAGCAACGCCATGATGTAAATACTAATTGTTCTTAAGTTGGAGTTGGGTTTAGTGTGAGCCCAGAACCCATTTTTGGATCTATGATTTTCTTTTAATTTGCTGGAACTTGAGAGTTAATAATTATGTCAGATCATTCCATCATTCAATCCCATCAAACAGAATTGTACAATTGATTCTATATTCAGCCTCCAAACATACTTTTCCTTCCTGGACTCCTTGACATCATCTCCCCTTTCCTCCCCCTCTTCCCCAAACCCTGGTTATATTTGCTTTCCCTATAGGCTTATTTACCGACTTCAAGAGGGTGACCCCCATTGACAACACACCTCTGAGATACACCCTTAATATGAACAAGCATAAAAAAATAAAACAAAATGTTTGTCACAGGCTTGCCAGGATAATATGTATAATATAATGTATAATATAGCCTATAGTGCGTTGGAACGCTGTGACCCTGAATCCTGTATCTTCAGGACAGAGGCACAGCATGCTCCAGGGGCTGCGTCGCTGAGACCCTGTGTGGGAACTCCACTGGGTGAACTGAACTCCACCTCTACCCCTGCATCTTGCTCTTGATATCTAATTTGTTTTCCTCAATTTATGTTTCAGCCCCTTTGCATACAATGTTCGATAGCAATAGTAAATAGCTATTTTATCAAATACCATTACTGTATTAACTTAAGTTATTTTGGTTCTTTGATTCAAGAGATTGTGATTTTCACCCTTAATTAATTCTATGATTGTCAGACCATTATTTTCACATTTCTCAAGTACCTGATTTAATCAAACCAAAAAAAACGGCAATCGAGTTCTGACTCATAGCAATCCCATAAGACAGGATAGAATTGGCCCTAGGTTTCTGAGACTGTGGCTCTTTCCCAGTGGAGAGGGTCTCCTGTTTCTCCTTTGGAGGGGCTGGTGGCTTCGTACTGCTGACCTTGTGGTGAGCAGGCCAGCTGGTACCTTCTACGCTCACTGGGCTTCTAGTACCTGATGTACAGAACAGCAAACTAGCAATTACTAATATATACAATCCTCCTGAAATCTAAGACAAAAGAGTTATTAAACACACCCGATATTGCATAGCTGATTTGATGAGGAATCAGGTTTTGAACAAAAACTATGTAGCTCTTAAATTTATAATCTTAATCATTCATCAGACAGGTCTTATATCTATATATCCATACAGTAACGCATACGCACAAAGTAGGCACTCAAAAAGTTGCATGTTTTATGCATATGTGTAATTTGTTCAGTTATTTAAGATAAACCAATCACAGGGAAGGTTATCTTCTGCATGTATAAGCAGATATTTGTTATCTTTCCCTTTGTTTAAATCTTTCCTTTTTTTCTGAATCTGTTATAGAGAAGGGACCATATCTAATATTTACTCTATTTCCCACAGCACGTAGTCAAGTTTTGGGAACCTCTTGCAGCTCAATAAATACCATATTTGCTGCTGTCTTAGCTCCTGGACCCTAAATCTTTAGAGAGACTATGCTGCCTATGTAGCTCTATGCACAATCCATAACAAGTACAACTTTCCCCAATACCTTTCCTTTTGCACAAGCCTTGAGTCTTAGAGGTATTTTAGGTAATACTATCTTACACTTTATTTCCTAGTCTGTTTCTGACCTTACTAGCACTGGACTGCTTGTTCTGTTTCTTGCTTATGGCTCCCCTGTTCACTGTCTTATCTGGTGTTAGATTATAGACACGGGTATTTGGTACTGATAGCAGCAATTCCTTGGAGATGATTTGTGCTTGTCCTTTAGGGACCATTTGTTTCTACCCCTTTCTCAAAGGGTCTCTCTCCAGCAGTTGCCTAGCTTTTCAGCACCCTTCTGCCACGGCAGCACCCTCAGTGCTACCATTGCCAGTAACAATTCCCTGGTTCATGTTATTTCCTGATCGGGAGAGTTCTATTATTGGCACAATGTCTCCTTGATGCACACATTCGCTCTCAGGCTGCTGCTTCCCACACTCCCTGCCGTAGCTTCTCTTCGACTTTTAAGATATACTCGTATATTTACAATTCTCTTGATTTCATGTCTTTTGGGGGGTTTGAGGTGTGTTTTTTTGATAGACTCTCCTAGATTGCATCTCACTCTCATATTACTTTGTATTTGTTTACCTTGATACACACATTCACATATATGAATATATAGAACATCCATTGACTTTTAGGAGAAAAGAAAAAATGAAAATCGAATAAAAGGATAATGATGAAACTTTATTTTTAATTATTCCAAATTATTTTTTTAATCAAAGGTTTAAAAAGTTACCAAATAGAAAGAATTGGTTTAGTAAAGTATAAAATACCTTTTGATGGAACCACGCTTTAGTCATGTTTGGAAGGCAAAGGAGGTAAAAACCAAAAAACTAAAAACATATTAACATTCTTCTTTGGATTTCTACGAAGAAAGTGAACTCACATTTATATAGTCATATTTCAAATGGTATTAATAAAATATGATTAAATTCAGTTTAGCACCATATTTGAGTACCCCTGGTGGCTCAGTGGTTTGACTGATTTCCAAAAGGTTTGTGTTTCAAAACCACCAGGTTTTCCATAGAGGAAAGATGAGGCATATTCTGATTATAAAAAGATTTACAATCTTAGAAATCCTATGGGGCATGTGATTTTAAAAGTGTCAAAAATTATATATATATGTTTTGGAATTTTCCAATTTTGTCTTGATTATAATTTCTATTTTGTTCCAGGGGGATTGTGGTACAGTCAAATTACTTGTTAAGATACTTCTATCTATAGATTATGAAACTCCTACCAAATGACTCAGTGTAATGAAGCAAAAAAAGTATAGAGGATTCTAACTCAGGGGTTGGTCAGTTTTGCCATTTTGTTGATATACATAAAACAGAGACTCCCTAGACTGATAAGAGACAAGAAGCAAGCGTGGAGCATGCCAGAAATCCTATGTAGCCCGGAAGCAGTGCAGCAGCAACAGGACCACAAAACACAACAGAGCAGCTGCGTTCAAACAGAGGCGGAGGGAGGCTTCCCAGGCCAGGGAATGGATAAAACTGAGTGCTCCCAAGCAGGAGGCTGGATGGCAGAGTGGACACCCTTTTGGAATTTATCAACATGAAAGAGGCTTTGTAACATTTGCCCCAACAGGGCAGAGGCAAGTGGATCCTGTGACTGAGAGGCTCAGGGCCAGAGAGATATGTCTGCCTGCATGGCTGAGAGGAGGATTGTGGGTCAATGAAATGATATTCTTAATATTTTGTAACCTGTTAGCTAACCTAATAAACTCTGTAATTGTGAGTTCTCTATAGACATTGCAATGGATTATCAAGTCTAGCAGAGAAGTACAGTGCATTGGGAGGAAAACGTGGTGACAGAATAGGTTACAGAATGTTGGAAGTTAGAAGGATGTCTGACCTCTGTCTCTTGGAATCATATTTGGAGATGGATGGATTCTTCTCTCTCATTTTGTAGCTGGAGTAAGTCAGATGTGGCCTCTGCATGGCCGATATTTCCATCGTCGTTGGCACTCCACTTTAAGTACATGCAATAGTGTGGTCTGTCTTCTATAGTTGGAGAGTTAGGGAGCTGAAAAGGATGCTGTGATTGATATTCTTATTTTTCATATTATGAGAGGTGGACCTTCAGGATGATTCATAGAGAAGGGATTTCTAAATTAAAGTGTAAACACATATGTTGTTGTGTTATGGTGTTTCTGTTAGCTGCCATTGCATTGGTGCTAATACACAGAGAACTACGCACAACAGAACTTAACACTGCCTACTTCTATGCCATCCTCACAATTGTTCATAAGAATGAGCCTAGTGTTGAAGCTACTCTTAATCCAGCCTGTTGAGGGTCTTTCTCGGTTTTTATCACACCTCTACTTTAAAAAGCATAAAGCCTTTCTATGGGTCCTGGTATCTCCTGACATTTACAAAGTATATGAGACAACGTTTCACCACAGCTACGTGTATCATAATCACATTTTCAAAATAGGAAAACAAAACCAAACTCTCTTTCTACCTTGTTTTATATACAGGAATACACACAATTCTTGTTTTTAGACAGACAGGTGTTTTGTCTGCAACACAAACAGATCTACATTATCAGATCCCTGGTAACAGAAAATATAAATACCCCAAACAGAGGAACTCTATGGTCATCAGCAGGCTGATAACACATTTTTAATTTTCATTTACTGTATATTGCAGTCAGTCATGTTTGCCTTTAGGTATTATAAAGACCGAGGCAATAGGGAGAAATCACACAAGACATTCTGCGAGATGTTCCAGTATATTCTGAAGGAGAGGAAGGGAAAAAAAAAAACCGCTGTGAAGAATAATGGGAATCTTATATCTAAAATGGTAGGAAATGGTGTTGTTCTTTAAGTTATTGCCATATGGTAACTCCTGAGGGCAACCATTTCCTATCTCTCTCTCCATTCATGAGATGCCAGAGGCTCCCCTCTCAATCAGAAGAGATAAAAACACTTCCCATAAGCAATGTGACTATGCTGGAATATTGTGTGAGGTATCATCAGATACTTGGAATGAGTACAGTTGTTGAGATGCTATAGATTTTTGGTGAATGGCAATGAATTTTAAAGACAGTCTGATATCTAGAGAGGTGGATATAATTTATTTAATAGTATTTATAAAAAGAAACCTGGTTATAGCAAATAATGATCTATTTGTATTAGAGCCCTGTAATGATATGAAAGATAAATATGTTTGTCAATGAGTGTTTTGGCCCACCAACCCCCAAGGACAACACTCCTTCTCCGAGCATCCAAGGCACAGAGAGGACTGTAGGGCTAGCCATACCAGGAGACACAATGTCCCCTCACTGACCCACAGTACTGCAGGGGACAGCACTGGAGACAGTACAGGAATTGTGCCCCTGTTGACCCCCAACACCTGGGAGAAACACAAAGGGAGTACAACAGAGCAGCAAAGGGAGCAAAGCAAGGAGGTGCCTGAGGAAACCCCCAAACAGACTTCAGACTCAGATGGCAGGGCTTTGCACCTCATCAGACTCCATGAGAAAATATACATAAGGGTAAGCAGACAGACCTGGAACTATTTATAAGCTCCCTTAAAATTTTTTTATCTCTTCTTCTTTTCATGACCATATGAGAGGCAAGTTAAACAATCCTGAGGAGAAAACAATGGGACTGACAATTCTGAGGGGGTAAGGGAAGGGGGTGGAGTAAGAGAAGGAGAGGGGGCAGCCAACAAACTCAGGGGCAAGGGAACAACAAGAGATCTAAAATCAATGGCAAGAGGGGGTAGAACACCTGGTGAGAGTTGTTGATCTAGTGCAATGTAGCTGAGAAAAATTACTGATTGCCAAATGAAGGTGGAATGTGATCGTGGGACAAGAGGAAAGTAAAAGGAAATAGAGCAGTGGTTCTCTACCTTCCTCATGCCATGACCCTTTCATACAGTTCCTCATGTGGTGGTGACATCCAACCATAACATTATTTTTATTGCTGCTTCGTAACTGTAATTTTGCTACTTTTATGAATCGGGTGACCCCCCCCATGAAAGGGTCATTCAACCCCCAAAGCGGTCATGACCCACAGGTTGAGAACCGCTGAAATAGAGGGAAGAACTGGGAGGCAAAAGACTTTTGAAGAGGTTTAAATATAGACATGTATGTATATAAATATATGTCTTGATGATGGCAAAATATGTACATAGGTACTTGATATAATTGATATATGGATTGGTATAAGAGCTTCTAGAACCCCCAATAAAAAGTTTTAAAAAAACTATTAATATATGATAGGGATATAGGTCTATGAACATATATTTACGTTACATATCAAGGTAGCAGATGGACATTGGGCCTTTATTCAAGTCCTCCCTCAGTGCAAGAACACTTCATTCTACAACCTGTCATTTTGTGATGCTCACCTTCCCAACACAATTACTGAAGTCAAAATGGGTGCATAAGCAATTGTGGTGAAGAAAACTGATGGTGCCTGGCTATTAGAAGATATAGCATCTGGAGGCTTAAAGGATTGAAGTTAAACAAATAGCCATCTAGCAGGGAAGGAACAAGCTCACATGGAAGCAGCACAACAGCCTGTGTGCTCATGAGGTATTGATGGGATCAGGGATTGGGCATCAAAAGACCCAAAACAAACAATCACATCAATGAGAAAAGAGGAGGGTCGGAGTGGAGACCCAAAGTCCATCTGTAGAAAATTGGACATCTCCTCACAGAAGGGTCACAAATAAGGGACTAGCCCCAGCCAGGGTACAGTATAGCACTGATGAAACACACAACATTCCTCTAGTTCTTTAATGCTACCTGCCACCCCCACCCCCTACCCCCACTATCATGACCCCACTTCTACCTTACAAATCTGGCTAGACCAGAGCATGTACATAAGAGCTCTCAACACAGGGAATCCTGGACAGATAAACCCCTCAGGGACAATAATGGGAGTAGAGATACCATGAGGAGAGGGGCAAGGTGGGGGGAGATGGGGGAGAAAGGGGGAACCAATCACAATGATCAACATATAACCCTTCACCTTCCCCCAACCCCCCTAGGGGGATGAACAACAGAAAGTGGATGAAGGGAGACAGTGGATGGTGTAAGATATAAAAATAATAATTTATAATTTATCAAGAGTCACAAGGGTGGGAGGGTGGAGAGGAAGGGAAAAAAAGAGGAGCTGATACCAAGGGCTCAAGTAGAAAGAAAATGCTTTGAAAATGACTATGGCAACACAGGTACAAATGTACTTGATACAATTGATGTATGGCTTGGTATAAGAGCTGCTAGAGCCCCCAATAAAATGTTTTAAAAAACAATAATTAGGTGTGCACAAGATCCTCCGGAACTATTACCCTGAGACACTCTTTGAACCTAAAACTAAATTTATCCTCTGAGACCACCGTTTAGTAAAATAGCACAGTGGCTCACAATTAAGAATTTTTAGTCATAAGGTCGGTGTGTTTCTAAAAAACCATCAGTATGAGACCAAATGACCATCGATTTCTTAAAAACAAAACTGAGAAGACAAGAGGGCAGGAAATGGAGCAAATGGAACATAACGAGAATGTGGACATAGTGTGTTGAGTGGGAAGAATTACTGGAAATTATCAAATGGAAATCTAACTTGCTGTGTAAACATTCATCAAATCATCAGTAAACTATTATTTTACGAAAACAAAAACAAAAAAAACAAAAACCTGAAACAGCTTTAAAATGGGTCAATAAGGAGATCAAATGATATTATATTTTGAATTAACTATGCTTGTCGAAATGAACTTTACAATGTTCTCTGTCTGATACCTGGGCTATTCACATCCCTCAACTGCAATGGGAGAGGATTCACTGAAGGCTAAATCCATTTGTAGACCCAGAAAATGGATTTGGGGCTTCTGCTTGTCATCCATAGCCTTCTGCAAACCAGGTGTTCACAATTTAAGCTCTGATACACTTCTCTCCTTGATATTTGGATCACATCTTTTACAATCCTTGACTCACACAGCCTGGTTTTCTCTTCCATGTGCACTTAATTGATGCTCACTTAGATTACTATTTGCTTGAAAACAAGCCTTTCAGACCCCCAACGCTCATCTTTCTGATAGCCAAGCACCATCTAGTTTTTTCACCACACTGTGCGACAGCACCAAGATCCCTGAAATCTCGCCATGAAGTCGCGTATCAAATCATAAGAACCAATTGTTCTTAGATTGGGGCTGGAAGTAAGTGCAAGCCCCAAATCAATTCATGGATCTATAGTTTATATATGTCTCTGGTTCACCTGAGAGCCATCGTTGTCATTTTATGTTAAAGAACATTATCAACCATCCTCTTAGGCCCTAAGACTTGGGGCATCACTTCCACTGCCATCAAGTCAATGCAGTGGAACCCTGGACCTCCACGCTACTCCGTTCTAGAAGGAGCGTCGGGATGCGACGCAGCTGAGTTCCAAATCAATTTTCCCACAAGAAATAACTAAAAATGGATTAATCTGCTCTCTACCACTAAATTTTTACCCTAACCTTGCCTTTCTATGCAAAACATTACACAGAAAGTTCAAAGTAAATAAGTTCAGAATTAAATTATATAATTGAAATAAGAAACACAACATTAAAAAATGTTTTAACAACTACAGTATGGCCCATACCTTGAGGTTGATGATGATCTGGATCTGTCGACACGGATGTGGAGAGAGAGTCATTGTTTGGAAGGAAAATCCCCTTCCATAAAATCTACTGATAGAACTGTTTTTCAGGAGTTGGTTTTTTTTTTCTTTTCTTCCCTTTGCCTTTTTTCACTAGGATCTGGCTGGCTTTATCTTAAAAAAAAAAATCTATTTCAGGTGGTCTGCTGTTGGCGTTTCCTTAACGGGTTTTGTTTACAAGAATCACCTGTGTCCGGTCGGATTCCAATGTTTTGGTCAAGCTGTGATGCAACCTTTACTCGACATTTCACGTGTAAATCTGATTTTGTTGAGGACTGAGGTTCTACCTGTCCACACTCGATAGCACTGCTGTAGGGCAGGAGGGCCTGCCCCTGGGAGCCTCTGAGCCTGCCAAGCCTCCCTGCAAATCTGGCTGGTGCTTTTAAAGAGCTGTCTTCGTGGTTAGCAGACCGAAGTGTAACCACTACATACAGTTAGTTCCTCAGTTTAGCCAGGAGTATAGAATTCAAAACACTGTTGAGAAAAGGAAAGTGTACATAGGCCAGTTGTGAACTGTAATGCATGAATTGTTGCCTTGTACAGATTAAAATTTGAAGTGACCAGACACGGCTTGGCCCATGGTAATTGGTAAGATGGCAACTACTTCAGTAAGACCATTCACCACGGCAGAGCCATGCCCACCACGTTACTGCATGTCATAATGAAGCAAGGAGCACATTAAAATACTAACGATGTGGTAGTTCCTGGTCCCCAGTCATCGGTCACCTTCAAGGGGAGAGATTCAAAGCAAAGTTCAATAGCCGTTGATTCTGTGCCAGTGGTTCTCAACCTTCCTCATGCCGCGACCCTTTCATATAGTTCCTCGTGGTGGTGAACACCCCCCCTCCACCAACCATAACATTATTTGCACTGCCACTTCATCACTGTCATTTTGCTACTGGATGAATCAGGCGATCGCTGTGAAAGGGTCCTTCGATCCCCCAAAGAGGTCTTGACACACTGATTGAGGACCGCTGCTCTATGCCCTGAGTTAGTCATCTGCTTCACCTCACACTAGGGCAGCGAGGAACAGGAAAGAGGTTGAAGCACAGGTGCCTCGGGCTGGTGGATACAGAGGGCAGTGAATCCAGAATGAATGTTGGTAGTCTGCTGATGCCTCCTGGGATCAATGGGTGACATAACAGGAAATCAATGACCCCCTCAGTGCACGATCAGCTCCAGCAGATCCCCTCCAGGTGAAGGGACCAGGAGAAATCGGTTTTGCTTGATCTTTCACTCACACAAAGGGCCACCCCTAAGGAGGTGTCATCAGGCTGAGTGAGACCTGTTGGGTTAAGGATCCACCCTGAGCCTAGCTCGGAGTGTCTGGTTTGTATCAGCCCTAACCATCATGGGTAGCATTTTTGGAGGCACTTGTGAAAGACTGCTTTGAGATTGCTTGATTGCTCAGCAGGATTTAAGAAGCGCGTCCAGGGGTGGCTGCTACGTGGTCTTCGTGTGTCACTACCCACCTTGCACTATAAGCCAGCCCTGAACTGGTCTCCTTCCCCGCGCTCTCGCACGTTCTTTTAATGATGACATGCTCCCTTCCTGAAAGAATATTCTCCTCGTATCCCAATTGTGTAACATACGCTCCAGAGCACATGTTCCATGACACTTATTAAGTAATGATTCAGAATCTGAATAAACTGTGAGCTCAGCAAGGTCAGATGCTGCTGTTCTCACCTCTGTATCTTGAGCACATAACGCGGACTGTCGGTAAGGGCTCCACATAGTTGCTGACCGTTTTGGGCTTTAAAGGGAAATATAAGGAAATAACGTTAGCCCTTAACCTCCAGATGTTTCAAGGATTTCTAGATAGTGTGAGACCTCGATAACTACTTTATAGCATTGTAAAGGAAATGAGATATGGTCTTTGTCCTTATCTCCCATATCACCAAAATTGAAGAGGCTTCAAAAAGTTTATGGAAAAAGGAATTAAAATGTATTGACATTTTACCCACACCTTTTGAAGCGACTTTCTACTTGAAAGATAGAGTCTGATTTCAAAACTGCACAAAGTCCTACACATGGATACTACAAATGAGTAAGAAAGATTTATAAAATAGAATGTACCACTAATTACCTAGATTAATAGTACTTATTTTTATTTAAAAATTAAGCATTAAAAATAAAATTCATTAGAAGGATTTATTCATTTTTATATAGCAATTCATAACATGTTGGAAAGTCTGTCAAACATCCCTCCCAACAAAGTCACCCCATGTCACTTTAACAAATACTTAACAAATAACACACAGAAACAACGGTCTGAGATATAAATAACAACAGATATCTAGCACTCCATAGTTGTTTTCATGTTTTGTTCACATAACTTATTCTTAATATCACAGAGGTTACTTATGCAATTTGCTTAAGGTCATATAATTCGTCAGCATGAAAACAGAAACCTGCATCCAGCTCCTGCTGCACTGTTTGTATTTCCTCTGTTTTATGCAGATGGCGTGAGCTCTGGTCAACAGTTCTGCCACTCACTGAAGGTAACTTTACACCCATGTGCCTCAGTTTCTTGATCAGAAAATTGGGAATCTTTGCTCTCTAAGGTATGATCCACCTGAAATATTAAAAAATAATGCCATTTTAGAAGATGACCTCTTCCTAATGCTATATTCTCTCAGACATTCTTCAATTTTACTATTTACCAAATGATTTGGAAATAGGTGATATTTTAAAACACAACAAGGGATTATAGAAATACAGTTTAGGCCCCAAGACATACATACATCTAAGTACAATGTAAAATGAATAATTAATAGTAGGAATTTAAAATACCTTCTATTTTGTGATCCAGACTCTACTTCAAGTGATAAAGTAAATCATGATTCATGAAGCTATCTAATTAAAATTAAAGCCAAGATCTAAATTGCTTGCATTAAATTTTAGTTCCTTAAGTCACCTTGTAGAAAGCTTTTCCAGGTTTTTAATTTCACAAGAAAATATTTCTGAAAAAATTATATTGAATAATTTTCCATAACCCATCTATAAAACGCTCTCTCCTTATCCTTTTCATCTACTTCTTTCTAGATTCCCTTCATTCACTCTCTGTTACACATGCACACACATCACACAGTCTCTCTCTCTCTCTCTCTGACACACACACACACACACACACACACACACACACACATCCTTTCTTATCCTACTTTGGTAAATACTTTGGCAAATAGTCATTCATATATTTAAATACATTTTTTGCATATTCACCTGAGAGAACAATGCATTTGCTTCTGAACTTTAAATAAATTTCAGAATTGTCATGAAATACACTTAATGGTACATATTTGAACATTTTTTTTGTTTTCCAGCATTTTAAAAAAATCGTTTTAATGGGGGCTCATACAACTCTTACTGAAATCTATACATACATCAATTGTGTAAAGCACATTTGTACAGTCGTCACCCTCTTTCTCAAAACATTTGGTCTCCAATTAAGCCCTTGGTATCATCTCCTGTTTTCCAGCATGCAATGAATTTATCTGTATCAGAATATTATTTCTGCTAAGTTTGGCTGCGATAAAAAGGAAACACACCCTTCTTCACATACAAAAGAAATTACAAATATTATTGCCAGTCCTGACAGACATAGATATAAATTTATCTGAACCCTTGGCTTCTTTTACTCCTATCCTTCATAAAGTTGACATTTCCATTTGCTTTCCACTTTTAATTGAAACATGGTTTCACAGTGGCTCCTTAAATTCTAATATTATACGTATTTTGGAGAAACTGAAAAATCACAAAGGAAAGAAGATTAAAAAATCGTGCATTTCTTGACTTTTATCTCAGTCTTTGACATAAAACACCATTGTGATTAAAGCAGAATATCATTCATTGATTAAACATTGCAGTTCCATACTAAGTTGTCTGGGAATGTTACTGCTATGAAAACATTTGAGATTCCTCAACGAATGAAGAAGCATAACTGTCGGATCACAAGTGTGTGTCTCAGACGTGCTGTGGTTGTTAGGTACCATAGAGTCACTTCTGATGTAAACGGAACCTGTGTACAACAGGAAACAAACAGTCACTGCCTTGATCCTGTCTCCTCCTCACAATTGTTATCCATCCCGTGGAGGGTCGTTCTCTTCTTCCCTGGCCCTCTACTTTACCAGGCAGGACACACTTTTCTAGGGACGGGTCTCTCCTTAATCACATGTTCAAAGTATGTAAGACCAAGACCTGCCATCCGTGCTTCTAAAACACATCTGGTGGCACGTCTTCCAAGGCAGGTGTGTTTGTTCTCCTGGTAGCTCACAGAGCTGTCATATTCTGGACCAGCACCACATACGAAATGCAGTAATAACACATCTCCAAACTTCTGGATTCACTGCTCCACTTCCACGTGCATTTGATGCAATTTGATGTGGACGGGGTCAGATATGCCTTAGTGCGCAGAGTGACATCCTTGATTGTCACCCTTTAAAGAGGACTGGTGCAGCAGGTATGCCTGATGCCATGTCATCTGATTTCTTGTCTGCTACTTCCAAGAGCAGTGAGTGTGGTTATAAGCAAAATTAACTTCATGGCAAGAAAATAGCCTAGTGTCAAGGTATAGAAAAACCGCACCCTTGAGGTTCTAGCCTTCCAAAAGCTTCAAAGAAGCCAGAATTGGGAGAATTTTCCTCACTTCATTTGAACATGTCATTCAGGAAAAGCCCGAATGCTAAGAGAGGACTCCATGGTTGATAGAGCAGGGGATCAGCAAACCCTTTAGAAACCCTCTCAGCAATAGAGATGGACTCCGTCTTCACAGTAGACTCGGGCGTACAGGTGCTCATGAAGGTGCCTCAGGACGGCCTGGTTTCATTCGGTTAATTATAAGGGTGCCGTTGGAACCCATTCCAGAATTTATAACAGAAATCTTCTGTATGCATGTGTATGAACACTCTCTTTTGGCTCAAAGAGATCTTATAATTGTGCATATACATGCATGCATGCACCATATGCACACAAATAGGTATAAAAGATTTGGGTAAGAGGTTTAAGTTTTCAACTTACTTCGACTTCTTTGCATTTGGAGCCTTTATGGTCATGTCACATTGTTTCTGCCCTTGGGAACTTCCTTAGCTTGGTCTTGTGCTCAAGCAAACGCTTTATCTTATCCTTCGGTTTCTCAGACTGACAAGGCGTTCAAAGTCGGCTCTCTTCTGAAGTGACTGCATTACACTCATCAACACAGACTACTTTTGATGGATGTTTGAGCATCATTTCTTGAACTCAACTTATAGTTGGTGAAACGTGAGGCAAACACCATGGTCAATGGATGCACACAGTATCTCTACAACTTTTGGCAACCAACTACAGTAAAGCGCATTAAAATATATTGATAAAATTGCAACATAAGCCTTGATGCAATAATCAGGTTAGAACATATGATTTTGCAGTGTCTTTTGTACAAGACAGGAGCCGGGGTAGTGTAGACATTATGTGATAGGCTGAGATCCACAAGGTCAGTGATTTGAAACCAGCAGCCACTCCGAGGGGGAAAGAGAGGACTTTCTACTTTCATCACGAGTTAAAATCTGAGACTCACACAGGCAGTTTTACCCTTCCCTGTGGGCTCACTTTGAGACAGCATCGGCTGAATGGCAGACTTGTGTCTTTGTTTGTTTTGTTTTGTTTTTGAACATCACAGTTACAGCCAGCTCAGATTCTTTTCATGAATCTCAGGAGTGTGGAGTGACTGTCTTGCCTTGGTTAGAACTTGTTACCCTTTGAAAAGCTACTCATATTAATCAATGGAATCAAAGGAGAGGAAACTCTAGGGATTTTAATTTCTTCTCTTCTTGGGAATCCATGAACTGCATGTGATAAAATGTCCTTTATGTGAAGGGAATTTCTTTCCTCTCAAATCACAAAATGAGTAATTTTAAATAGTTATCAAGATATTTGATGTACTCGATTTATTTAAAAAAAAGAAATTGTATATAGGCAATTTAGATAAAAGTGGTAAGTTTACCTGCTTCTCAGAATTAAGAGTAACTACAGACTTTTAATATAGTTCTCCCATATAAATGATAATTCTGGGAAAAATTCCCAAAACGATCTGCCTTTATGGTCTCTTCACTCACTTGCCACGGATGTGAATCGGCTCCTGGGCCTGGATTTAATACAGAAATGTCATTGAGAGCCCAGAATGGTGACAATTTCCAGACCAAGAACGAAAATGAGAATAGGAAAAGGACCCTTTTGGGTAATTCAAAAATATGTTTTCGCATATAAGATAAGATTTCAAAGACAGTCAAACATCTGAGGAAATTAAAGAAGTAGTTCTTTCCTAGTCATAAAAGAAAAAAAAAACCCGTTGTTTCATTTAATGCTGCTCCCAGATGCCCAATTTTCAATGACAATGAAAGTTATAAGAAGTTCCAGAATTTGGAACACATTTCAAAAATATCCATATCCCTGAAGGTTATCAACCTCTCATGTCTTAAATAGAAGTTTAGCTGAGCCAATGGCCATGGGTTGCCTCTCGGAAGGACTTTGTAAAGGAGATACTGGTCCCTTTATGTCCTTTTCTCCTTCGGGTCAACTTTAAAGACAGCATCCGACCATATAGTTTTTATTAACATGATAAGGAGTCTAAGGGTAGTGGATCCAATTAAATGCTCAGTGGCTTCCCAAAAGACAGGAGGTCAAGTTCACCTAGGAACTCCTCCAAAGAATGGTCTGGGGAATCAGTTTACAAAAATACATCACATTTCTATTCTGACATGCATGAGACCATTATGCATCAGAATCACCATGACTTGACAGAAACTGGTTTTGTTTTACATAGTTGTACAATAAAGACTCCTGCCTCCAAGTAGCTATCTGCTGATATAAGTAGGTCAATTTTAAATGTGCACACACACACACATGCAGAGAAAGTGATTTATTTTACTGTAAATATGAAATTTAGTAATCTTCATACTTATTCTTTGCTGTGGTTCTGGACATGACAGTGAGTTAGATGAAAAAACATAGGTAGCCAGGAAAGAGTAGAAGCAAAGAGAGGCTAATGCTTTCAAGAAAAAATTGAATGCTCTAATTTTGAAGAAACTGGCATGAAAGTCATTGAGACAGAAAGATTGAAAGATGACAAGTTGTTTATGTTATAGAAATCTCACCTTCAGCTCCTTGAAGGGCGATAGGACCCTGTCCAGGACAATCATTGAAGACAGTAGCTGACTATTAAACCTTAAAAGAAATCATTTTATTAGGGGCTCACACAACTCTTATCACAATCCATACATACATCAATCGTGTAAAGCACATTTGTACATTCATTGCCCTCATCATTCTCAAAACATTTGCTCTCCACTTAAGCCCCTGGCATCAGCTCATTTCCCCCCTCCCTCCCTCTCTCCCTCCCTCATGAACACTTCATAAGTCATAAATTATTATTTTGTCATATCTTACACTGTCCAGCGTCTCCCTTCACTCACTTTCTGTTGTCCATCCCCCAGGGACGAGGTTAACTGTAAATCCTTATAATCGGTTCCCCCTTTCCCTCCCTCCATGCCCCTGGTATTGCCATTCTCACCACTGGTTCTGAATGGATCACCTGCCCTGGATTTCCTGTGTTTCTAGTTCCTGTCTGTACCAGTGTACATCCTCTGGTCTTGTCAGATTTGTAAGGTAAAATTGGGATCTTGATAGTGGGAGTGGGGAGAACATTTAGGAACTAGAGGAAAGTTATATGTTTCATCATTGCTACACTACACCCTGACTGGCTCATCTCCTCCCCGCAAACCTTCTGTAAGGGGATGTACAGTTGCCCACAGATGTGTCTTGGGTCCCCATTCTGTACTCCCCTTTATTCACAATGATATGATTTTTTGTTCTGATGATGCCTGATACCTGATCTCTTCGATACCTCGTGATAGCACAGGTTGGTGTGCTTCTTTCATGTGGGCTTTGTTGTTTCTGAGCTAGATGGCCGCTTGTTTACCTTCAAGCCTTTAAGACCCCAGATGCTAAATTTTTTGATAGCCGGGCACCACTAGCTTTCTTCACCATGTTTGCTTATGCACCCATTTGTCTTCAGTGATTGTATCAGGGAAGTGAGCACATAATGATATGATTTTTTTGTTTTTGATGCCTGATAACTGATACCTTCGGCACCTTATGATCACGCAGGCTGGTGAGCTTCTTTCATGCGGGCTTTGTGCTTCTGAGCTAGATGGCCATTTGTTGACCTTCAAGTCTTTAAGACCCCAGATGCTATATCTTTTGATAGCTGGGCACCATCAGCTTTCTTCACCACATTTGCTCATACACCCACCTTGTCTTCAGCTATTGTGTCGGGAAGGGTAGCATCATGGAATGCCAGTTTAATAGAACAAAGTTTTCTTGCATTGAGGGAGTACTTGAGTGAAGGCCTAATGTCCATCTGCTACCTTAATACTAAACCTATACATATATGGATATAGATCTATTTCCACATCCTCATATATAAATTTATTTACATATGTACATGCCTTTGTTTAGATCTATATATATGCCCTTTGCCTCCTAGCTCTTTCCTCTATTTCCTTTTACTTTCAACTTGTCCCACTATCATGCTCAGGCTTCATTTGGGTTTCAGTAATTCCTCTTAGTCACATTACCCTTGATCATGCCCTACCAGACCTCCTACACCCTCCTCACCACTGATTTGGATCACTTGTTGTTCCCTTGTCCCTGGGTTTGTTAACACCACATCCTCCGCACGCCCCACACCTCCCCCTCTCCCATGTCCCCCAGAACTGTCCGTCCAATACAAGCTTTTCTTTCTTATTGTTGTGTTTTGTTTTGTCATTGGCGTGCTCTTGTTGCTGTTTTGTTTTGTTTTGTTGCTTGGTTTTGCTCTGTCTTGTTTTCATGCATGTCATTATCTCCGCAGGTCTGTCTAAATAAGATAGGCTGGGTGAACAATCTGGAGGAGGAAACGACTATTAAACACTCTAACTTTCTGAGCCGAAGCAAGCACTCACTGTGAGCGAAGCAAAGGTGCTCCTTGACATCCTGAGTCAAGTCTCAGGAAGCGAACCTCGTCTGCCGTTGGAACCGCTGGCCGATCCAAGAAGTAAGATGGGCACTGTGCTCCTGGAAAGATTTACAGCCTCAGAGACGCCGAGGGACAGCTTGGCTCTGTCGTAAGGGGTCACGATGAGTCAGATTTGACTCAATGGCAGTGAATTTTGATAGACTTAGCAATGTGTGATAATGCACTGTGCCTCTGGCAACCCTGTGCATGGGAGGATGAGCATTAAAAGCAGCGCCCCCACTCATAATGCCATTCTTTACCTCAGTAATAAAGGAAGAGTGTGGCAGTTTAAAAGTATTGTCAGGGAAGCCTTCTCTCATGCTCTGGACTGAGTCCTTTTCCAGTGGTTCTCGACCTTCCTAATGCCGCCATCTTTTAATACAGTTCCCAATGTTGTGGTGACCCCCCAACCATAAACTTATTTTGGTTTACTTCATAACTATAATTTTGCTAATGTTCTGAATTGGGTCGTTTGACCCTCAAAGGGGTCGCGACCCACCAGTTGAGAACCGTTGCCCTAAAATGTGTCATGAATCTCGAGTGCCATACTTGTGGTGTGATCTCATTTTGAGATGGGCTGTTCTTTTTATGTTAATGTGTTTGTATCAGCGTAGACATGCCTTCAGCCAATCAGTTTTGAGATATCCAAACACAGTTTAGATAGAGATGCAATAAGTGCAAATGGGGCATGATAGATAACACAACACAGAAGATGAACAAGAAACAAACAGCGGAGCTGAAAGGTAATATTCCCACAGAACCTTCAGAGAAAGCCATGTCCTACAACCGGTGTTTGAATTTGGGCTTCTGTTGCCCTAAGGGAAAGGAGAGTTCTGTTCAGTGTAGCCATGCACTGGTAGTGTTTCTAGTGGCTCTAAGAAAGTAAGTCCTTCTAAAACAGGACTTCTGCTTCTGAAGAAGATAAGTTAATGAGCCATGTGCACATTGAGAATTGCCTCGGGTCAAAGAATAGGAAAGATCAATGTAGTTATCTGATGAAAAATTTGAGCACAGGGAGGAACAGAGGAGTAAGCAATATAGCATGGCTGATCTGCTAAAAAGGGGGGCGTTATTCATTCTGCTATGGATAGGATAAAATGCGAGAAAGATGCATGAAACCCCCCAAAATAATTTGTTTAATAATCCATATGAGAAATAATGGCTTGGATTAGGATTTGTGGAAGTGGTGACAAGAATGTTAACTTTTTGCTACATTTGCTGTGTTGTTTTCTGTGTAATCTAGCTATTCATACAAATAACAAATACACATATAAACACAAAAATGTGTACATAGACATATATACACACATATGTAAACATATACATGCACAGGCAAAAATGTGCATATATATATTATAATGCAGCATTAAGCTGGTTCTGATTCACGGCAAAGCCTACTTACAACAGAACAAAAACTGCCCACTTCAGCGACACCCTCACGGTTGTTGCTGTGTCAATGCACCCTGTTGAGTGTCTTTCTCTTGTTTTGACAACCCTCTACTTTATGACGCGTACCTGTTCACATCTGAGAACATGCCTATCGTATGTAAGACAGAGTACAGCTGTCCTCCCCTGCAAGGTGCAGTGTGGCTGCGCTTCTTTCAAGGCAGATATGTTTGTTCTAGGGGCAGTGCATTCTTTGTCAACACTACAGTCCAGAGCCAGCATGCTTCTTAATTTTTCCTCATTTATTTTCCAGGTTTCAGGGTATATGAGGTATTTGAAAATGTCGTGCCTGGTTTAAATGCACCTTAGGTCCTCAAAGTGAAATGAAACAAAGCCGAACAAAGCATGAACATTCTTCAGAGGTCTTTTGCAGTAGATTTTCACAATGATTATTTCTCGACTACTGCTTCCATGGGTATTGATTTTAGATCCACGTATTTAATTACTGGGCAACTACAATATTTTTCTGATTTATCATGATGTTGCTTATTGTTCCAGTTGTGAGCAATTTGGCTTCCTTTATGTTGAGTTGTGATCACACTGAAGGCTGTGGTCCTTGATCAGGAAGTCCTGCTATTTCACAGAGGCAAGGCTGTGAAACCTGCATATTGCATATCACTCATAAATCTTTCTCCAATCTGGAAGCCATGTTCTTCTACATATAATCAAACTTCTTGGATTATTTGCAGTCGATTTTTATATATACAAATATTTTCATAGCCATTTAAGAATAGATCACATGCATTGTGCCCCCTTATCCTTTATTTATATTTAATTGAGTTTAATATTTTATATTAAAGTGTCACTTCTTAAAATTAAGAATATTATCTTGTTTATCTACAGTGTGCTTATCCAGTTCAAGTTAGTTATCATTGATAGAATAGTTAATGTAATTTTTATTCTCAGGTTTGACAAAATATGACACACATTTTGTGGCCAAATGCAGGCCTACAGTTGAGAATGGCATTTTAAAATATTACAAAAACTCAAAAGGAGAAGAATATTGTATGATACAGTATATTGTATGAAATGCAAATTTCAATGTCCATCTAGGAATTTTGATTAAAACAAAACCAAATTTATACATTTAGAAACTATCATTAGCTGCTTTCCCAGTAAAACAGGACAGTTGAGTTTTGGGCATAGAGACTGAAGGACACATTCTAACGTCTCCAGTCCAGTAGTCCAACCCATCAAATAATACAATCATGGCATTTTCTCCAGTGAGAAACCTTGTCCACGGTCATGTGTTATGTCAGTAACTGTGACTCCATTTTTCTTTAATCTGGAACAACTCTATGGTCCCTCATGGTCTTCCATGTCTGTCACTGATATTTTTGAAAAATAGAAGCAAAGTATTTTCTAATATGTGACTCAATTTTGGACATCTCCAAATTTAGGGACAATTAGACACAAGTTATACAATTTTTGAAGAAACCAAACCTAACTTATTTTGTATTCTTCTCAGTGCATCACGTTTGTTTGTGCATATTGCTTATTTATCCCTTTTATTGCTAAGGTTACCTTTGAACTCTTGGTTAAAATGTTCACCTCTTTTGCTATTGTACAGTTACCATTTTTTATTTTGTAATTAGGGAATAACAAAATGTGAGATGGCTTCCAATATAAATATTATGTTTTTAAATCAACCTTCTTTTATATTAAATCTTACTTCTCATTTTTGTAAGAATTAATGTTATTATAATAGTTTCAAATAATGGCTTTATAAATTCTTATTTTATTTAAGAATCTATATTCTATTGAATCAAAGAATGTTTTCTCATCTCTTCAGTTATGTATTGATTTGATACTTTCAATTTAATATCATAACACTCATGGATTCATATGTGAATCAATCACTTAAAATACATTACTTTTCCTTGCTATGTTAAAACATTTTCAAATACAGACTGTTGAGGACAATGAAAGCTGAAATCTATGTGTTTTATGTATAACTATCACTTTTTAAAACATTTCATGACTTGGATGAAGATGTATCATTTAGAGCCCATTTCCTAACTTCAAGGGTGGTTAAGCTCCATAGCCTTAAAGGGTCTATCTCCATTTCTAACAAACCAGTGAGCATGATTTCTTTTATGGTTTTAAATTTTGTGTCACATTTTTATCTCACTTTATCCATGGCTTTTCAATGTAATCCCTTTTGGAGAAGTTGGACATTTTAGCCAGGTGAACACTTCCAGTCTAAGGCAGGAAAGATAGTCAGGTGGTCCTTTAGCCCATTGGACTGACTGTTTCCTTGTGACTTTGGTTTTCATCACTTGTCTGTCTTCTGCAGGGAATGCTGATGTGATTGCAGTGGGTTGTGCATTGGGCTGCTCCCTGCAAGGCCAGCCACTCGAACCCACCAGCTGCACCATGGGAGAGTATGAGGCTTTCTACCCCTGTCAAAACTTATAGCCTGGGAAACCCACAGGGATAGTTCAATGCTGTCCTAGAAGTTCACTCTGAGAGGGAATCAACTTGATGGCAGTCAGTTTTCTTTCCTCTGGATGGAGAGAGAATGAAATCTCCATGGCCTCTCAGGAGTTTTTAAGGCCCCAGATCCTATTCAGCAAAGTAGGAAGGAGAACATTGTCTTTGTGGACTGTGTTAAGCCATTGGCCTTGATCTCCCCTAGGGATATGGGCTAACACCTCAGACCCAGTGACTCACTGTTCAAGTTATTTAGTTATGACCAAGAAATTTTCATAAGGTTGGCTCTATATGCTCCTCCACATAATTGAGTTATAGGTAAATGAATTATGAGTAAAGGTAAATGCTGATCGACAGATATTGTCTATAAATCTATAAATATATTTGCTGGTTTACTCCCACTCTTCCTCTAATGCCCATTCAGCCTGTGTGTCCACTCATGCCTCTACTCGTAGATTACTGTTATTTCAGGATTGCATAAATAACAGTGTGTACCTTGGTTACCTGTAACTCTTTTACTAGTCTATGTGTTTTCTATGACTCCATCGTTTGTTTTTTCCCCACTTCTCTCTTGTTATATATTGCCTTTCCTTTTAATCACATGAACTTGACTCCCAACCACTTTTCAACAGCATGTGAAGGTTGACCACTGAATAAGGAGCAGCGAAGAAGAATGAATGTATTTGAAAAGGGGTGAAGAATATTGGGAGTATCAGGAACTGCCAAAGGAGCAAACCAATCTGAATGTTTCTTAGAAGCAAGGATTGAGGCTTCATCTCACATCGTTTAAACATGAGAGCGGAGGGGACCAGGCCCTAACAAAGCACATCATGCTTGGTAAAGTTAAGGGCAGTGAAAAGGAGGAAGAATTCTCAATGATATATGTTGACACAGAAGAAGCAGCAATGGACTCAAACATAACAACTGTGAGGCTGATGGAGACCTGGGCCATGCTAGTTCTGCTGTGCATAGGGTCACTATGTGTCAAATTGGACTGATGCCACGGGACACCAGAAACAACTATGAATTCTGATCACACATCAGTCATGCCTTGTGGTGGCTGGTGTCTCACATACATTTTAGGATTTCTTTGGAATTTTTTGTTCTTTTTTCAAATTATTTCTCTAAGTAGTAATGAGAATTTTTTTCTTTTAGCTTAATATTTTGACTTCCATGATTCAGATCCTATTCCTTTGCTTTGAATGTATTATCTGCTTCAGAAAATCTCAGTATTAATCCACTGGACTTCTTATTGTTGCATAGTTTCTAATTTTTTTATTTTTGCCAGTTTCTTCTTTTGTTTCCTTGAATTTTTCTAAAGTTATTAATTTTCCTTTTGTTTATACCTTTCTCAGCTTTCACTCGATCTGTTGAAAATATCTAAGTACCATGAGTTTTAATTCCTACACAAGTAGTTCCCATGTAGTTCATCCTCTTCAAGGACTTCTGGCTTTGTATTTTAGCTTCTGTGTGAACTGAAAGTATCTGCTCTTTCCAATTCCTAGTGACTTGTGTATTTAATGCTATCCAGTAGGTGCTGATGCAGCAAGTATGGGTGTGGCTGGACTGTGTGTGCCTAGCTTTTGTCTCCAAGAAGAGAGAGAAAACAGAAACAACAGATGAAAATGCAATAAAGGAAAACAGTAAGCAGATATCAGGCAAACAACAGAAAGGAAAAAGAATGTTAAGAATAGCAGCATGAAAACCAGGAAAGAAGAAAATACAATAGCAAAACAAGCTGGGGTGAAAGGAAGGAGAAAGAAAATGCAGCAAAACAGAATAAAAACCGAATGGAAAGGAAAACAAGAAGAGAAAGGAGGAGAGAGAGGGAAAAGAAGAGATTAAAAAACAACAGAAAAGAAGGGCAAAAGGAATGAGAAGAACAGAGAAAGAACTGATTTTTTAAAAAAGGTAAGGGGAGAGAAAAAAACAAACTTGTATTTCCAAACATCTTAATGAATTTGAAAAATAAATATATTTTCCATTTCTCAGTTTACATTGGTTTCCTATTATATGGTAGTTGTGCTGCTATTTCTTTTCTGTTTTTCCTTCTATTTCACATTTATAAATATTTGCAAAAGCTGCTGTTTTGTAAATGCTAAATACACAAAAGAATGGGATATTCACACAAAAATCTAATTGGATTCTTATGCTGTTCAATTAGATATTTAATAGAATATATCTCAGCAATCAATGGTAAATAATATTTCTTTTCATGATTTTATTGATAACTATCATATATTTTCCAAAGGAAAGGCTACACTGCTTAATTTATCTCAGTATCTATTTTTTGTTTGTTTGTTTCCAAAGTGAAGTTATTGTCTGATTTGGGTATTTTTCAGTAGGTTTTAAAATTTGGTCATTGTTAGTGACATGTAATGACTATAATACATTATAATATTTATATTGTTTCCTTGATGAAAATTATTTGTTCACAGAAACACCAAATCCCTACTTAGACTTCCTAGATCATAGCCTTTTATGTGAAACAATGTAATTAAGACTTATAATTGAGACATAAAGTGAGTATGTTTAAAGTATACAATGCGAGAAGCTTGATATATGTGTACATTGTAAGTGAACCCATCACCACAGTCAAGATAATGAACATTTCTGTCCCCAAAGCCTCCTGGTTCCTGCTTCCTGCCCCTCCCCCACGCTTCTCTTCTCCTTGCTCTTAATCCCAAGCCACCATTTATCTGCTTTCTGCAACTGCAGATTAAAGCACATTTTCTAGAATAATGTGTAAAATTAATCACACAGCATATAAATAGAATAACTATACTTTTTGTCTAGCTTCCTTTGCGATGCTGAAAAATTAGTCCCTGAAAGCAGCAGAGCGTTGTCCGCTACAGGGCCCGAAGATCATCTTCAAGTTGCAAAGCACTGCAAACTCAACTAGGGAAGAGTGGCCTCCTCAAAGTATAACCAAGTCTAGTGACTTAGGTGGAGAGAAGCCCTTGTCGGTACCTTCACTTGCTGATGGGCCATGGCTCAAAATGAGGAGCAATAACTCCATTAATAATTGGAATTAGTAAAGTGTGAAGTATGAATCTAGGAAAATTAATACCTTGGCATTAATGAATCGAAATAAACCAGTATTAACCCTCTTGAGTCACACAGTCATATGGTTTACTATGTTGGAAATGATAAATTCATGAGGATTGATATTGCACTCAGGATCAAAAAGGATATAGATCTATCTTGAAATATCATACACTTTGTGAAAGTATAATATCCATAAGCCTACAAGGGAAACCAGTTAATACAACTTTTATTCAAATTTATACACAAACCACAAAGTCAATGATGAAGAAACTGACATAGTCTATCAACTTCTTCAGTCTAAAATTGATCAAGCATGCAATCCAGATGCATTGATAATTAGTAGTGATTGGCATGTGGAAGTTGGAAACAAAGAAAAAGGATCACTAATTGGAAAATATGACTTAGGTGATATAAATGAAGTTACAGATCACATAATAGAATTTTGTAAGGCCAAATTCTTAATGAAATCTTTGCAAATTGATCACCATAATGTATCTCAAAAAAGGCTTGACTGTCATTGAGTTGATTCCAACTCAGAGTGGGTCTCAAGGGCATAGTAGCACTGAACTTGTGGATTTCTGAGACTCAAACTCTTTATGGTGGCAGACAGCTTCATCTTCTTCCTACAGAGTAGCTGGTGGTTTCAAACTTCTGACCTTGCAGTTAGCAGCTGAATGTGCACCTCACTATGCCACTAGGACTTCTTCCAACAATGTATAGAAAAGTATAATATACCATGATAAAGTCAAGATAAGCCTGAGTTTGCCTATAAGCTTTTAATGATATGTTCCACCATCACCCCGGCCTTGTTTTGGTCAATGATACTGAATTTCTCCATTCTTGTTTCCCTCAGATGTAGTCTATTTTATTCCCGTGTATTTCATCTGACAAAGTCTATGTGTTTGGTTGCCACTTATGCTGTTGATAAAGGTTATTAGCAAGAGTGTCTATTTTGAATATCTACCCTATAATATATAGGAGTGTATAATATAATACACTCCACACAGTGACTGCAATATCTCATGCCTCTTGGTCTTATTCTCACTTTTAATTGTAATGGTCTTATTCTTTAATATTCTATAATATCTAAGGTCTTTGAGTACTTACATTTCTTCTCTTTTTTCTTTTACTGTTATTCTTTCCCAAATCACAGGGGAAATCTGTGTCATTCTAGTGCAAGTCTCTAGAGTATTTCTGTTGTTCTCTGCTTTTTGCTGAGATCTATCTTACAACCATTCAAGGACTGAGCTAGCAGAGAAAATGTTGCATTCTAATGGTTATGAGTTGTCCATTTTCTGAAAGCAGCTCAGGTGCCAAGGTGCACTGGGACACTGAATCCTGGATTATCAAGGCACACGCCATGCTCCAGAGGCTGGGAGTTCCTATGTGGGAACGCCCAGGGTGAACTGGACTGTCCCCCAAAGGACTTAAGTCTGAAAATATATGGTGTCTGAGGAAGTAGAAGACAGCTATACCAGGATCGGTGAGCTGCTGATAGGAGGACAAGTAAGGTCGTGTACATCAATGCCCTACATGTTCTATTAAGATACGTATTATTCTAGCAAATGTGAGATGGTCATACTGTTTTATTTGGCTATGTTTGGACATATTAGGGTGTATCTCAGAGGTGCTATGTCATTAGGGGTTACCCTCTTGGAGTTGTGATTATATAATACATATATTATATATATGTATTATATATACATTTTGGTACATGAAAGCCTGCTTGATGAACCTATAGGGATCACAAGTAGAGCCAGGGTTTGGGGGCGTGCAGGAAAGGAGTGGGTAAAAGAGAGA
This sequence comes from Echinops telfairi, assembly GCF_000313985.2. Taxonomy (NCBI): domain Eukaryota; kingdom Metazoa; phylum Chordata; class Mammalia; order Afrosoricida; family Tenrecidae; genus Echinops; species Echinops telfairi. Next base: position 72,875,471 of record NW_022103906.1, on the reverse strand, counting down.
AGATGTCAAGGAACCCAGGAAGAAATAGTATATTTGGGAACTGATTATGGAGGCGATGGGATAATTCTGCTTGACGTTATTGAATGAAGCAATGACATGACATTTGTGTTTGTGCCCAAGTAATAATAAATTAAAAGAACAACAATAAAACTAAAACCAAAACCACAAACAAATCCAGGAATGAGTTTTGGGCTCACACTAAATCCCAGCTCCAACCCAAGAACCATTAGTTCTTACATCATGGCCCTGCCCTCAAGAAGGGAACACAGAAGAGGGGTCCTGTAGGCAAAAGGGGTGAAGAAATTAGATGGTGCCCAGCTATCAGAGAAAATAGCGTCTGGGGTCTCAATGGCTTGTCTCCAAACAAGCAGACATCTAAGTGAGAAGTCAACTAAAACCACATGGAAGAAGCACACCATTGTCAGTCACCAAATTATTTTAAATCATATGATCTGAAATCGAAGGAGGGCTTAGTTTCGGAGCCTAAAGTGTGAGAATCTGGTTTACAAAGGGCTATGGATGACAGTGGGAGCCCAAGTGACATAGGAAATAATCCTCTGGTGAGCTCCCTCTACCCACAACTGAGGGACAGGAGGGAAGTGATTATGAAACAGAATGCATGAGAGAGTTGAGTATAAAAGAAAAAAGGCATAAATTTGACTGGAACAGTTAGAACTCTGTCAGCAGTTCCCATCTATGATGCATGCTGAACTTGATCTGGCTTTCCAAATAGTCAATGTTTTGTTTGTTTGTACATGTTAGATTGTATCCCAGAGGTGTTACATCATTAGGGGTCACCCTCTGGAAGTTGTGTTATATGATTAAAAATTTTTTTTTTGCTTTATGAAACCCAGGATTGATGAATTTATTATCTCAGTCCTACCTTGCAAATGCAGCTATTCCAGCATACATGCATTAGTATAGACAAGAGCTTTCAATGTATGGAATTCATGATAGACAACCCCCTCAGAACAGTAACTGGAGTAATGACATCAGGAGGGTAAAGGAGGGGAGGTGGGGGGTGATGGAGAAAGAACACCCCCAAGGGGGATGAATATCAGGATTGTAGGTGAAGGGATAGAAGGTGTGGTGTAAAATATGCATACATAAAAATACATAATGCATTAAGCCTTAATGATTAAGGGTTCATGAGAATGGCAGGGCAGGGGAGGGACCACAAAAGAGGAACTGATATCAAGGGGCTCAAGAAGAAAGATAATGTTTTGAAATTGTTGATGGAAATATTTGTACATAACTGCTTAATATAATGGATGTATGGACTATTATAATATATGTAAGATCCCTCAATAAAATGATTTATTAATAAAAAAAGAACTAGAAAAAACTAAAAATAAGTCCTTAAACAAACAAACAAACAAACAGATAGTGTGTTAGCCAAGGTAGACTAGAGAAACAAATTCATAAACACACATATGTGTATAAGAAGGAGTTTTATATACAAGAGGAATTGAACATTGAGAAAACATCCCAGCCCAGTCCAGACCAAGTCCATAAGTCTGATATTAGCCCGTATGTCTGATACCAATCTACAAAGTCCTCTTTAGACTCATGCAACATGTGCAATGATGCCGAATGCAGAATGATCACAGACCAGGGGTAGAAAGTCTTTGGATCCAATGGCATTGTAAGTATCTCAGAGATGGTAGGGGTCTCCACGTAGCTTCCCTCAGCGCCCAGGGCTGTATCAGGGTAGTAGGTCCATGTGTCTGGCTTTTCCTCAGGGATGTCTCACAGGGAGTCAGCCTCATCAGTAGAGAGTCTCCCAGGGAGTAAGTAGAGAGAGGGAAGTGTCTTCCGCCTCCAAGGAGGCAAAAATAGAAATTTCCAGAATTCTCAGGAGAAGGCCATGCCCACAGAGAGGCCTCATTGGCTATGACCTAATTGACAGACTAGATTCCACCCCTTCACACTTAATCCTCTCAAGCCTCCAAATGACCCCACATTGTGTAACTACCACAGATAGCAAACAGAATAAGGGTCTTGAGGGGAGGTGTGGGTACAGTAGTGGTGGCGGGGGGCAGGGGTGACAATCTCAAGTAGTTCATGAAGAAAAGGAATATTTGGAAACTGGTAGCAAGTGTACAGTTCTCCTGGACATGATTGAACTATGGAATGATATGATATATGGACTAATTCCCAATCATTAAGAAAGTAATATGTATGTATATAAAGATAATACGTTTTTCTATGAACTTATTGAAGACCCCTGTTAGTGCTATGAAAAAATCTTTGCTCTTCTTAATCTGTTACTTTCTATCACTTATTGTTATAGTAAATTTGTAGTGAGAAGCATAAAATGATCGAGAGAGAAGTACTACAGTAAATTAGTTGAGAAGATCCTTTATAAAAGTTGGTGGATCATTTTATATTAACAGTTCCTTCTTCTGTATCCACAGTGTGAGTAATTATGCTTTGAGCATATCCAGTCCCGTACTAGTGAGATCAGTGCTCTATTGCATTGATGTTAAAAGCCAATGAGTAAAATCAAGTGTTTTCCAAATCCAATTATATAGTGTGACTGGGAAAGATTTAAATGAGCCATACAAAAGCCTTAAATATTCTTTTAATAAAAATATGTGAGAGATAATGGTGCAACTCATTGCATTTTTGTCAAATTAATATTCCCCCCTTTATAATCAGATTTGGAATTACCCAACACTTTGAAAGCATAAAAAATACGGCAATAAGTGCTGCCCTCTTTCCATGCTGCACTGATTGAAGCAATGACAGAAATGATTTCATTATATTCATTTTTCTATAAAGACTGTGATCATATATTTTATTATAGTAATATTTGAACAAAATAGTTCTACAAAATAGCAAACTGCAGAATATAAATCACTGTTGAAAAATATTTACAAATTATGAACTATTTTTTAAAATTCTGTTATAGTTGAGGAGAAAAACAAAACTAAACAAAACTAAAATATATGTATTTTATCTATCATCTAACTATATATCATCTATCTAAATGTTGACTTGTTAATACAAGATAGTAAAATAATTCAAAATAACAATATATTAAGTTCTTTCAGTTTCAACACCTCCCAGGGATAAGAACCATCTTATACATTATATGGAGAAACACTTTTTATATTTTTGTTTGGGGAAATGAATGTTTTGTTTAATTTTTAATATTAGGTAGCTCATTGGCAAGATATACATTTTTGCCTCATAGTGTTAGATCTATAAGTTTGATTTGTTGAACATTTATTCCCATAAATTTCTTTCCTCATCTATCGCTAAATAGAAGGGGGATGGGCAACAGAGGGGTAGGTGAAGGGAGACGCCGGGCAGTGTAATATAAGATATAATAATAATTTATAAATTATCAAGGGTGCATGGGGGAGGGGTGAGGAGGGAGGGGGGGAGGGGGGAAAAAAGGAAAATGAGCTGATTCTGGGAACCCAAGAGGCAAGCGAATTTTGGGAATGATGAGGGCAACAAATGTATAGATGTGCTCTACACAATTGATCTATGTCTTGTGATGAATTTTATGAGCCCCAATAAACTGATTAAAAAAAAAAAAAGAAGTACTGTATATACACTCCTCAAAATTCTTACTCAGGTATTTCTTATATCATTGAATCCAAACATTTCTAATAATAATTTTTCTTGGTTACAGCATTTTATATCATGAAAATATCAATTAAATATTATCTCTAAATGCAATTATATATAAATAAAATATATTACATTTGCATTATTGTTGATGTATTGGAATATACCTTTCCATCTGTGTTTTGAGAAGTAGCATCCTAGATATGAAATTCACAGAGGTTGGCCTGGAAGCTGCACAGCTTATTATGACTTGGCCCGGGGTATTGTATGATTCTATTGGTTAAGCAGACAAAGAGGCTTGTCCAAGTAAACATATAAATATATGCTATAGCATTCTCCTGAAGAGTAGCTGATGTGTTTGAACTTCTTTCTTTTTGTTTGGCACCAAGCACTTTTACCACAGTGCTAACATGGCTCCTTGGTCATTAACTAGTGCCTATTTAAAATGTAAAGATGTAGCCATAAATGAAATATAAATAATACAAAATAATGATAAAACTATAGCTTTGACATAGAGCAATGCCCACAATGAATTTAATAAATTAAATCTACTAAGTAAATTTAAAGCTTGATTAAGTCATCGATTTTATACAACACAGATCTGTTTAGGGACTGGAAACACAGGTAATCCAGGGCGGATGATCCCTTCAGGACCAGTGGTGAGAGGGGTGACACCAGGAGGGGAGAGAGAAGGTGGGGTCGAAAGGGGGAACCGATCACACAGATCTACATATAGCCTCCTCCCTGGGGGACGGACAACAGAAAAGTAAAAGTAGGTGAAGGGAGACATCGGACAGTGTAAGATATGACAAATAATAATTTATAAATTATCAAGGGTTCATGAGGGAGTGGGCAGCAGGGAGAGAGGGAAAAAATGAGGAGTTGATGCTAGGGGCGTAAGTGGAGAGCAAATGTTTTGAGAATGATAGGGTAATGAATGTACAAATGATCTTTACACAATTGATTTATGTATGGATTGTGATAACAGTTGTATGAGTCCCTAATAAAATTATTAAAACAAATAAACAAACAAAAAAACCCAGATCTGTTTGTTTATCATGTGTTCTGTCTTGAAAGATTCATGAATAATTTTTAGCTATAGCTACTTTTAAGGAATGAGACTTGGAGGCCAAGGGGAGTGATACATATAACTTTAATATTTAAAATATTTTGCTCTATATTTTTCTTTTACAATCAATATAAAAATAAGTAATGAAAATGTTATTTGATGTTATGTTCTGGGCTTATTTATATGAAAAATAATACTATGCTTGTAATATGAATTTTTTTATCCAGAATTTTAAAAATAGTCTTTGGTAATAAGCAATGTTTATAAGTGATAAAAGCACTGAACTAGATTCAGGAAACCAATTTTCTGCTCCTTTGCCACTCCCAATTTATTTTCTAATCCTTATCTTTCTCTGCTTATCTATCTCTCATTTTCTTCAAAGTTAAGATAGTCTGAGGTTTTCTTTTCCCCTATGCACTGCTGTTATTCAAAAATGAGACCGATAAAGGACATGGACATTTGACAATACCAACCTTGTATTATTGTATATGCAGATATAAGATTCCATCCAGCAAATGGATCATAAGCTAAAGAAAGTTTCTAGCATTGTATATTCTCGTCTTCATGATAAATGGTCTATAGGGGTTGCAGTGTAACCAAGCATCAGCCTTGAGTGTGATACAGCTTGTTAATGCTAGTGCCCCGAAGTAGATTGGTAATACCTTAAGGTCAAATTATTTTTTTAAAAATCCTAATATTTTGTAATACAAACTGTGACTAATCTTTTGGAAGGAGCTCTGATGGCATGTGAGCTCTGCTTTGGGATGAAAACGATAAGGTCAGCTATTAGAAAGTATCAGATGCCCCGCTGGAGAAGGACGGGCTTTGTACTCATAAGTACAGAGGCGCAGTCTCCGAAACCGACAGGGACAGTCCCACGCTCTTCTTGAGGGTCGCTGTGAGTCAGAACTGACGTTACGATCGTGAGTGTTGCACTCTTTAGAGAAATCTGACTGGAAGGAGGGCTTGCGAAAATTAATAAATATTTTTTCCAGATTAACATAGAAATTGAAATCTTTAATGTTGTGGTAACCAGTTGGACTCTGATGACAAGGTCAGCAGTTCAAAACCGCGAACTACACGTGAGGGGACAGACAGGACTTTGGGCACGCTCAGAGAGTAAGTCTCAGACATTGACAAGAGCAGTTCTACCCTTTCCTGTAGGGTCTCCGTGAGCCAGCATTGACTCAACGGCAGTGAGTCTGATTTGAGGTTAAAATGTATGCTTTTTAATTGTTGGAAGGCTGTGGCTTTAAAAAATGATACACAACTTTGAGACTTCAGTGATTTATTGCATATTTTCTTTTTCTTAAGCATTCTTTAGCTGCTTGAGTTGATTTCTAAGGCATGAATTAGAATCATTATATACAAAGGCAGAATTCATTTGGAATTTATTGTGTGAGTTTAACAAAATAGTGAATATGCAAGCAGATTATATCTTGAAAATACCCCTAAATATTTGAAATATACTACATGTCATTGGAATTGTCCAATAAAGGAGAAGTTTGTAATATAGATTACTGCAAGAAGGAAAGGAAAAACAACCATGCATAAAGACTTATGTGAATCTTGAATATATATATTTTTGGGGAAAGAACAACAATTATGTACTGTACAAAGATGATACCGTAAATCCCAGATCTGCCGTCTTCATATTGAACCGTGGTTCCGCAGGTTTCTGGTGACTGATGCACCGTCTTTTCTGGCCGAGGTGGAAATGAAACCTTCACAACACTAGTTTGGTCACATTCAAGAATATCCATTTCAGATTTTCTTAGTACTAAAGAAAAACGGTGTCCTCTTCAACGGTTTCTAATATAACTTTCCCACAAACCTTATAATTGTGCATGCTACATCTGTGTTATTCACTCTCGGAGTCTGGCTGTATTTTAAAAGTCACATGTTAAAACATCAGATCAATAAAATCATAGCAAATAACAGATTTTCATTTACTGGTACTGGGAAGAGGAAAGAAATGATATATCACTTACTGGGCAAACTATTAGGAGGAATGGAGCCCAGTGTCTAGGTCAGGTCAAATATTGCTGATTTTATAACAGGAAATATGACCTTGGCAACAATTTGAGATCTTTATAAATCAATGACTCAAGCATCTTCTATGGGTTTTGGGCCAATAGAAAATGATTTGTGTAAATATTTTTTTTCAAGTGAATGATCTATATTTATGCTGCATGAAAATCAGCAACCCAATAGGACATGATTTCCTATAAACTTTTACCCTACGTTTCTTATTTAAATAACAATCCTTAAATATTCAAAATAATATCCAGTGTCTCATCCATTTTTAAATACTTAGCCACATTTTAATCTTCAATTTTCATTTGGGAGCAACTAGAATTTGTCAGAAAATTAAACTCTAATTGGTATGACTAAAAAATGTATAGTTAAGATTTTTTAATATTTCTAAATACTGTAGTATAATTTGGATTACCATAATTGTACCTATTGTTATACTTTTACACACAATTTCCAGAATTTAAAAGATACCAACATCAGATGCCAATTATAAGATACTGATATGATTAATTGATATTTTTCAAGTAAGGTATATATTTTAAAAATACTGCAATCAAGTTAATTCCTACTCATGTGACCTTACATGTGACAGTACAAGTTTGAACTGTCTCTGTGGGTTTCTAACATTGTAACTCTTTAGTGGAGTACAAAGCCTCCCATTTCTTCCTCAGAGTGACTGTTGGTTTCAAACTGCTGACCTTGTGGTTAGCTGGCCAATGCATAACTGTTGCCACCAGGGCTCCTAAAATTAATGCATTTCTAAATAAAATTCAAAAACAATGACTGATTTACACTGATAGGAAAAATGTCAGCTGTTCAAGTCACATTTAGAGATGATACAGAGCAAGGGTTAATATTGCGGATACCAGATGGGTCTTAACTGAAATCAGAGAAAAATAGAAAAATTTTTACAGTTTATGTGAAGGCATTTGTGCAAATCATAACCAATCATGGATAAAAATGACAAGTAATAGAATTCCAGAACACTTCATTGTGCCCATGCAGAATCAGTATGCAGAACAACAGGAAGCTGTTGGAGCAGAACAATGTGGATAATGCATGGTTCAATGGAAAAGTATGTGGCAGGGTTGAACCCTTGCGATTACTCATTTAATCTATCTGATGAACAATTAATCTAAGGAGCTGGATTATATGTAGAAAGATGTGGCATCGATATTGGAGGAAGACTCATTAATAGCCTGTTATATGCAGAAGACACAAATTTGCATCCTGAAAGTAAAAAGGACTTCAAGCTCCCACTGATGAAAATAAGATTTTAGTCTTCAGTATAGGTTATATCTGCACTTGAAAAAAATTTAAAGCTCCTATAACTGGACCAATAAACAACAACATGATAAACTGAGAAAAAAAGAAAACAATCAAAACCCACCCGTCTTCAAATATTTCATTCAATCAATGCCCATGGAACTAATAATAAAGAAGTCAAACGAAGCATGTCAGCGAAGATTCTTCAAAAGAATTTTCTGAAACTTCTGCAAAAGACTTCTTGAAAATTTTTACATACAAGATGCCACTTTGATGACTAAGGTGCATATGAAAAAAATTAAGCTTCTGTCAAGCACCTCAGCTATATAAGAAAGCTATAGGATGAAAAAGAAAGATAGAAGTGGAATTGATACATTTGAATCGTCATGTTGCAAAGAACGTTGAATATGCCCTTGATGTGGAAAAACAGAAAACAGTCCTAGAAGAAATAGAACCAGCATGCTAAGACTTTGGATTACTTACTTTGGTTGCATCATCAGAAAAGGTCAATTTCTAGAAAAGGATCTCATGTTTGGTAAACTGAGGATCAGAGAAAATGAGGTGGTGGTAAAGCAATCTACTTGCTACGGCTTTTCTAGTCTTAGCCTTTGTCACTCCTGTCAACTGAGCTTTACTTGAGTTTTTCTGAATAAGAGCAAACAAAACCAAGCCCACTACTACTGCGCTCATTCAGACTCACAGTAACCTATGTAAGGCCTCCCAGGCTGTAAATCTTAACAGGAGCAGATAAACTCATCTTTCTATCACAGAGTGGGTAGTGGTTTTGAACTAATTTGAGCAGACTAATTCTTACGTTGCACTCTACTAGGGCTCCTTCTTGCTAAAAGAAGGCGAGGGAAATGTTGATGTTGTTTTGTTAGGTGCCATCAAGTCCGTCTGACTTCCACCCATCCTATGCACAGGAGTCAGACACGGCGCGTTTCTGTGCCATCCTCACACGTATTCCTATACCTGGCCCATTGTGTCAAACATCTCAATGAGGGCCATCTCTCCTTTGCTGGCCCTGCACTTCACCATGCATGATATCCTTCCCCAGGGATGTCTCTTCTGACAACACGTCCAAAGTTTGTAAGAAAAGCCTTGCCATCCTTGCCTCCAAGGAGCACTCTGGCCATACTTTTTTTTGTAAGACAGATTGGTTTCTCCTTTTAGAAGTCCATTACTTTCAATATTCTTCTCCAGCACCACAATTCTATTTCAGTGATTCTTCTTCAGTTTTCCTTATTCAATATCCAACTTTCACAGACATATAACTCAATTGAGAATACCATGGCTTGGGTCAGGCTCACCCTAGTCCTCAAAGTATCATATGTGTCCTTCAATAAACTAAAGAGCTCTTGTGCAGCATATCTACCGCTGTTTGATCTCTTGACCGTGGCCTTTTGGAGCAGTGATGGTAGACCCAAGCAAGACAAAATCCTGGACAGTCTCAGAAACTCACAGGGTCAGCTTTATGCTGTCTCATAGGTTTGCTCTGAGTTGGCTCTATGGCAGTGAGTTTGGGAAATGTTTACAGGATTGTGTAGCTCAGTTGTGAGTCATTGTTTACAGAGTAAATTGTGATTATGAGAAGTTAGAAGTCTGAGGAGGATGTTTTCCAGTTTGACATGTTGCCGGGTGTACAATGGCTCACCTCAGAAGCAGAATGGAGGCATATAACTCCAGCAGGAACAATGAGCCAGGAATGCAGCATGTTCCTTGGATCACATGGTGCCTGCACGGGGAACCTCCTTGATCTAGGAGAGGGCTGTGGCATCAGAAGTGCTGGAGAGTCCTGGCAGAAAAGCAGCAGCAGCAGCAAGGTTCAGTGGCGCGTCAGACAAAGAACAGGCAATGAGGAGGGAACCAAGTGCTGATTAAGAAGAAATGCCCTCTGAAAACTATATTCGTAGCATGAACACATTGTCGTATACAGCAGGCCTAAGGAATGGTAGCAGCACACTGACAGAGACAGTGTTAAGATGGGCTTTCCAGGTTGGAGGCACTATGAATGTAACTGAGGAAGAGCTGCTTTCTCAAAGTAGAGTCCACTCTGGTGGCAGACATGGAGTAAAGCATGCGGGGATGGTGCCTCAAGATCTTCACTTGCTAATGGTACACAAGTCAAGGTAAGACTTTTGCAAAAATCTACTAATAATCAGAACTTTGAATATATAAAGGATGAATCTAAGAAAATTAGAAGTCATCAAAAAGGAAATGGAATGCATGAAGATCAATAGCCTAGGCTTTAATGTGCAAAAGTGGACAAGTTCTGGCATTGCTTAATCAGAAAATAACATGCTTTACTATGCTGGGGAATGACAGAACCGAGAGCAAAGTCCTGGTGTTGTCAAAAGATAATTTAAAGCTTTATCTTGAAATATACTGTAGTCTGTGATAGGATATTATCTATCCATTGTCAAGGAAATCCAGTTAATACAGCTATTATTCAAATTTATACACCACCACAAATTCTAGTCCTTAGGAAATTGAAGAATTCTACCAACATCTTCAGTCTGAAATTAATGAAGCATGCAATGAAGTTGCATTGATATCTGTTCGCAATTGGAATCCAAAAGTTGGAGACAAAAAGGAAGGAACATTAGTTGGAAAATATGGATTTGGTGATAAAAACAAAGCTGGAGATCACATGATAGCATTTTTCAAGACCAACAGGTTGCTCATAGCAAATATCTCTTTTTTTAGCAACACAAATGCTGACTATATCCATGGAAATCTAGAGATGGAATACACAGAAACCAAATGGAGTACACTTGTGGGAAGATATGTGTGGAACGTAACAAAGTCCGGACAATGTCGAGAATGATGGGGATTCATTGTGTTCGTGCAGAATTTGGATTTGGAGCAAGAGGCCGTTGTGCAAACAGAATGAGGGAATAGTGCATATGTTAACATCAGGATAGCTGTGTAATAGGGTTGTTTCCTCTCACCACACTTGTCCAATCTATGTGCTGAGCAAATATTCAGAGAAGCTCCTGAAGAAGATCAAGAAGTGTAGACCTCCAGTCTTACCACTCAATGCAGAAAACACCAAAATCCTTCTCAGTGCATACATAGCATCATAGTCAATGGAGAAAAGATTAAACTTGCCAAGGGTTTTGTCTTGCTTGGATTCACAATCAATACTTATGGAATCAGAAGTCAAATAATTGAAATATGTGTTGCACTGGGCAAATCTGTTGCACAAGGCGTCTTTAGAGGACCGAAAAGGAAGAAGGTTACTTTGGAGACTAACTAAGGTAGCCATGACCCAAGGCATGGCATTTCCAATAGTCTCTTAAACATGTGAAAGTAATATAGTCAATATAGGAAGCCTATATTAGCTTGAATTGTGGTGCTGGCAAAGAATATTGAAGGGACCATGGACTACCAGAAAGGCAAACAAATCTGTATTGGATGAAGTGCAGTCAGAATGCAGCTCAGAAGCAAAGATGGGGAGACTTGTCTCATGTACTTTGGACACGTTGTCAGGAAAGGCCAATCCCTGGAGAAGACGGCACGCTTGGTGATGCAGAGGAGTGGCTAAAAAGAGGAAGACCTTCAAGGAGACGTATTGATATTGAGGCTGCATTGGTGTGAGGTTGGAACAGAACTGGGCAAAATTTAATTTTGTTGTATCTGGTGTCTCTGTGAGTTTGATCTCAATTGACAGTACTTAACAACAACAACATGTATTGCACGTATATTGCTCTTTTTTCCCACATTTATGTCTTTCATGTAATATTTCCCTTCATCTGTGACATTTTTCATATAATTCAAGGGGTATAAATTATTTCAGTTCTTACTTGTGTGAATTATATTTATTTTATACTTTAGTTTTGAACTTATACAGTGATCAATTTACATATTCACTTGCTTTTGTTCTAAAGTTTTATTCACAAATAGAGTTATATAATGACCACTACACTGAGGCAGATAATTAATAACCTGTGGTATGCAGATGACAGTCTTGCTTGCTGAAAGTGAGGGGAATTGAAACACTTGTTAATGAAGATCAAGGACTACAACCTTCACTATGGAATACACCTCAAGGTAAGGAAGTTCAAAATCCATACAATTGGACCGATAAGTAACATCATGATACATAGGTTGAATTTGTCAAGGAATTTTTCTTACTTGGATCTACAATGAACACCCATGGAAGCAGCAGTCAAGCAGTAAAATACAGTATTGCATTAGGTAAATCTGCTGTGCAAGATCTCTTTAGAGCATTGAAGAGCAAAAATGTGACTTAGAAGACTAAGGTATGCCTGACAGTAGCCCTGGTATTCTTCCTTGCATCCCATGCATATGAAAGTTGGACAAAGAAGCCCATAGGAGAATGGATGCATTTAAATTGCGGTGCTAGAGCAGAATATTGAAAGTACCAGGAACTGCTCAAAGGACATACTGACCTGTACTGGAGGAAATAAGATCAGAGTGCTCCTGAGAAACAAGGATGGAGAAACTTTGTCTTACATCCTCTGGACATATTGTCAGGAAATACCAGTCCCTGGAGAAGGGCCTCAAGGTTGGCAGAGTGGAAGGCAAGTGAAAAGATGAAGGCCCTTGACAAGATGGATTGGCAGAGTGACTCAGGGATAGGCGCAATTGTGAGGATGGCACAGGACCACGCAGTGTTCCTTCCATTGTACAAAGGATGCTATGGGTCTCAGCTGACTTGTTGGCATCTAACAACAACAACAATAACACTGAGAATACTGAACAATGTTATCACACAAAAAAGTTTATTCATGCTGACCTTTTGTTGTCAAAAGGTCAACTATTTTAGACTTGTTTCCTACTACAATTTCATGATCTAACCACATTTTTGTGTGTTGAGTTCAATATTTTTAACACCAAGTAGTATTTTATAGATATACAATAATTTGTTAAACTGTAAATCTGTTGGTTAATGTTTGAATTTTTTTAGCAATTATAAAAAATTTAACAAAATTTTGTTAAATTTTTTATAAGATGTGCTGGGTATGTCCTTCCTTTTCATGCTCTACTTATAGGTCTTTTTACATTTGTAGTATTTGACTTTGTCTTAGCCTTTTGACGTCCTCATTAAAGCTTAAAGCAAAGACTACTGAAAAAATGTTTATCCATGTTTCATTCAACAATTTGAATGATACTGTGAATATTACTAAGAGTGGGAAGAATTCAGATGCTTTACTATATAAATAAGAATGTAGTATTAGTATTGAAGGGATGCTCATGAAAAGTCTGCATTATCACAATCTTATAATAGCTGTGATCTGAAGTAGATCCATATAAAGACATACAGGTTGAACAGATGTGGGAGGGAGAGTAGGTATATTTGAGGGGAATACATACATATGTGCTTTTTTATATACACACATGTATTGTTGTCAGGTGCTGTTGAGTTAGGTCTGACTCATGGCATCATCGTGCCCCTGTATAAGCAGAATTAAACACTGCCCTATCTGGTGCCATCCTCACAATTGTTCTTATGTTTGAGTTTAATGTTGCCTCCCCTGCCCCAATCTGTCTTTTTGAAGGCTTTTCTCTCTCTCATTGCCTCTCATTGCATTGAGCCTGAAGTCTCCCCGACATTTCCTAAATTCATGAGAAGTCTTCCCGTGCTTGCCTCTAAATAGCATTCTGGTGTGCTTCTTGCAAGACAGATTTGTTGGTTCTTTTTTCAGTTCATGGTACTTTAAATATTCTTCACCAATGCCATAGTTCAAATTCATTGATTTCGCTTCGGTTTTTCGTATTCAGTTTCCAACATTCACATGCATATGACAAAACTAAAGCAACGCAATGCCATTGAGTTAATTTCAATTCAGAGTGACCCTCAGGAACAGAGTTGAACTTCCCCTGTGGGTTTCTGAGACAGTAACTTTACACTTTAAAGAAGTCTTGTCTAAGAGATTTACCCAATGTAATGTATTGTTTGATATCTTTACTCCTCCTTCCATGAACATTGATTAATGACCCAAACCGGATGAAATCCTTGAAAAAAATCAGTCCTTTAAAACCAGTTGACTTTAGATGTATTAGTTTAATTTTGGACCATTATTATGATCATTTAAGTTTGAATCATTTTGGAGATATACAAAGTTTTGAAGATATAAAAAAAAATGAAGAGATTCTTATTACAATATATAAAACTGTAATCCCCCAAATAATTCAAGTCTATGGATTTTCCAATCTGTGTACTCTGTGATAATGCATCTTTAAAACTTTTAATTTTTTCTCAAATTTCATTTTCTAAATATAATATAATTTCATCACTTCTAATATTATTGATAATTATGTAAGCCTTTGAATGTTGTTTTACTTGAAATAATAATAAACTGCATGATTTATAGGCATATTTACTAATATTTAAGCAAAAATATGTCACTGTATTTTTAAAATCTAGATTCCTGTACTAATTTATATATCTTATAAACATACAGATCAAAAGAAGTAGGCTCAGACAACTATTAGTTTTTATTAACTATATAGCTAGCTTTATAGTATACAATATATTGACTATAATGCCATTTCTAAGTAAAAATAATTCAAGATTTTTGTTACAATTTTCTTTGAAATGTTTGAGTCACTTTGTAAATTAAGCATCTTTTTAATAACTATTCTTAATAAAATATTGTATATATATATAAAATTAACATCTGAACCCATCTGCTTTCAGTAGCTTATATATATATGTATATTTTAATTAAGCTAGGTATGTAATAGTGTCAACTTAGGGATGAATATTGTATTATTATCTTAAGAAAAGAAAAGATCAGCCTTTTAAATAAGATATAATAATAATTTATAAATTATCAAGGGTGCATGGGGGAGGGGGGCAGAGTAAGGGGGGGGGAGGAAAATGAGCTGATTCCGGGAACCCAAGAGGCAAGCAAATTTTGCGAATGATGAGGGCAACAAATGTATAGATGTGCTCTACACAATTGATCTATGTATTGTTATGAATTTTATGAGCCCCAATAAATTGATTTAAAAAATTTTGTTTTAAAATTAGATTTTAAATGCTTATGTATGCAGCCACATTAATAGGAAATAATTTTTAATTAAGATTAATGTTGAGATAATCACTGATTATTAGTATCTACTAAAGTGGTAGCCTACCTTTTCTTACTATAAAATTATACTACGGCAACATATGCACAAATGTGCTTGAGATAATTGATGTATTGATTGTTATAAGAGCTGTATAGTTTCTGGATACAAGTTTCTTTCCAATATATACTTTTTGAATATTTCACACCTTCAGTGTATTTCTTCTCACTTTGAGGCTCAGTATTGTTAGTTCTTTTTAATTTGATAAATCCCAATGTATCGGATTTTCATTTTGCGTTCTACACTTAATGTGATATCAAAGACCATTACCTAATCTAAGGTCATAAGAGTTTATACCTGTTTTTTCCTAATAATTTTATAGTTTAACACCTTATATTTAAGGATTTGTTATATTTTAGAGTTATATTTTATATGTAAATCCAGAAA
The DNA here is from genome assembly GCF_000313985.2 of Echinops telfairi. Lineage (NCBI taxonomy): Eukaryota > Metazoa > Chordata > Mammalia > Afrosoricida > Tenrecidae > Echinops > Echinops telfairi. Next base: position 72,860,029 of record NW_022103906.1, on the reverse strand, counting down.
ACACAATACTGCTATTCTTTTTCATATAATCAATCATCTCAGTATCATTTATTTAAAAGACTATTGTTTTCATGATGTATTCTTAGTCTCATGGTTTATTATCATGAAAGAAATGCTAGGTTTCTTAAGTGGGTAATACCTCGGTTCTTGGCTTCGCACGATGAAATGAATCATGCTGAAGCCCATTTTATAATCCTAATAGGTTTTTATGAAGGACAGAACAAGTTTCAGGGGTTCAAAACTGGGCACGAGAAACCTCGTGGAAAAGAGCACCCACATGTGCGGAACTGGAGGGTGGGATTCCAGGGACCAAGGGGTCAGGAGAGCAAGAGGGCATGGTGGCCAGAGAGTAAGGGGGCCAGAGCTGGGGGCAAGAGATTGTGCCACAGCCTGCTCCCTGCCTTTATTCTAACCCAACCACTGCATGAGGGAAAGGCATGGCTGAAGGTATTGGTTGACCCCATTGGGTGTGTTAAGCCCACCTGGGTTATGTCATGAGCCTGGGCCTAGTTCAACCATCCAAGTGTACCCCCCCACCTGGCTCAGGAGCTTGAGTATGAGTATGCTCAGTTTGGGGTTTTCATAGGTGTCTAATGGTTGCCTTATTTCTGGGGGTAATCTGGGGTAATCTGAGAAGTCAGAAGCCCACGGACCCTAGAGAATATTCTCTAGGGTTTCCCCAAAAGTAAGACATCCCCCGAAAATAAGACCTACTTACAGTTTTGCCTCTCGTTGAAATATAAGGCATCCCGACAAAAATAAGGGTTTGGATTGTTACGATGATGTTCCAGAAGGCGATGACATGACTGTCATTGAATAAATGAGTAGATATACCATAGATTGTTGTACATGGAAATAATGGTAGTAAAAAGAAATTCTGGATACTGTAGGATTCACAGTTTGTTTGGTTATGTTGGTTTGTGAGGACAACTACTACCATACTGTAGACAGGTAATACATTTCCTTTATTTTTGTTCAACAATAAATGTGTACCGTATTCTTCTTCATGGAAAAATAAGACATCCCCTGAAAATAAGAGCTAGTGCATCTTTGGGAGCAAAAATTAATATAAGACACTGTCTTATTTTCTGGGAATCAGGGTAAGAGCATTTGGTACCAGAGGCTGTGGGCATGCGGGCCAAAAGGCTGTGGGCCCCCGAGTAGGCCTGGAGCAGGCTCTGAGTGGGCGGGCTTAGGTGGCGCATGTGTGCCCCCACCCATTGACCTGCCACTGACCAGGCGCATGCTAAGAGAGCCGGTTTCCCCTAGCCAGAATACTTCAAGGCTCTGGCTGGGGAGGCATGGTTAATGGTATTGGTTGACCTCATTGGCTGGGTTGAGCCTACCTGGGTTATGTCATGGTTTGGACTGCTCTGGTGTTTTACCTCCTCCTGGTTTGAGGGCTTGAACCTCCCACTGGTTCCGGGCTTGAGTATGAGCATGCTCACTTTGGGGTCTTCATATAGGTGTCTCATGGTTTCCTGTCTTCTTTCCAGCCTCCTTTATGGGGGCCTTTGCAGTCATGGGAGGGACAACCCCATTGTCCCTAAATTTAACTACCTAACAAAAATACGTTGTGTATCATTCCTGCACAAGACCTCTTTAAAGTGTTGAAAAGCTGGAATATCCTTTGAGGCCTAAGCCATAATATTTTGATCAATCCATCCGCACGTGAAAGCTGGAAAATGAATGAATAAACCTTCAGAAGAATTAATACCATTGAATTATGGTATTGGAAAAAATATTGAAAGTATTGTGTACCACAAGAGGAACATAAAAGTTGGAAGAAGTACAGCCAGAATGCCCCTTAGAAGGAAGCCTGGGGAGACTTGTCTCATGGCTCTGGGCATGTTACAAGGAGAGGCCATCCTTGGAGAAGTCATCATGTTTGCTAAAGTAGAAGGCCGGTGGAGAAGAGGGAGATCATCAGGGAAATGAGTTGACACGACGGGCTCCCACCTGAGAACAGTGGTGAGGCTGGTGCGGGCGAGGGCATGTCTCCTCCTTTGTGCGCAGGGCCTCTGTGGGTCAGAGCCAACCTGCTGTGCCTGCCAGCAAACAAGAATGTTGCCATTCTCACTCAATCTGTTGTCCCTCAGAGGCTTCCTTGTCGTAATGCAAACAAACAACTGGGTCACTCTAGTAACCCTCCTGTATTTTGTTGCACCGGACTACTAAATAATTTTATTGCTATTATCATTATAATTTTGCAAGAGTTTCATTAAAGTCGAGAATTATACATTTGAGCATCACAAACGTCTACATGGTAAGTCAGTAGTCATCTTATTCTGTTGGCAAGACTGGTAAATAAAAAGGAAGTCTGACATATTGCTCGTAGGAAGGAATATTTGTATATCATTTTCAGGAATATTTTACAATAACTAACAAAATACCATTAACTTCTATCAAAGAAATTCAAAGTATAAAAGTAAGTTATAAAGTACTGTTACAAATCTGTATGTTATTTCATCCTGTGGCCGTTTCCCGTTGTGGAGCTAATAGAAGCCATGCCATCAATAATTCAATATAAGAAATGTCATCCATAGTGGACACTTTTCAGCCGAGTGTCCAGACTAGCACAGAATCCGAAGAAGGGACGTACTGTCCACTTCTGTTTTATTCGTCACTGAAAATCTTTTAAAATGACAACAGAACAAAATAACAGAAACCTTTATTAAAGAAATATGCCAAAATGTGAAGCTAAGCTTTCCCAGCATATCCTCCATATTCCAAAATATTTCGGTCGATACTTCTGAAAGCAGTGTCTCTAAGTCTTCCCCAGAGAATTCTGTGCTCTCTGCCTCCCCCACCCCGGCTTTCTTGAAAGGGTGTGTAGTCGTCATGAAAATAAAATGCTGGTGCCTCTTTCCTGGTATTTTTCTCACCAATATAGTTTTCAATTGTCTAAACACTTCTTCATAAACCTTGGGGAAGGTCTTATGTCTGTGAATCAAAAAATGTCCAAGATGTTCCCTTGGGAATCTCCCTTAAAATGTCATTAGAACCTTTTGAGTGGACCTCTGGGTTCTTAAATTCAACTGACTGCAGATTGCCACAGAAACAACTTTTTTGATTGGACGGTTTGTTTTGTTTTTGAAGTCAATAGAGAAAACGTGTCTGTCTGCAACCATCTAATGATCATGGAGACATTTAATAACTTATTTTGTTTAGAATAAACCTGTGCACGTGTGACCCTATGGTTTAACCCTCCTCCATACATATATGTTGTCTTATATCTCATGTCCTTTATTACATAAAATGATACATCTTTATAATGTATAATATTCCCCCCAAACTGTCCCATATAATATCCCCAAAATATCCCATAGGGATATTTTCATTCAGTTTTATATCCTCATAGTACTTCCTTGTGTTTCATAATTTAGTAAGCCATAAAAATTTTTGCTGTTTCTAATAATTATCAATTGCAAGCAATGTTGCAATGAATAACTTCATGCATATGAAGTTTTGTATTTTTGGCAATGTAACTTCAACATATATTACAGGATGCAAAAATTCTCATATACATAAGTATATTCTCCTTTATGCAAAGTATAAATGGATAGGATGAACTAAAAACTAATGGGTTGGGTTCCCTAGAGGGGTTATATCAATAAATTAGATTGTACAATGAGAAGAAGGTGAAAGGATAATAGGGAAATTGCACTAATTTAAATGTTATTCTGAACTAATTTGAATATAATTGTTTGTATAATTCTCATTTTATAACAATATTCATATTTATGTATATACACAAAATTTGATAATTACTATTTGCCAGTACATAAATGAACATTATATGGATTACAAATAGAAATAAATGAATCTAAGAAATGGTGGAATAAGAAAACAGTTTGTGTAAATAGCATCCAGCTATGAAATGATTGATTTTATACAGGTGAATAATTCAGGTATTGTGATTTGGAATTAGCTTCCATTGGGCAAATTTCCCTCTTTTAAAAGTGTTTTAAAACATTAGTCCCCAGGGCTAATCAATGGCAATATTAATGGAAGATCTTTATGCTCTAGAGAGAGATTGATAAGACTATCATAAACTAACAAGGAGGTCTCTAAAGGGAGTCAAAGAGAAACTAAATTAAAACATAGATCCAGGACTGGGTTTTGGGCTTAGACTAAATCCTAGCTCCAATTTAAAAACAATTAGTTCTTATATTGTGGCTTTGCTCAATACTCACTCTCAGGAAGGGAACACAGAAAATATAGGTGCTATAGAAAAAATACGGTGAAGAAATTAGATAATTCCCATTTAGCAGAAAAAATAGCAGCTTTTTGACCTCAAAGAAGCAGCCATCTAAGTGAGATGTCAACTAAGTCCACATCAAAGAAGTATACCATCAGTGACCCAAGGATTATAATCATATCATCTGAAGCTAAAGGAGATAATAGTTTCAGAGTGAATTGGGAAATTCTAATTTGCAAAAGGTTATGAGCGCCTAAGCCACATTTGTGAGATCTACATAGGAAACAAGACCCCCATGATATCCCTCTTTCCATAATCTGGATTGAGGGACGGGAGGACACTGGTTACCACTGGAGAGACGGCTCCAGGAGATCAAAATGAGAAATAGGACTTGAATGGGTAAAGCTTTGTCCCTTGATCTCCGCTCTGATGCACGTTTAGCCTGATTTGCATTTTGTCTTTTGTTTTTCTTCCTCAGATGAATTTTTTCACTGAGCGTAATTATCCTGAATTTTTGTTACATGTTTTTTTGTTTTTCACTGTGAAACCCAGGATGGATAAACCCATAGAGACAGTTGTTGTCAGCTGCCACAGACCTGGGCCGTCTTCATAATTTATATGCATTATTTGGCTACTGGTTTGACTTGTGTCAATCAGCCTGTTGGTTTTCTTTCCTTTGTTCTGACCCCTTTATCATGATATCCTTTATAATCCATTGGTTAATTGTGTCTAGGAAGTGAGAAAATGTGTTACCATCCTCACATCCAGGTGAGATCTTGTTTTATTTCTTCTAAGACTGATTCATTCATTCTGCTTGAACTTCACGGTCTATTTAATATTCATTACCAAAGTCACTGTTAAATATATCAATGCTTTTTGGTCTTTGCCATTGTTTAGCTTTGACATGCATGTAATGTGATTAAATACTTCATGGCTTGGCAAGACACAATTTAGTCATCAATTAAATCTTTCCTTTTAAAAACCTTAAAAATGTGTTTTGAAGAAAATTTTCCCAATGTAATATGTCTTTTGATATTCTTACTACTACATTGTTGAAACAAGGAAAATTAAATCATTGACAATTTCCATTTCCAACTCATTTATCATAATGATGTTTATTGAATCAGCTGAAAAGAATTTTTTGAGAATTGCTTTTTTTTCAACCTTCAGTTCTAGTACTGAACCGTACAGACTTTGACGTTCATCAGTAAGTGCTTTAAATTGTCTTCATTTTCAGCAAGCAACATTCTCTAATCTGTGTATTGCAAGGTCTGTATGTGTCTTGCTCAAATCCTATTGTATATTCATATTTGTATAATCAGATTTAGCCATTACATTGAATAAATAGAGTGGGAGGATACTACTATGGGGCCTTTGCTTTCCAATTCTAAACCATGGATTGTCACCTGGTTGTGTTCAAAGGACTGCCTGTGGAATCATGTACAGATTTCACTAGTGAAAGTACGGTGGTCTGCTCAAAGGACCAAACATAATCTATCTCCAAGAAATAGAATCAGAGTGTTCCTTAGAGGCAAGGACAGCAAGACTTCAGCTCACCTACTGTAGACATGTTTTCCAGAAAGACCAGAAGTGAATGAGGACATCATGCTTGGTAATTAAGAGGGTAGATGAAAAGAAAGGAATACCTCAACAAGACAGCTTGACATGACGGTGCCTGTAATCATGGACTGACACATAGGGACAGGTGGGTGGCAGGCACAGGACCTGGCAGTCTTTCATTACATTATAAGGTCACTGAGTCATCAGAACCTGCTTGATGGCATCTAACAGCAACAATAGATTTTACAGGAGCACAACTAAGAGTTCTGGAATGTTCACTCTTCGTAATATTGTCTATAGTTTGGACATCTACTTTTAGTCAATAAACTGCAGGTGAACATCTTCCTTAAAATTTCTACTTTCGCCAAGATTAAGCTGACAAACAAGAACAATGTTAAACTTGTTCCAGGTGATAACTCCAAACTTCTGGATGTGATTATTCCTATTGTCCTGTTGTAGCCATTTTTGGGAACTATTTTGATAGCAGGTAACATTGATATTGATTGATAATCTCCACATTCTCTATGGCTGAATCAGTCCATTTACAAATAAAAATAATTAAGCAAGAAAATATCTATGATTTGTAATAAAACAATCAAGGTAGTTTTAACAAAAATAGTTACTTCTTAAACTAAGAGGATCAGATAAATATCTACAAATGTATGCTGGTTTAAATATTTGAAAAATTGTCAGATACTGAAGGCTTAATGAATGGAAGTAGAACATTGTCTGAAATCATGTCAGAAGACGGGCCCTGGCTCAGAGCACACACAAAGGGTGACAAGGGCGGAGCTATATTTTCATAGTGGAGTCAAATGTGGTGACGTGAATGGAATAAAGCCTGTGGGAATTGAGCCTTAGCTTCATGGGGCAAGTCTTAAAGCAAGAAGAAACAGTTGCATAAAACTGCCAATGATCAGAATTTGGAATGTGAAAATCATGAACCCAGGACAATCAGAAGTGGTCACAATGAAATGGAATGCATAAAGCTACATATCCCCTGCATTAGTGAGTTAAAATGCACCGGTGTTGACCATTTTGAATGAGAAAATCATATGATTTACTCTGCCAGAGATAACACAATAAAGAGAAATGGCTTTCTATTCATTGTCACAAAACACATTACGAAATCAATCTTGAAGTACAATGCTGTCTGGGATAAGATTGTATGTATTCACACTCAAGGAAAACCAATCAGTATAACTATTATTCAAATTTGTGCACCAACCACTGAATCTAGCGATGAAGAAAATGAAGAATACTACCAATGTCTTCAGTCAGAAATTAAAAAAAACATGCAAACAAGATGCATTGCTAATTATTGGTGATTGGAATGCAAAAGTTGGAAACAAAAAGGGAGGAACAATAATTGGAAAATATGGGCTTGGTGATAGAAACTAAGCAGGAGATTGCATGGTAGAATGTTGCAGGACCAGAACTTATTCATAGGAAATATTTTCTGCAACACAAATAGAGACTATACACATGGACTTCTCCAGACGGAATATACAGAAATCAAATCCACTACGTTTGTGGGAAAAGATCATGGAGAAACTCAGTATCAGCAGTTAAAACCCAGCCAGGGACTGACTGTGGAACAAACCATCCATTACACATATGTAAGTTCATGCTGAAGTTGAAGAAAATTAAGTAAGTCCAAGAGAGAAAAATAGAACATTGAATATATACCACCTGAATTTCAAGAACAGATTTGTGGCATTGACCACGAATGACAGACTACCTAATGAGCTGTGGGTGGACATTAAGCACATCATTCATGAAGAAAGCACAAAATCATTAAAACGACAGGGAAAAAAGTAAATATCCAAGTGAATGTCAGAAGAGACTCTGAAACTCTCTCTTACTCATAGAATAGCTAAAGCAAATGGAAGCAATCACAAAGTGGAAGGGCTGAATAAAAAATGTCAAAGGCAGACATAGAAGACAAAGTCAAATCTTATAAGAAACTGCATTCGGTGAGTCTGCAGCACAAGACCTCTATAAAGAGTTGAAAATCAAGGCTGTTACCTTGAAGACTAAGATGTGCCTGACTAAAGCCATGGTATTTTCAGTTGTCTCAGGTGCATGTGAAAGTTGGACATTGAATAAGGAAGAAAGAAGAAAAAGGGACTGCGGTGTTGGAAAGAATATTGAAAGGACCATGGACTGCCAGAAGTACAAACTGATCTGTCTTGGAAGAAGTATGGGCAGAGTGCTTCTAAAAGGCCAGGGAGACTTTGTCTTACATAGTTTGGGCATATTGTCAAGAGAGACTAATCCCTGGAGACAGACATTATGCTTGGTAAAGTGGCTGAACCGAGAAAAGAGGAAGGCCTTCAATGTTATAGATTGGTACAGTAGTTGCAACAATGAGCTCAGGCATAGAAATAATGGTGAGGCTGGTGCAGGACAGGGTAATGTTTTGTTCTGCTGTGTACAGGATTGCTATGATTCAGAACCAACTGGATGGCACCTAACAACAGGTAATTGAAAATTCATATAAATCACTTTTGTGAAGGGCCACAGTTTGTCATTCTCTCCATTATAAGTTAGAATCTTTATTATAAATTATTATTTGATGAAATGACAAATCATGTTTTAATTCATTTTATTTAAAATATATTTATTTTCTTCCTAGCTATTGTACATTATGCATGTTCAAAAGTACAAAAATGTATAATTAATGTAAAAAAGTAAAAATGTAAAACCAAAATTTGATTTAAAAAAAATTATATTATTCTAAAAATCAATTCTTACAACTAATAAGTTTACATTTTCTAATAATATAGTGAGATAATTAAATATTGTGTCAACCTGGCCTATAAGCACATGTGGGGTTAATTGAAGGGCAGAGAGATAAATGGCTCCATGAGCCTCGCCTTTCTAGTTCTCAGGTCCCTTGCTCTCTGATGGTCGGACCAGGGTGCTGCCTTAGCCAGTTCCCTGCTTCAGCTTGCAAGGCTCACTTCCTGCAAGACTTCCCTGAGGAGAAGCCGCATGGACCTACCCTGAAGGGCTGGATGCTGGAGCAGCTGCGAGGAGATCCCTGCCAGTGCTGAGATTCTTGAACATTCACTGATTCGGCTTTCCTCCTGCAGTTGGCATCATTGTGTGTGTTTTGTGAAATTGAGGAGGCCTTTGTGGATTGGTGTTGGACATATGGGTTATTGGGCTTGGACAGCACTGTGTTGGGATGTTTTCTTGATGCACACTTACCCTTTATATAAAACTCTCTCTTATACATATGAGTTTTGTGGGTTTGTTTCTCTAATGTACCCAGACTAACACATATAGTCATTAAGTAAGTACTATTAGGACATAACTTTAAGTTAAATAAATTTTATTTTCATCATTCTGTGACAAGAAGAAGGTAAATGATTAGAAAATATGTTCCTATAATGACAGTTATTTTTCAGAATAAAGTTTAAAAATTCAGAATAAAAAAGAACATCTTTAAGAAATTTTTCTAAATAATACGTTTGGAAAATTCATTTTTTTGCTTTATATCATTTTATTTGGGGCTCTTACAACTCTTATCACAATCCATCCATCCATCCATTGTGTCAAGCGCATTTGTACATTTGTTGCCATCATCATTTTCAAAACATTTTCTTTCTACTTGAGCCCTTGGTATCAGCTCATTAGCTTTAATTAAAAAAAAACATTTTATTGGGGCTCGTACAATTCTTATCACAATACATACATACAGCCATTTTGTCATATGGTTTTGTTTTTTTTGTAGAGATGATGTTTCAAGTATTAATATGTTCCTGTTTTGGATAACTGACAAGTTTAGGAGCTCTCTACACAAGGATGAACTGATTAGAGGAGCTAGCTAAATGAATCTATCACATAAATTGTTATTTTTAAGAGAAAGATGCTGCTAGCACATTATTCTACTCTCCATTGCAGTGTGTGTTTTTTCCCAGGAATTTTCATGCATCTAATTTTCAGAAACCTTTTCTCAGAATAATAGTTAAGATGGATAAAAAGGTTTCCTCTGTATTCAACTTATAATTTCCCTAGCTCATTCTCATCTAATTATCTTTAGCTCTTTTGTGTTCTTTAATCAACTTGAGTTCTTTCAAAAATTTATTGAATGAGTATAAATTATGATTATATTCTAAACCTCCTTGCTCCAAATGCCAGATGTGAATGAATCTCGGGTTGATGCAAAAATTAGAAGACATAGCTGGATCACAGTGTTGCTTATGCTTAGTCTTATATATTTTTCTCTTTAAAATCAAGTATAAACTAGAATAGTGGTATGAACGACATTTTGCTTACAGGATTGTTCTGGGCAAAACATAATGAAAAAATGGGGAGTTTCAGAGAAACTGGGACTTCAGAAGGCATACAGATTGATATGTAAGTACAACCAAGGTGGTATAGGGTAGGCATTATTTTTTTTAAGTATCAAAGATTAAAACCATGGATGTTGGAATCAGACAGGTTTTTGATATCTGCCACCATGTTGGACCCCGACACAGGGACTCTGTGCAGTGTAGAGAATTACTGTTAGGTTGCTAAACAGAGCGTCAACAGTTCAAAAGCATCAAACACTCTACAAAAGAAAGAAGAGAGTCTATTCTAGTAAAGAGTTACAGGGTTGGAAACTTACATGGGGATTTCTACTCTGTCCTAGAGGGTCACTTGTCGTCAGAATTTACTTGATGGCAGTGAGAATCTTTATGGGAAAAGTTCATCACACCTTCCCCAAATCAGAGCTGATGGTGGATGCAAACGACATCTTTTCATTAGCATCTCAGTGCTTCAGCACACAGCACCATAGCTTAGGAGTCAGACATTTTTGTGTTGAAATTACAGTTCCATCGACTGGAGAATCTCATGATTCAGTTTCTTAAAGCTTATAAACTTTACCTTCCCTAGCTGAAATGCTATACTCATCCAACTATCTGAAATGCTAATTCTTATGAAATTATAAGAGTCCTCATGAAACAATGCTTAAGTGCATAACTGCTTATGGAAAGGTTGATGGGTCAAATTTTCTAGCCATCCCATAAAATAAAGATTTATTAAACCCCAAGGCATGTAATCAGAGATACTGGATGATATGAAGAAGAACATGGCAGCAGGACTGTAGGAAGGCTTTTTAGCACCCTGCAATATGCAGATGATACAACCTTGCTTACAAAGTGAGGAAGGCTTGGAACACTTGCTGCTGCTGATTAAATATTGCAGCAACCAAGAGGTGACATCATGATAAATGGAGAAAAATTTGAAGTTGTAAAGGGTTTGCTTTTGCTTGGATCCAAAATCAATGCTCCTGCAAGCAACAGTCAAGAGATCAAAAGATTAGTTCCATTGCTCAGCATGCAGATTTGGTGAGTATGATGAAAGGATACAACAATGATATAAAGCTCTCCTGATTTTAAACCATGCAGTATTCGATTATTCTGTTCACTCCACTGCCTCTTGATGTATGTCAAAGTTCTACATTAGACAATGAAATGCACTGGAATTCCCATTCTTCCCAAGGTTATCCATAGTTTGTCATGAGCCACACAGTTGAATGCCTTGGGATAGGCAATCAAATATAACAAACATCTTTCTGGAAGGCTCTGCTTTCAGCCAAGGTCCATCCGACCTCAGCAGTGACATCCTCTGTTCCACGTCCTCTTTTGAATCCGACCCGAGTCTCTGACAGCTCCCTGTCAGTGTAGAGCTGCAATCATTTTTGGATGCTCTTCAGCAGAATGTTACTTGCATATAATATTCATGATAGTGTTCTTGATGTGTTCGTTTTCATTTTTGAAAGCGTCCCGTTTTCCTAGATTCATACCTCTCACATTACAGTTCTGGTCATTAGCCTATTTTTGCAGTTGTTTCTTTTGATGTTGAGTTGTGCACTGCTAGTAAGCTAGGATCCGATGACGCCACACTCGCAGGCTTTACTCTGTTCAAATCCCCCTGGAGGACTCCACTCCCAGAAAGCAGATCCTCCTCAGTCATATTTCTATTGCCCCCTGACGAAGGTGCCCATCCCATCTCTGACAATGCACTGCTTCTATTAAGTAGGCCGTCAGTATCTGACAGGGTTCCGAAACTATGCATACAGTTTTCAGAAGCTACTTGATCCAAAGTGGACAGCCAATTCCTTCTTCCTTGTCTGGTTTTAGTCTGGAAGCTCCGCTGACACTTTTTGAGTGACCCTGCTGACATTGACATACCGGTGGCCAAGCTTCCAGCATCTCATGAACACACAAGCAGCACAGTATGACAAACTGACAAACAGTTGTCAGTCAAAAAGATACTCATAGCTGTAATGTCGTTCTTTTACAAAGATGAAAAACTGTTCACTTATCTATCTTTTCCTCAGAGATACGGGGCTCTAAGATTTTCATCTGTATCTGATCTCTCAAATGCTTGCTGTATAAGGTTTTTACATTGCATCCGGGTAGACTGCCATCTAGCCAGAAGTTCCATTGTTTTATTCCTTGACTGTTGCTTCCATGAGCTTTTACTGTGGAACCTGGCAAAATAAAATTCTGGACAATTTCAATGTTTGTTTTGATGATGCTTAGTGATCTAGTTGTGAAATTTTTTGTTATCTTTAAATTGTTTCATCATCCATACTGAAGGAAGTAATCTTTGATTTGTATCAGTAACTGCTTCACGTGCCAGTCACATTCAACAGGCACTTATATATTGTATAAATTGCATGTCATTTATATATTGTAGACTCAATGAATCTTCAAGCCTGATGGCACATTCTTTCAATAGTCCTGTTTCTTGGATTATTTTCTCATCATACAAGTTAGGAAAGTATGGTGAAATGATATAATCCTGATATATATATATATTTTTTTCTAATGTTAAACCATTCAATATCCCGTGTCTTGTTCAAATGATTTTCTCTTTGTCTATGTAGAGGTTCCCTGTGATGCCATTAAATGGTACTAAGACATATTCTTTGGATGATTGGCATTTGTTTGCATTTATAACGGAGAATTTTCAGTATTTTGAAGAGAAAAATAACATTCCATAATTGATCAAAAATATAAAAAAGCAGAGAATAAGCACAAATCATTGAATTGCTATTAAAATTTCCAAAAGTTCCATTAAGGTCAGAAGGATTATATTTAAAATAATATAGAAACACATTATGTAATCTTGCATCTTTATCTGTGACTCTTCTTTGCTTTATTTTCCTGGAGCTCATTTAACATAGTGAATCTAATTTTGGAAGAAATTTTCTGACTTGCTTATTATGTTTCCAAACTCACTAGGGAACATCTGATGAACTTTAGTAAAATATTCTGAGAGTTAAATACATACACATATTAATGAAAATGTATAATGCTAATGTAACTAGGAAAATCTGGTTATTAGAAATAATTATGTCTCAGAGGAATTCAGAAGCCCTTGGCTATGTTTTGAGATTTAGAATATCTCAAGGCCATAATGTTGCCTAGCTACTGAATAATAACAAATTTCTCTTCTAAAATACTGTTTTGAAGAGGAATGTAAACTATGATTAAATTCCAGATCAAATTTTATTTTAAAGAGACCACTATAGTTTTATTAATAATAAATTGTATAATCTGAAATTTCATAGCATACTTAATAATTATTACATATATATATATATAAAATCTATATTTATGTTGCACATATTTGTGTATAACATGATTTTTTTAGGTTTATATTTATACTTCTTATGTTCACTTGTACCTATATATGTATATATAGAAAAATGTGCTAGGCTTATAAACATACAAAATTTAAGCTTTAACTTCTACCAGTACAATTTTAATATTTATGTATATCATTTTGTTATTGGAAATTCCATTGCATTATTTTTAAGATAGATGTCAAATACATTTTTATATATTTATATGGCTACAATAAGACTAATGTACTAACTTTATCTATAAGATGCTGTTGTAATTATGGAAGACTATCGAATGACTGACAATGTCATATGCACACACATGTTATACAAGCTCAATGTGAAAACACATTTATATGCATATGTGTATTTATAAGTATATGTATATTTCTGAAGTTATTATCTGTTCACAGATACATTTTAAACACGTTTGCATGAAATAAACCCATACAAGTATACAATTGTATATGTCATATAAATGCTTTGAAAATGGTGGAAATATACTATTTTCCTTTAGTGATATTTTTACACAAGCAAAATTCTTTCTAGATTTCTAGCTAATACATGCATCAATTTATTCCACACAAAATGTGATTTGAAATGCCTCTGTAATCAGTAAATGACTTTGGATAAGTTCTCTGAGTAATAGATTTTACCCTTAGTGTGCTTTCAATGAAAGTTCCAAGCAAATATGTGCTTCTGAGGGGATCTACTGGACAAGTTATGTTAGAGGAAGAAAGGTAACCTCAGAGAATCTGTTGACTATTTTTTTGAAATTCCAAAATTCCAAAGTCTCGATAGATTTTCCTAAAGTACACAGATTGACCATAGAGATTTCTTATGAAAAAGTTTTAAGAAAATTGCAAACTGCATTGAAAAAAAGGTAGGAAAGTTTTGGATTTTTATTTTTATTTTTTCTTAAAATACACTTGCTCATTCTTAGAAGATAGCAAGGCCTGTGTTTGAGAATTTCCCTTCAGAACCAGCTTGTGATCCACTCTCCAGCTCGATAGACATGTTCTTGCCCTGAGATGGCTCCCTCAAACTATTTCTTTTGTCCCTAAACTCAAGGAACTTTTAGAGAAACACAATCTGAATCCCTCCAAGACTGTCATTTTCACATCGTGTAATTAAAGAACAATCAGCTAGTTCAGAATCACAGTGTCCCTAAGTACAACAGAATGGAGTCCTGCCTGGTCTTGCCATATCTTCACACTTGTTAGAGCGCAGCACATGGTGGGAGCAACTTCCTCCCATGGAAACGCTTCATCTTCTTCATTGCCTCTACTTTAGCATGTATGATATCTTATTTCCAGGGACTGGTCTTTTCTGATAAAATGTGGATGAGTCTTGCTCACTTCTAAGACATGTTCTGGGTGTTTCTAGCAGCTCCTTGTCAATGTACTGCAGCAACAGTTGTTGCATGTTCTCTAGCAAGACTGTACTTGCATGCAATCTTAGTGATATTGCTCTACAGCTGGAGCATTCTGTTGGGTCACCTTTCTTTTGAATGGGCACAAACAGGAATCTCTTTCCATTAGTTGGCTAGATGGCTGTCTTCTAAATTTCTTGGCATAGATGAATGCAAGCTCTTAGTGCTTAATTAGGTTGCTGAGATATTTCAATTGGCATTTGTCTATTTCTGGAGCCTGTTTTTTGCTAATACCTTCAGTGAAGCTCATATAACTTCCTTTGGTGCCATTGGTCCTAGATCAAATGCTACTTCTTGAAAAAGTTGCTGATCAACAAGTTCTTGTTGGTACACTGACTGTTTCTTCTTTCCATTCAAATATGAAAGGAAGATGCGGTGATGATTATTGGTGAATCATTGTCAGTACATATTTCTTGCATGTTTTCTCTATTTCAGACTGCAGAATTTGGTAGAATTCTTCCAATGTTTGTCACTAGCTCTAGTGATAGTAGTATGGACAGACATGCTGTGCCAAAAAGAACTAGTCAACGTTCCACCATGTCAGGAGATAGGATATGAGTGAGACCCGATGGTGATGAAGGAATAAGTGTGGATCATAATAAACTATGGGTAGCCTTGAGAAGAATGCAAATTCCAGAACATTTCATTGTTATCATGTAAAACTTGTACATGGATCAAGAGGTAGTTGTGTGAACAGAACAAGAAAATTCTGAATGGTTTATAATCAGGAAATTTGTCTATAATCAGGAAAGTATGGCCAGGGTTGTATCCTCTCACCATATTTATTCAATCTGTGGCTGAGCAAATCATTAGAGAAGCTGGATTATATTAAAAATTTGACATCAGGATAGAAAACTAAGTATTGTAGTCTTCAGTATGAATTACATTCAATGTGAAGACCAATACCCTCACAACTGGACTTGAGAAATAGGGATAACATCATGATAAATAGAGAAAAGCTTGAAGTTGACAAAGAATTTTGTCTTCCTTTGATCCATGATCAATGTTCATGGAAAGAACGGTCAAGGAGTCAAAAGACCAGTTGCATTAGGTAAATTTACTGCACAAGAACTCTTAGACTCTGAAAGGCAAAGGTTTTACTTTGAGGACCAAAATGTGCCTGACCCAAGCTTTGGGATTTTTCCATTGACTCGTATGCATGTGAAAATTGGACATCGAATAAAGATCAAAAGAATTGATTCATTTGAATTGTGGTGCTGGAAAAAGATGTTGAAAGTGCCATGAACTACTAAAAGAACAAACTAATTTATCTTGGAAGACGCAAGTCTAGGGGCAAGGGTTGAGAGTCTTTGTCTTACATACTTCAGACACATTGTGAGGAGAAACCAGTCCTTGGAGAAGGACCTCGTGGGAGGTAAAGCAGAAGAGCAGTCCAAAGGAGGAAGGCCCACAAGGAGATGGATTGACACTGGCAACAGCAAGGAGCTCAAGCATAGGAGCAGCAGTGAGGATGACTCAGGATAGGGCAGTGTTTTGTTCTGTTGTGTGTAAGGTCGCTGTGGGTTGGGACAGATGCCATAGCATCTAACCACATAAGCTGTAGCGCTTTGGGTATACATTTTAATAATAGTTGTATTGGCAGGATTTCCTTCTATAATAGCATTATGAAATCACCAACAGCATTGTACTTCAAGATAGATCTTGAAATACGTGATGCCACTCCTCCTGAATTTTTCATTCCCATTGTAGTAAACCATATGGTTGTCTGGTTCAAAATAACCAATATCAGTTCATTGAAGCTCACTAATGCCTACTATATAATCTTTATGACTTACAATTCATTTTTGATGGCTTCAATTTTCCTAGATTCATAGTTTGTATATTCTAATCCTGACTATTAATAGATGTTTGCAGCCATTTCTTCTCATTTTCAGTTGTGCCCTTAACAATTGAAGGTTTTGAAAACTTTGCTCCGTCCAAATCATGGTAGTCAATTCTAATTTGAGATGGCAGCTCCTCCTCAGTCAGGGTCTGGGTGTCTTTAGACCTAAGGGGCTCGTTGTCCACCATTTCCCACAGCTCTTCCCGATGTTTTCAATGGCCAATTCCTCAGAACTGGACAGTCAATTCATTTTTTGTTGTCTATTTTTAGTTTGAAAATTCTGCTGAAACCTATTGCCCTTGGGTGACGCTGCTGGTATTTGAAATACCAGTGACATAGCTGCAGCAAGTCCCAGCCACACACCAGTCACCGTGCTTTGCCAACTGCAAGAGCAGTGCTGCTCCAACGGCGTTAGAGATACTTCCAGAAATGACAACCTCACATGTTCATACTTTTGTTTAAGAAGGATTTCTATGATTTTATAGCAAAACGTTCTAATTTACTCTGGTATATTGTTAATAAATATTGGGTGTTTGTTGACAAATATGAGATATACTTTTAGCCTAATCAAAGCATTAGGAGAATGGTGTCATCTCTGATGAAGGAGATGATAAAGACAAGGTGCTTCACAGGACCTTCAAGCATATAAGACATTTTTATATCTAAAGCATTGGGGTATACAGAAGTATGCAGAAGTGATTTTATATAATTATTCAGGGGTACTGCAAATAATTCAGGAAACATTTTTATTACATATTAATTCCATGTTTCCAAAATCTTTTGGAAACAATCAGACACATTGCTTTGTTTCTGTTCAGTGTTAGAGTTCACACCAAGTCCCAGGGATCCTGTGTAGGACAGAATGAAAGCTTGCCAAGTCCTGTTCCATCCTCATAATGCTTGTTATATTTGAGCCCATTCATACAGTCACTCGGTCAATTCATCTCATTCAGAATTTCCTATTTTTTTGCTGATGCTACACTTTACTCATCGTAAGGTTCATCTCTGGGGCCTGGTCTCTGGGCAGCAAAAAAGAGGAAAGTCCTCAATGGTCTGGATTGTCACAGTGGCTTCAATGGGGCTCAGGTATAAGAATGATTGTGAGGGTGACACAGGACTGGGCAGTGCTTCGTTGTGTTGGGTCTAAGGTCGCTGTGGGTTAGAACAGACTTCATGGCACCTAAGCCCATGTATTAGCCATGCTCTCTGAATCTCTGTAGCAGACAGGCAGACAGCTCGGTGGTCGTTTCATGATTTCCACTTCCATGTGTTCACATTGATGTGCAATTCTTTCCTTTTGAATGTTGATAAAGACTGCTGTTTGCATTTGGCAAATAGTGCGTGGAAAAGGTGATGGGCTGCCGTTTTCATCATTGCGCTAGGTTTATGACAAGGATGATGGAAAGCCACCAGGTGAGTATGCTAGGTTATAGAAGGCTGCCTTGCTAATCCTATCACCCTCTCTCCTCCCCTGTCTCTGCTTTTCTAAATGCTGGGTTTGACGAAGCTTGTTAAAATAGTCCACGTGCCAAGTTTCTGTGGATGACTTCTAGGAGCGGAGGTCCGATTCCCGCAAGAAACCGTCAGTCTTGATCTTACAGCCAAGAGAACTAGGAACTAGGTAGTTACCCATTCAAGTCTCAGCTATTATGGCCCTGGTCACCCCTGAAATGGCAGCCTGATAAGACACTGAAGCAGAGTAACCAGCTGGAGTCTTTAAAAAATTTTTTTTGGTAATCATTTATTTAACAGAGTTGGTAACAAGAGCTTAGAAAGAACTTGAATAAAATTAAAAACAAACCAAATTCAGATACTAATATGTTTTTCTTCTTTTACTGTTATTTTATTTTATTTTTGAGATAGTAAATGTGTATTTGTTTTAGGCACGTAAATTGAGTTCATTTGTCATGTAGAATTAGAAAATAATGCGGTTTCTTCCTTCAGTTTCTTCAAATGGAGATAAAAACTAAACTAAACTAAACTAAAACTAAAATCACCCTCATGGGCATCAGGTCAATGCTGTCCCATACCATCGGCCCTGTGGGTTTCTCAGACAGTCACTGTTTACAGGAGCAGAGAGCCCAGTGTTTCTCCAGCAGAAACACGGGTGATTTCGACCTGCTGATGATGTAGAATTTAAAACATAGTAAGGTTTTGAAGAAGTACACACACACGTAAACACACGTAGATTGTTCAAAGTTTGTGGAAAATTTCATGATTTTTAATATCACTGACCATTTTTGAAGTCCCTTTGTATGTGTATATTTTATATATGCATGTTATTTATATACATTCTATTATGACTACAAACTGTATAAATTCTTTTATCTATTCACATCTGGGTTTATTTTATGAAATTTCATTCTTATGGATGTTATAAATGTACTCAATTCAAAACTCTTCTTTTCATTTTCTTTAGGGTAATGGTTTATATTTAATCTATAGAAGCTGCGGTCAGGACAGCACAAGACCTTGGCTGCAGACAATTATGTTCTGAGATCAACGCGTGCAGGAGATGTGCTTCTTCGCACTGAATATCATCAGGCATGTTGAAAAGCATCTTCTGAAAAATGGATTTGGAAATTAACTTTCTTTCTGAACAAATGTAACTTGGTGATTCTTGTGCAATCTTCTCAGCAATGGTGTTATTTTGCCCATTTTTCCTCAGATGAGTGCAATTCTGAATGATGTCTATGTCATTTTGGACTCTACTTTTATGGAGATACATTTTTCAAAAAATTATCCCAGAGTGTACTGTTTTGCACTTTCTCAGAAAAAAAAAATCAAATAGTTTGCCAGGAAGGTCAATGTGTTTTCTTTGGAAATTGCACAAAACTTGATCCTTTTTTTCTTCTATTGAATAAAGTTTTTAATAATCAGTGCACTTAACACTTTCACTGCAATAAAATCCTTTTGGCAGATATGCATGTTCTTTTCTACATACTTCTTTTTTTTAAAAAAAAGGTACCTTCTCTTACTTTTAGTATCCTGGCATGTACAGATTCACATTCAACATTATCTTCTGGTCTAGTATTATATCTTTATATATATATACTTATAAAATACTATTTTAGTTAAAACAAATACATACTGATAGTAAATAGAGTTTTATAAATTATGCATTTTAGCAAAGATGTCAATTAAAATCAATTTAGGCTTATATTAAAGGTGTGAAATATATGTCAACACATTTATATATATATTGCTAATTTCTTTGATCTGATACTACCACTTATAGGTTGATGCAAACCATCTGTGTTCATTCAATTAAGCTTTCAAAATCCCATCTATTTATGAGAGAAATAGGTGAAAAATTCTATGTCCGTTGGCTTATGAGACATGCTTTCTATTGTATGCTTTGTATTATATTGCATAATATAGAGATAGATTGATTTTGGTCTCTTCAGATGTAAAAAAGAGGAAAAAGGGAAAAGGATATTTTCTAATATCCCCTTTCCTTATGCACTGTCAACTAAAAATTACCTAGGTAGACCCAGGTTTATTAAGGAAGACTTTTTTTTTTAAGGAAGACTTTTTTAAAGACAACTATTGACTTTGAATTTTCAGGGACTAGTTGAAGAAAACTTAGCTAACTGATGAGTAAAACACAACATGGTTGAAAGAAGCAAGCAAGTTTCCTAAATCCTATGCTTCACAGAGGACATTGAGAAGAAATTTCTGTACTGGAATGTCAGGGCTTATAAGAGAGGAGATCAACATACCTTTACGTGACTTCTGGTAGAGCAAGCAGAGAGAGTGGTGGTCATTGCCATACCTATCTTCATTCCCAGAGGCAGTACTATTCAGTGGGGATAAGAAGCGCACCCCCAAATTGACATAAACAGATATTTGAATATCCTAGGTGAGTAAATCAGGTGCTCCTTTCAGATTTAATTTTATTTAGAAAATTTCATACATGGGTATATTATTTGCATGTGAATTTTGTAAGAAAAAATTCTTATCTCCTTATATATTACATATCTGCAAAAACAAAGAAAAGGGAAGACAACTGAAAGAAAATTGGTGTAAAGTTAAATAAGAAATATGTTTGCTGAGTAACATTATGATTTATATAGAAATACTCAGTTTTCTAAAAGCAAAATATTCTTCATTGTCCACAAGATGTAAAGTTATGCCACACAGAACTTTGGAAGTGGTAAGAAGGGATTGAAATCAGTGAGTGCTTTATATAAAAGAAATATTATTAATGCTTTCCAACCTTCACCACTGCAAAAGTTCAGGATTATACTAAACAGATATTGACAGAGATTAGAGATATAATGCTTTCTTACTTCTCAAGATTTCTTATTTCCTCAACAAGCACTAAATAAAACCTCATTCAGAAAGCAAGTGAATGATTACGGACCAAATTATTTTAAATTCCTTATACATATATCTTAGTGACTTTACCAGTGACTGAGATACTTTGGATGATGCAAACATTATGCTGCTAACCAAGAATGCATTTTGCTGCTAACCATGGAAGTTCAGGTGCACCCACAGGTCCTGAGAAGAAAGGTCTTGTTTCCAACTTCTGAAAAATCAGCCTTGAAAACCAAGTGGAGCACAGTTCTCTGTGCACAGGGGGTCCCCGTGAATCCAAGTCCACTTGACAACAACTGGCTAGGATTGAGAATGCAATTAATTCAGCATATACTGTACTATGATTTGCCATGGAAACACATATTGTATATCAACTAGTAAGAAAGAAAAAGGTTTTAAGCGTGTTATTACTTTCTCCATTATAAGAGCATGTATGTACTACTTCAATGACAAATGTAACTTAGGGAGCGATCATATTACTTCATTGTAAAATGGTAACTATATTGTTTCTTATCAAATATTCATGAGCTTAGTAAAGCATATGAACTGAAAAATTAAAATTAAAGGTGAATTCACACCTGACATACCTTGTTTTCATATTCTGGACAGTTTGCCCTTTTCCTCCTGAAAATGCAGTCCTTCAAATAGCTAAAGGGCACTACTCTTTGATGTAGTAACTGCTGATATATTGCTAATAATATTCTACTTGTTGATTGTCTAGAAAAACAGCCCACAGTGCTTGTAATGTAAGGATATCAAACCTTGTATGTAATCAAATATTTTACAATTAATATTGTCTACTCTAACTCAGAGCGACCCTACCAGGCAGGGTAGACCTGCAGCTGTGAGTGTCCAAGACTGTCAATCTTTATGAGCGTGGAGAGCCTCCTCTTCCTCCCATGGTGTGCCTGCTGGTTTCCCACTGCTGATCTTGCAGTTAGCAGCCCAGCGCATAACCGCTATACCAGCAGGGCTCCTAAGAACAAGAATAACAACATAAAAGAAGTCTTATAAAGCCTATGTGTGGTAACAGTAGTTCCCAATTTTAAATTGTAAATGGAGTGTCTTCACATTAAAAATGAGTGTGATCAAGAGTAATGTAACCAAGAGGAATTACTGAAATCCAAATGAAGACTGAGCATGATAGTGGGACAAGAGGAAAGTCAAAGGAAATAGAGGAAAGAGCTAGGAGGCAAAGGGCATTTATAGAGGTCTAAATAAAAGCATGTACATATGTAAATATATTTATATATGAGGATGGGGAAATAGATCTATGTGCATATATTTATAGGTTTAGTATTAAGGTATCAGATGGATATTGGGATTCTACTCAAGTACTCCATCAATGCAAGACTACTTTCTTCTATTAAATTGGCATTTTATGATGCTCACCTTCCTGACACAATGCTGAAGACAAAGCGGGTGAATAAGCAAATGTGAAGAACGCTGATGATGCCTGGCTGTCAAAAGTCTTAAAGGCTTGAAGGTAAATAAGAGGCCATCTAGCTCAGAAACAACAAAGCCCACATGGATGAAGCACACCAGCCTGCGTGATCATGAGGTACCGAAGGGATCAGTTATCAGGCATCAAAGAACAAAAAATCATATCATTGTGTGCTCACCTCCTTGATATGATCGCTGAAGACAAATGGGTGCATAAGCAAATGTGGGGAAGAAAGGTGATGGTGCCTGTCTATCAAAAGATAAAGCGTCTGGGGTCTTAAAGGCTTGAAGGTAAACAAGCAGCCATCTAGCTCAGAAGCAATAAAGCCCACATGGAAGAAGCACACCAGCTTGTGCGATCACAAGGTGTCGAAGGGATCAGGTATCAGACATCATCAGAACAAAAAATCGTATCATTGTGAATGAGGTGGGCAGTGCAGAGTGTATATCCAATGCCTAATTGTAGGCCACTGCACATCCCCTTACAGAAGGGTCTCGGGGAGGAGATGATCCAGTCAGGGTGAAATGTAGCAACGATGAAACATACAACTTTCCTCTCGTTCTTAAATGCTTCCTCCCCACCTCCTACTATCATGATCCCGATTCTACTTTACAAATATGGCTAGACAAGAGGATGTACACTGGTACAGATAGCAACTGGAAACACAGGGAATCCAGGGTGGATGATCCCTTCAGGACCAGTGGTGTGAGTGGCAATACTGGGAGGGTAGAGGGAGAGTGGGTTGGAAAGGGGGGACCGATTACAAGGATCTACATATAACCTCCTCCCTGGGGGACAGACAACAGAAAAGTGGGTGAAGGGAGACATTGGACAGGGCAAGATACAACAAAATAATAATTTATAAATTATCAAGGGTTCATGAGGGAGGCAGGAGTGAGGAGGGAGGGGAAAAATGAGGAGCTGATGCCAGGAGCTTAGGCAGGGAGCAAATGTTTTGAGAATGATAAGGGCAATGAATGTACAAATGTGCTTGACACAATTGATGTATGTATGGATTGTGATAAGAGTTGATAAGAGCCCCTAATAAAATGATATTAAAAAATGAATTTGGGACTAAACATTTATTTTTCAGTAATCTGAGGATGTTGATTCTTTTGAAATAAAATACAATATAGAGTTCTTGTTTATGTTTATAAAAGCATATACCTGAATAGATATAAAATCATGAAAATAATCAGCCAAAGTTATGTGGAACTTCCTTTACCTAGAAGAAGCAGTTTAGGTAGGTTATTGGGATGAATGAATCCACTATAGATTTAAACACAATCAGACAAGTAAGCAGGAGTAAAATATTAAAACAAACAAACAGACTCACTGTAAATAAAATGATGTGGTGGTGACCTCTGACTTCCTTCAACTCTATAAAAATAAAGGAAATTCCTGCTACACATCAACGTGTGCAAGGCAGACTCCTGGGAGGCTGACATCGGAGATGCACCACACTGTCAAGTCCTGCATCAATTGGACTTCCCACAGCACTCTCTTAGGGACCAATAATAAATTAATAAGAAACTTAAAACTGATTAAATAATTATCTCACATTGTGAATTGAGAAAAGGTTCACAGAGTAGATAATTAGTTTTAGATTGGATACTACATACACTTTTTGTTTTAATTCATCTGTTGAAAATGTCTCTTCGTAGCACAACGTATCCCACTTTCTCCCTGTGTTTCCTGTTTCCAATGCTCCTAACCTTCTGGACTTAGTTCTTGGGGAAATACTTCCTTTTTTTCTAGAACATTGATGAGTTCCATTCCAGACAGAAGGGTTATGAAGCTTTTAGAATTATAGCAGTCAGTATCCAGGCAATAAGCTTGATCTCTTTTATGGATTTTGAATTATTTTCCACATTTTTGTTTCCCACTTTATCCAGAATGGTCTAATGTTATTCTTCTCAGAACAATTGATAGTGGTAGCCAGGGACCATCTAGTTCTGGTTTCAGAGTTGTGAAGACAGATACGTTCTTAATCCTTAATCATTGTTTCTCTATATCTTTTGATTTACATTACTCTATTTTTCCCTTTAGATTGATAGAGACCAATAGTTGTGCCTTAGATGGCCACTCACGAGCTTTTAATATCCTATTTGCTACTCACCATAGCAGGACATAAAACACTGTCTTTGTGATCTATGTTATGCCAGTTGAGCTTAGTGTCCATTAAGACTATGGGCCAGAGTTCCCAGGACCAGCATCTCATTCCTCAAGGGGTTAGGTTAGATCTCAGAAGTTTTCATAACTGATATCACAATGAAGGCGAATTTTTCTCAGAGATCATGCAACAATGCTTGTGGTCATACATTGGCCAGGAGCTCTCAGAGGTTCAGGATGGATTCAAAGAGGACAAGGACCAAGGGATATCTTTGCTGAAGTCATTCAGATCTTGGCTAAAAGCAGAGAATGCCAGAAATATGTTTACTAGTATTTCATGGACTATTCAAAGGCATTTTACTAAGTGGATCATAACAAATTCTGGACAGCCTTGAGAAGAATAGGAATTCCAGAATACTGTATTGTGTTCATGCATAATCTGCACAAGGATCAAGTGGAAATTGTGCAAACAGAACAAGGGCATACTTCATGCTCTAAAATCCGAGACGGTCTGTGTCAAAGTTGCATATGGTCCCCATATTTATTAAACCCATATGGATTGAGCGCATCATCAGAGAAGCTGAGTGATATGAAGAAGAATGTGGCATCAGGATGGGAGGAAGGCGTATTAAAAGCCCGTGATCTGCAGAGGACATGACCTTGCTTGCTGAAAGTGAATAGGACTTGAGGCACTTGCTGATGAAACCAAAGTTAGCAGCCTTCCCTATGGATTACAACTCAATGTGAAAAAGACCCACACCTCACAACGGAACCAATAGGAATGCATTATGATAACTGTAGGAAAGGTTGAAGTCAGGAATTGTGCCTTGTTTGAATCCACAAGCAATGCTCATGGAAGCGGACGGCAAGGCATCAAGGGATTCCTTACATTGGGTAAACCTGCTGCACAAAACCTCTTTCAAGTGTTGAACC
Source organism: Echinops telfairi (assembly GCF_000313985.2). Classification (NCBI taxonomy): domain Eukaryota; kingdom Metazoa; phylum Chordata; class Mammalia; order Afrosoricida; family Tenrecidae; genus Echinops; species Echinops telfairi. The sequence continues at coordinate 72,834,548 of NW_022103906.1, read as the reverse complement.
CTTTTACTTTGGTGTTACTTTGAGGGCTAAAGTCCGCCTGTCTCGTGGCGTGTTATTTTCCTAAGCTACTCTCAGGAATCTTTTCTTGTCTTCGGTTTGAACAGTTTGGTTATGGCCTCTCATGGCTTTTGTCTTCTTGGTATATCCCGTTGGTTTGACACTTAGCGTTCTGAAGGCATTTTTCTTCCCTTCTGTGATGTTAGAGAGCTTGGTTTGTGTGCTTTCTTCCTCCAACAACTCCAAAAATGTTCTTTATGATTTCGGCTGTCTCTTCTTGATTTGGGGCTTTGGAATTCTGATTCCATGTCATTCTTTTGATGGCGCCCCATGTAGTTCTAAGTCATTCTTCAGACGTATTTGTTCTTTCTTTACTGATTGTTCCTTGACCAGGTTAGGGTGGACCATTTTGTTGACAACCTCACTCGTCCAGCATTCTCATGAGGCAATTCTGTTAATTTACTCTTTCTGTACTTTATCTATTACATCTCATTCTTAATATTTCATATATTTCTTTTGGCCTGGCTTCTACTTATTTATTTATTTTCTTTCCTTGCACTTACAGTGTTTTCCTGAACTCTTCAGAATGGTTCCTCCTGTTTTTCTTGCTTTGTTTGCAGCTTTGTCAACCTTTCTCTCTCTCAAAATGTACAGGCATCTAAACAAGAGACCTCTCAATTCCTTATCAGGGATCCATTCTTTGGTTTTCTTATTTTGGTTACTTCTTTGATCTCTTCGTTCTGTGTCTTCGTGTGAACTGAACTGTCTGTTTCCTTTAAGACACTGTGGGTTTGTTGTGCTTGTATTTAAAGGTGACTGTACGATGCTATCTTAAGCATTCACCACTTGTCTCCTGGTAGATTTTATAGAGAATAGGACTGTGTGGACAATTCCCTGTTTGTTATTCAAGCAGTACAGTTGATGCAAGTTTGAGGTGGTTATAGGCTGCTGTGTATCCATGATCAGGGGATACAGGAGTGCATAGTTGTCCTTGCCCAGTAGGTGTGACCGCAAGTGCTATGGGTTTTGCTGGACGGTGTGGGCATGATTACTGTACCTTGTTGTGTAGGAAAAAAGAATAAAACACAAGAGAACAAAGCACAAACTATCAAAAACAGGCAAAATATAATAACTTTTGAAAGTTTAAATCAGCAGAAAGCAAGCAAACAACAGCAAAGAAAAATAATGTATTAACAGACTTTTTAATAATAACAAAGGAAGAGCAAAAAGGGGGAAGGAAAAATGCCTTAAGCATAACTAGGAAAGATTAGAACATAAAGTGGAAAATAAGAATAAAAAAGGGGGGAAAGGGTAAGACAAAAAAGAGGCATAAAAGGAGAATAGGTAAAGATAAATACACAGACAAAAAAAGGAAAGGAAGAAAGCAGAAACATAAAATGATCTTTAAAAGCAAGAAAACAAAAGAATAAAATAAAGATAACGAGAAAAGGAGAGATCTGGAGATCTGGTGCAGGGGAAGGACCAACCAAGAGGGAAACTAAGAAGCAAACATGAGGGAGGACAGGGCACTAGCATCCCTGGTCTTTCTCTGGGGACAGGGGAGGAGATGGAGCTCCCAGGTCCTAGGTAGGAGAGCGGTGCACCGGAGCTAGATCCCTCAGGATGTGCCTCTGACTGAGGCCAAGCAGGAGTTGTGCAGGGTGTCACTGGCTAAAAGGTAGATGAGGTGGATGCTGGCGACTCCTTTGGTCACCTGGGAAGATGGGGAAGAAGGGAGGAGGCAGGCTTTCCTTTCGTCACTGCTTTGTGGAGGCATGAAGAGTCGGAATCAACCTGTTGACTGGATGCTTTTGTTCATCTTTTTTTTTTTTTGCCCTTCAATACTTAACACTTCTCTATCCTTTTCTCTGAACCTCAGGACTCCAGAATAATCATCTATATCCATTTCATGTGGTCTTACAAGTGAGAGTCTGTGCAGTGTGTGTGTCTAGTCCATCGTCTTCCGGGGGCATCACCTCCATGGTTAGTGATGGCAGTTGTCACTGAGCTGCCTCCAATTCACGGTAATCTTATGCATAACAGAATGAAAGACTTTGCAGCCCCACTATCTTCATAATCTTTGACATGTTTTAGCCTTTTGTGGCTATTTTGTCAATCCACATCATTGAAGAATCTGCTCACTTTCACCAGCCTTCTTCTGCAATCTTGATGTCCTTTTCTAGAGACTGGCCTTTTTAAATAGCTGTCCAAAATAAAAGAGCTCATATTTTGTCATCTTCCCTCCTAAGGAGCATTAATCAACATGTAGAAAATTTAATTGAATGCAGTTCGTTAATGTATCAAGTGACTTGGCTAAATGTTGTGTATAATAATTTTAAAACCATACATTTTCATTTGAAGGAACTTAAAATATGTCACAATCATCAAAGGTAAATAATCAACAATCATAATTTATGGTTCTTTATTACCATTAAAGTAAACTGAAGCACTTGATGAAGATCACCAAAGTCCCTAATTCTTATATATTTTAATAAATGGCAGGTGTGATTCAGTTTAATGCTATGTATTGCTTAGGGGGACACTGAACTTCTATCAAGAATGATAGAATAATTTATAACTGTGTAATGGTGATGATTGAACAATGTGGTAAATATAATTAATGTCACTGAATTATTCATGAGAAGGCTGTTGAAGTGGTAAGTATCTTGTTACAGAGAGTGTAAAACTTGAAAAAGCTGGAACCTGTTTGAGGCAGAAAGCTGTCAAAGAAGGAACACTTAACAACTTCAACTAAGGTTAGTGATAGAAAAGCGCTAAGACTGTGCCCTGTCAAAGGTTGAAAATTGTGAGACTCAGAAAAAGTACACAATCTGGTGAAGCTATAACTCACAGATACCACTATAACAAAAATACATATAATCTCAATCTTGATTTACAGGATATAATATTTATTATAGACTTAAATGCAATTAGTGAGCAACAGTCTTCTCCTAGCACACTGGAGATTGTCTCAAGATCCATACAGAATTTAATAAGATGGAGGTCAGAGGAGAGCCTAAATTCTAAGCTAGATATCTATTTTATTGAAAATTATTCATTTGTGAATACTTGAGCACTGAAAAATGTTTTACTTGTTCAATTAAAAAAAGTACATGATCAATAGACATCTCATGATTGAATATGAAAAATTATCAGCAACAGGTTCCAAATATCCATCTTCAAATGAAATTGCTAACATCAATTCATTACTTTTTATAAACTGTTTCACTAAATACTAAGTGGGTCCCTACACTTACAATTTCTTCCTTATGTTTCATAATGATTGATTAAAATATTTATTAAAATTGAAACTACAGCATTTATAGAGGTCTAGATAAATACATGTACATATGCAAATATGTTTATATGAGGATGGGGAAATAGATCTATGTGCCTATATTTATAGGCTTATTATTAAGGTAGCAGAAGGACATTGGGCCTCCACTCAAGTACTCCCTCAAAGCAAGAATACTTTCTTCTATTAAATTGGCATTCTATGATGCTCACCTTCC
>NW_022103906.1:72824883-72830124 GCF_000313985.2 Echinops telfairi | reverse complement strand
ACTTTACACAATTGATGTATGTATGGATTGTGATAAGAGTTGTATTAGCCCCTGATAAAATGATTAGAAAAAAATTTGCAACTACATATTTCTGTTGGATTTTGCAGCCAAATACATTTTTCTGTTACCCTTTCTAAAATCAATGAACATTCTAAAATCTACTGTCAATAATGTTAATGACCTGATGTTCTCAATTGATCTTTTGCTGGTCATTTTTTATCAGCAAGATAAATAAAACAGGCTTCTGTTATTTTCTTATACTACAAAGTTTAATATATTTATTATTTTTAATAAAAGTAATTTTAAACTAGGTCATATTTCAAATTTACTTAAGTATAAGAATTGCTTCAACATAATGAGATAAAAATATTATAATGTTCAACTAAATTAAAATGTGGACAAATATTTGATAAAATTTAATTTAGAGTTAGAATCAACTCCATGGCAGAGAGCAAATGTCATGTAATCAGCAAATGTTTCCCTACATGATCCAGTTAGCAGATATTTAATTTTGTAATACTTCAGTCATTTTTAACTTTGAGATATCTTAGTGAATAAAGGCACTTAACATTAATAATTGGGCATCTAGTTATTAATAAAGATTCAATTTTGACTTTTGGCTCAAGACTAAAACTTATGTTCACATCATTTTATTCTGCTCTATTAGATAAGCAACTTTTACAGAAGAGTGGGAAAACCTTAACAGTGTAGTTTTTGCCACTCTCAGCAATCAAGGAACGAGGCATACACATGGTTGAAGAAATGCTTTCCAGGAAATGTTTATCTAATGAGTCTTCAGATAATGTTAATGCAACATAAAGAATATTTATGCAGCAGAAGGCTTTCTGGTAGATTAGCCCCCAAAATCTGTCACCTACATTTCTAAAAATGTAACTTGTTATTGTCTTATAGCTACGAATAACCCGTGTCCACTCATCTTATTTACTGGATCCAAATCCTTTGTATTTGTACTCTCCATAACCCTGCGCAGGGGGCTTCTCACCCTGTTGTTCCAACTTATGAATTGTTTTCTGTCTCAATAAAAGTTTATTTTACTTTAAACCGAGTTGGTAAATTGAGCTCTGCAATATATGTCCTACATTGTGAGATTTGAAGACAGCTTCTGTTCATGCCCTGGAAGAATTTGGACCTCGTACTGGCAGAACCATTTGAGCTTTGTCTCATAAAGTCCAGGGGGTAGTTGTGCTAGGTGATTCCTATTGATTAAGGTCCATGCCTTTACCTAGAGATGTTTCTTTGGTTTTGTAATTTTTCATTGAGAAATCTGTCTGTATTTTCACTTTTTTTCCACTTGCAAATTCAGGAATGGGTTTATTGGACTTTTTGCACAGTTTAGCACTGTGTGCATCACCATCAGGAATCCCAAGGAACTTACTGACTTTAACTCAGGTAGAGAAACCTCACTCCCCAGAGCTGTTGCTCTTTTTCATGTAAATGAAAGCATACCTGCTCAATTTTTGCAAGAAAATGGAGATAGTCACATATGAAAATGAGAATTCCCCCCGCAGGACTCCTGTCTCTTACATAAACAAACATTTTGGCTTCAGAACTTAATCATTTTAAAATTACTGGCAAGACCTTAGTGAAGACAACATGGACAGTCGGTGGCTACTACTGAGACCATTTGATCTCCTAAATTAACTTTTTGCTACAATAACATAAAAAAGTAAGACTCTCAAATTAAACAGACTCAATGGAATACATTTTTCAATTAAAATCTGGAAACTTCAGAATGACATCAGGACAGTAGGATCACTTCCTTACAAGATGTACTTTTTCATTAAACAAACAGGTAAAAGAATTATAATACCAAAGTCCTGCCATATCATCTTTAGTCTCCCCACCATCTTCAACTTCTCTTCACACTCCTGTTTCTTCTTACTCTCCTACTGACACTTTGCCTGAATCCCTTTCTATCTAAAAACACTAAAAGGAAGATATGCAAACCAGTATGTTCAGCACATGGAAACCAAAAAAGCCCCTAACAATCTAGTGTAACATTTGTTGCTTGGACCAACACCAAAGTACATGTAATGGTGAAAGAGTTCCTAAAGTCTGTGAAGACCCTTTAAATTTTGTTAAGAAATCCAAAATTATTGGTTATATTTATTAGCCAGGACTTCCAGACCTATACCAGTTTGGGTATATGCTCACTGGGCAAGGGCCAGCCCTGTTATGGTTAGATCATGCTGATTAAGTAACCCCATGAGGCCTTTAAACACAAATAAGACAGTTTGTACCTTCCCTGATGATGCTCAAGAAGTCAACTGAAGGCTGTTTGAAGCTACACTTCTCCTCAGAAACAGATTGATCTAAGATCCATCCTTACTTTCAAGGCAAGGATGAAAGCATTTACAATTTCCAAAATAAACGATTTCACAAGTTTGCCCAGCATGCCAGCACTGGGGGTTTTGCCCTAGACATTTCTGGAGGCCACCAGGCTGCATGGGTAGCCATCATCCTACATGGGTAGCCGCCATGCTGCCTGGGTAGCTGTTATGAAGTCCAATAATCCAAGATGTCAACGTGAGTCACAGAAATAATTTTTGTGGAAGAAGCACTCATAATTTAATTAACTAACCTAGCACATAAACTGAGTCAATCCTTAGAAATAAAATGAGCTCAAAGACAAAGAAACTTACGGCTGTGCAAAAACAGCAATTATAATGCACTGGCCCACAAAAAAAGAGAAGTTTTTAATCAGTGTCATCTGGTCCTATGAATAGCCTAGGCTCTAGGCTATGTCATTACTGTAAGAAATCTATCCACTTGAAGAATGACTACTTTAAATTAAAAATTAAGATATTTTTAAAAAGCCCTCTAATCTAAAATTTCAAGCCCAAACCTAATTGACAGAGCTGCAGGGACCACACAGAGACTGTTCATAGGGTGGCTGCTACTTTACAAGAAGAAACGGTTTGAGTTACTAATGAAAGGTTCTTACTTTTTAATTGATAAGGAGACCACCTACTAGGGAATTAACCCATTGAACATGCAACACTGGCATCTGTGCTTTCATACTGAGATTGCAAGAAGTGTGGGGATTACAAATGAAACTCCAACATGATGTTATTTGAAAATGTACTTACAATGTCAGGGCTTATTGAAGATATGCATCCTTTCTTTTGAGTCCTGATAACCCTGTTCATCTATCTGAAAAGGTTTTTTTGTTTAAATGGAATTGTCATTTACAATTTAATGGTAAATGAGAAATATTATCAAGGCTACCAGAAATCAATGAGCTAAAGGGTAAGATACTATTTATCATATGCAGGCATAATTTAGTCTGTACAGGACTCCACCTTGCTTGAATATTTCCCTCAGATATATCTTTAGTACTTCTTTGAGACCTTAAAGACCCTATGTCTACCAATATAGGATGAGTCCTATCTGCCGAACCAACTAATATTCCAGAAGACTTGTCTAAACGATTACCACAGGTTACCCAACACCTACGCAATGAAATATCACCCCAACGACACAAGACTGTTTTCCCAAAGGCAGCATCACCCTGTTCTCTCAGTTAAGAAAAAACCCAGAATCTAAAGGTTCATTCATGTCTGATGTCTAATTAATCACAAAATCATTCTAATATCTGCAAAAGTTGCAAATCCTTATGTATTGCTTTGACTCTTCCAGAAGATGTTCCTTTGCAGTGCTTTCTTTGGAGTATCTATTCCCATTTATTTGGTCAGGCCACACGTTGGAGAACTGTTCACAAGAGACTAATACGTGGAGAAGGACATCGTGTTTGGTACAGTAGAGGGACAGTGAAAAACAGGAAAGCACGCAAGGACCTGGATTGACACAGACGTTTGTAGAATAGACGTTAGCATAGGACTCACCCTGAGGACAGGCAGGACCTCACAAAGTTTCATTCAGTTGTGCATAGGGTGGCTAAAAGTCAGATCCGAGTCAATGGCCCCTAAAAACAAACTTGGATTTCACATTATGACTCACTTGAATCTTGCTACCCTTGTTGCAGTCACTGAGGAAAATGAATATCGCATCCATGATTGCTTAAGTTTGGCAGAACAGCTGATAAATCTTGATAATACCTAAATAGAAATTAAAGGGACCTTCCCCCACTTAGTAATCCTGATTTAAATAAATTTGTAGATGATTCATATTTAAACTTTGATATTTCCAGCTCTTGCTATTAAGATGGAAACACTGTTGCCAGTACTGAAGTACTTAAATTCAAGCTTTTCCTAACATAACCTCATTACAGATAGCTGAATTAATCACCCAGCTTGGCCATAGAAACTAGCCTTGGGAAGGTGTGTAAATATATTTAACGATTATTATTTTTTATTTTGGCATGCTTTGGAAACAAGAAATTTCTGAACTCTTCTAGGACAAAGAATGGTATTCTAGTTTCTTATTTTTAAAATACTTTCTTCTAAGATTGCTGTTATAATAATCCCAGTGCATAAACCAAGAGGATTTTCTCAGAGGAAATCTAATATCATTTGAGGTAGTTCATTTATTGTGCCAACCTGGCCGATAAACACAAGTGGGGTTAATGGAAGGGCAGAGGGATAAATGGCTCAGAGAGTCTCGCCTTTCTAGTTCTTGGGTCTCTTGCTTTCTGATGGTCAGACCAGGGTATAGCTGCCTTAGCCAGTTCCCTGCTTCAGCTTGCAAGGCTCACTTCCTGCAAGACATTGTTGAGGAGAAGCCACATGGACCTTCCCGGATGCAGCATTGGGTGCAGGAGCAGCTGTGTGGAGACCCCTGCCAGCGCTTAGACGCTTACACACTCACTGGCTGGGCTTTCCTCCTGCAGTCAGCGTCATTGCCTCTGTTTTGTGAGATGGAGGAGGACTTTGTGGATTGGTGTTGGATATATGGGTTAATGTTGGATTTGTGGGCTTGGGCAGCGCTGGGTTGGGATGTTTTCTTGATGTGCACTTAATCTTTATATAAAACTCTCTCTTATACATGAGTTTCTGTGGATTTGTTTCTCTAAAGTACCCAGACTTACACAAATTGATGATGATGTTAAACAAATTTCCTCTCTACACAGACAATTCAAGAACAGACAGGACAGCAAATCCTCAAACTCATTGTAGGAAGAGTGCATAACCCCAATACCAAAACCAAGCAAAAACCCCACAAGGTTAGAAAACTAGATGAATATCCCTTATGGATATGGACATTCGGGGACTATGTACCCAACACAATCCTGGAAAACAGAATTAAATATATATATATATA
>NW_022103906.1:72808187-72824783 GCF_000313985.2 Echinops telfairi | reverse complement strand
AGAATAAGTCAACACAAAAATATCACATAAACAAACAAAAAGGGTCATATGATCACATTAATCAATGTATATAAGCATTTAACAATATCAAAAAGTCATCCATTATAAAAACACTCAAAAAATAGCTATTGAAGAAATATAATGCAACATAATAAGGGCCATAAAGGAAAAAAACCACAGCCCACAACTCACTCAATGGGGAAAACTGAAATAATTTCCCTTGTGAACCCAAAAAAGAAAGGATCCTTTCTCTCACCACACTTTGTGATAGAAGTCTTTGTGAATGAAGTCTAATTGAGAACAATTAGACAACAAAACAAAATCAAAGAAGTGCAAGATATGACAAAATAAAAATTTATAAATTATCAAGGGCTCACGAGGGAGGGGGGAACGGGGAGGGAGGGGGAAAATGAGGACCTAAAGCCAGGGGCTTAAGTGGAGAGGAAATGTTTTGAGAATGATGAGGGCAATGAATGTAAAAATGTGCTTCACACAATTGATGTGTTTATGGATTGTGATGAGTTGTATGAGCCCCTAATAAAATGATTAATAAAAAAGAAGTGAAACTCTAACTATGTGCAGGTGATATGATTTTAAATGTAAAAAATCAAAGACTGGTCAAAAAAGATTCTTGGAAACAATTGAAAGATTTGGCAACATGCCAGAATATATGATGAATGAGCTGAAACCAATTACGTTTCTGTGTACCAAGGAAGAGCACTTTGAAAAAGACGTCAGGAAAACATTACAACTTACCATCACCACCACAAGGAGAAAACGGAGGAACACCCTCACTCGAGAAGCAAGAACTCTACCAAAACCCCAAAACATGTATCCATAACAGATGGATGGGAATAAATTGGTTACAAACAGAGAGTATTGGAGAGATGATTAAAGGAGATCAAAATGATAAACTTGAATGATTAAAACCTTGTCACTCAATCCCTCTCTGACTATTGGACCTGATCTGATTTTTCAATATTCTTGCTCTCTCTCTCTCTGTTTTCTTTTTTTTTTTCCTAATCATTTTATTAGGGGCTCATACAACTCTTATCACAATCCATACACAAATCAATTGTGTAAAGCGCATTTGTACATTCATTGCCCTTATCATTCTCAAAACATTTCCTCTCCACTTAAGCCCCCAGCTTTAGGTCCTCATTTCCCCCCCCCCTCCCCGCTCCCCCCTCCCTCATGAGCCCTTGATAATTTATAAATTATTATTTTGTCATATCTTGCCCTGTCCAACATCTCCCTTCACACACTTTTCTGTTGTCCATCCCCCAGGGAGGAGGTCACATATAGATCCTTGTAATCGGTTCCCTCTTTCCAACCCACTCTCCCTCTACCCTCCCAGTATCGCCACTCACATCACTGGTCCTGTAGGGATCATCCACCCTGGATTCCCTGTATTTCCAGTTCCTATCTGTACATATCAGGGTTTTGCTGATATATTTTGTCATTGTGGGTAGTCCACTTACATTTTTGTTATATGATTTTTGGTTATTTTGTTATATGAACCCAGGATTGATGAACATACAGAGACAAGGCGCAGAATAAGGGTTCTGAGGCATCCAGTGGGGGAAGGTGGCGTAAAGGAGAGCTGTTATCAAGGAGTTCAAGAAGGAAGAGAATGTTCTGACAATGATTTTGGTAGCAGTTGCACAATATAGTTTGATGTGATTGAACTATGGAATGATGATATCTGCATTAGCTTCCAATAAAATGTTTTTGGAAAATAATATACAGAACATGTACAGGAAAGTAAACAGACTTGGAGTCCTTAGTGACAAGTTGATTTCAAACAAAACAAAACAAAACAAAAATATGAAACAAAAATTTACTATTCTTTAAAGCCAAGAGAAATCACAAGAGAGACAAATGGAAGAATGACTCAAGTTCATGGGCACAAAGACTTACTATTGAGAAAGCGTCAATACTTTCCAACAAATTCTATAAAAATAACATGATTCTGATGGAAACCCAACTTCATTCTTTAAAGAAATGATAAAAATCAATGCTACTTTTATATGGAAAGGGAAGAGACCTAGTATAAGCAATGAACTGCTTAACAAGAATTGCAAAATAAGAGGACTTACATTGCTTGGCCTCAAAACTTATTATACAGCCTATTATCGAAACAGCCTGATATAGTGTAGTGATAGGCACATAGACCAATGGAACAGAAGAGAAAACCCAGAAATAAATATGCTGACCTATAGGTAAATGCTCTTTGACAGAGTCAAAATATAGTAAATGGGAAAGAGACTGTCTCTTCAACAAATGGTGCTGTCAAAATTGGCTCTCCATCTGCAAAAGAATGAAACAGGATCCATACCTAACCCCATGTTCAAAAATGAACTCCAAATAGACCAAAGTCCTAAATGTCAATCCAAGTATTATAAAGACCATTAATGGGCATAGAGGGGCAAACATCATGGCCCTATTGCTGGGCAAACACATACTATCAATCAAACAAAGGAAACGCATCCAGAAGACAAAGTAGATAACTGAGACCTACTAACATAAGACACGGTGTGCATCAAAAGACTTCATCAAAAGAGTCAAAAGAGAACCCACAGAAGAAAAAATTCTTTCATAATACACAACGCACTAGGGACCTATCTCTAAAATTTATAGACTACTGCAAAATAAGAAAATATAACACACAAAATAAACAACAATCCAATGAAAAAGTAGGCAAAATATATGAACAGACAGTTCACCAAAAATGGTATTCAAATGACTAAAAAGCATATGAAAAACTGCTCATAGTCAATAACCATTCAGGAGATGCAACTCAGAATAGCGATTTCACCTTACACAATGATGACAGCCATGTTAGGTTGGACTACAGAGAGAAATAAAGCACTTGTATGTCTCTCACCGCCACTGAGTCAATGCCAACTCAAAGTGACTGTACAGAACAAGGTAGAATGGCCCCTGCGAGTTTGTGAGACTGCTATTCTTTACAGGAGTAGAAAGCCCCATCTTTTTCCCTCGGAGCTACTGGTGGATTTGAACTACTGACATGTTGGTCATCAGTCTACACCACCAGATCTTCTGGTGTATATATACTGAAAGAGATTTATATCAAGAAATGTTATACACTGTTGTGGAAATGCCTCAGTATGTGCTGAAATACAGATGGGAGCTGAACAGGCTTCTCTGACTCATGTAGCTGTGGAAGCTGATAAACAGGAAGCATGATGAGAAAACAGGAGGGCCACATGCTGATGGATGCAGAAGTAAATGACTGAGTTTGACCAAGTCAACTATCAGTTGGCAGTCCACTGATGGCTCCTGAGATCCCCAAGGAAACACGAAGATAAATGAACCAGAGACAGGATGCAGCTTCAATAAAAGTCCAAGGGACAAAAAAGAATTTATCTCTGCTTAGGATGTTTTTCTGACACAAAAGGCCATATTTCTAAGGAAGTATCAAAGGCTGTGTGATGATGGGTTGCACTCCACCCCTTCCTTCACCCAGGAGTGCCTAGGCGACACAAACGCTCACCCTCACAATAGCCAATTAAAAAGCAAACAGGAAACAGCAAATGCTGGAGAGGATGGAGAGATAATGGCACACTCACACACCGCTGTGGGCCTGCAAACGTTCAAGCTTCACACAGAGGGAAGTAGCAGTACCTAAAACTACTGGGGATGAAAATCCCATAAGTCCCAGCAATACCTTTGCTGGGTATATGCCCTAAAGTAGGAAGAGACGAAACACAAACTGAATAATGAACCCCTGTGATGATAGCAGCACTGTTCATAATAGCAAGAAGTGGGGGGAAAGCCCCAAATCCCATCAGTGGAAAAATAAAGTTTGGTACATACACACAATGGAATACTATGTATCATAAAATATATTTATGAAACTATGAAGCATCCCATGACATGGATGTGCCAGTAAAATATTATTTGGGTGAAGTTAATCAGAAAAGGACCAGTATTATATGGGATCATTACTGTAAGGACAAATACCAAGACAAACACACATATGTGTTCTTAGGGTATATAATTATTTAATTCCATCTCCCAAACAAAGTGGTGGCGTGTCTGTGTAATTCTTATGATACATATGTTATTGTTAGGTCCATTGCGTCAGTTACTCAATCTCCTGCAAGATAACAATGCACCGTTTGGTCACACTCCATCCTCATAATTGTTATGTTCTAGCCCATCTTTGTACCCACAGTGGCAATCCATCCTGTTGAAGGCCTTCCTTAGCATGTCTTTAAAAATCTACATTATACTGTGCATTTTAACCAATGCAACGTATCCTTTGTTCTCAATGATGCTTCTTTGAGCATTGATTATGAATCCAGGTAAGACAAAATCCTTGAAAACTGTGACCGTTTTCCCATTTATCATGATGTTAACGATCGGTCCCTTTGTGAGGATTTTGTTCTTTTACTGAGTTGTAATGCATACTGAAAGTTCAATTCTTGAGCTTCATCAATAAGTACCTTAAGTAATCCTTATTTTCAGTGAGCAACATTGTATCATCATCGTATTGCAGGTTGTTAATAAGCCTTCCTCTGATCCTGGTTCAGCATTCTTCTTCATATGATCCAGTTTCCCCGATTATTTGCTCAGCAAAAGATTGAATAGGTATAGTGAAAGGATGCAACCCTAACACATACTTTTCCTGATTTTCAACCACACAACATTCCTGTGTTCTGTTCGCACAACTACCTCTTGATCCACGTACAGCTTCTGAATGAGTGCAGTGAAGTGTTCTGGAATTTGATTTTTCTCAAGGATATCTATAATTTGTTATGATTCACCCAGTTAAATGCCTTGGCATAATCAATAAAACACGAGGAAGCATATTTCTGATATTTTGCTCACCCCAGCTGCATGATTTTAGATTTTGTATTTTCAAGGTTTACACCATTCTTCATAGACCACATCAGAATTATATGGCTTAGGAAACAAACTTTTCATCAATTGCAGTCAAGGACCTGAAACACTCCTTTAGACTTAAATGGAAACATGCATCTGGCAGAAGGTTATGGTTATCCCAAGGTTATGGATTTGGAATCCAGTGGACTTTGCTTGAAATCTCTTTCTCTTGAGGTTGCCCGGCAATGGGCAACTCAAGACTATACTTCCTATGTTCACATTTGTTTTGCCTTTTGTGACATGTCTCATTTCTGTAGACATAGCTTGCCTTGATTAACAGTGTTACTGAATTTTTTGTCTTGTATCTACTTCCTTGTTTTGTTCAACAGTATTCAGTGATGTAGGTTTTTAAACTTTATAAGTGAATATTTCACGGATTTTAGTCTAAAAAAACTTTCCTATATAGGTGTATATTTCTTATCTTAATCGTACTTTAAAATCTGTACTTTTGGTAAGATTAATGATACTAGTATTGTTGCTGTTAGATGCCATTCAGTTGGTTCTAACTCCAAGTGACCTTAAGCACAGAAGAAAGAAATTTACTGTACAGTCTTCTGTCATCCTGACAGTAAGTTCTATGCTTGAGTCTATTGATGAAGCAACTGTGTCAATCCATCTTCTTGGGGGCTTTACTCTTTCACACTGCCATTCTCCTTTACCACGCACGATGTCCTTCCCCTGAATGGTTCTCTATTAACAACATGTCCAAAGTACGCAAGACAAAGTCTCCATCCTTGCTTCTAAGAAATGCTCCGGGCATACTGCTTCCAAGACAGATTTGTTTGTCTTTTCAGCAGTCCATGGTACTTTCAATATTACGGTAGTTATGTCATTTCATGTCAATATGATAAACAAAAACAAGTGTAGGGTTGAGTACTAGCATGTCAATCAGGACAGTCTGATGGTGCATCCTTGTGGGCATGGCCATCTTATAAGGAGGGTCCTGGGAATCTCCTCTCTCTCTCTCTCTCTCTCTTTCTCTCTGCTTTAACCTTCCTGTTGGCGAGACCCGATGAGATGTGCCAAAGGCCTGTGATGCTTCTGCCATCATTGGATCCACAAGACATTTCACCCACCAGCCTGTGATTTTCTTGCATTTTGCATCATTGCATGTTGCTGCCTGAATTGCATGAGTCTGAAGAGAGACTTGTGGACTCTTACCAGAGTTATGGACTTGAGTGGGGAGTGTGTTGCGATGTTTCCCTGATATACAATGTTGTAGATGTAAAACTCTTATACACGTATTAGTGTCACTGGATTTGTTTCTCTAGTCAATCCAGCCTCACACAAATTTTCTTCTCTAGAACCACAATTCAGAGGCATCTATCTATTCTTCAGTTTTGTTTATTCAATGTCCTATTTCCACATGCATATTAAATGATAGAAATAACATGGATTAGGGCAGGATAACATTAGTCCTCAAAGTAATATTCTTGCTTTTCAAAATGTTAAAGAGGTCTGTACAACATATTTACACAATGCAGTGTGAAGTTTGATCTCATGACTGATGCTTCCATGAGCATTGATTGTCGATCCAAGAGAGATAAATCTGTGAAATTTCAACCATCTTTGCTTCTAAGAAATTCACCATAATGTTCCAATGGTCCAACTTGATGATTTTATTCTCTTTTACATTGAGTTGTAATCCAGACTAAAGGATGCAATCTTGATGTTCATCAACGAGGGCTTCACTTTCAACAAGCAAGGTTGTGTCATCTATATATTACAGGTTGTTAATAAATCTTCCTCCAATCCTGATGCCACATTTTCTTCATATAATCCAGCTTCTCTGTTTATTTGCTTTGTATACAGAATAAATACATATGGTGAGGGGATACAGCCCTGTCAAGCACCTCTCCTGATTTTAAACCATGCGTATTCCAGTGTTTTATTCTAACAGGTGCCTCTTGATCCATATATACGTTCCTCCTGAGCACAATGAAGTGTTGTGGAATCCCCACTCATCTCAAGGGGATGAGTGTTTCATATGATACAAACACACAGTGGAATGCCTTTGTATCATAATGAACCACAAGTAAACATCTTTCCAGTATTCTCTTGTTTGAACCAAGATCTGTCAGATATCAGCAAGAATATCCCTTGTTGCCCATCCCCTGGCAGTTCCATGTCAATGTACTGCTGTAATCATTGTTGGATGATCTTCAGTAAAACTTTACTTGTATGTGATATCAATCATATAGTAGAGCCCTGGACCTCAACACTAACCCGTTTTAGGAAGAGTGTTGAGATGCAACACAGTCAAATTCCGAATCAACTTTTCCCATAAGAAATAACTGAAAAATGAATTAATCCATTCTCAACCACCAAGTTTCTACCCTAACCTTGCCTTCTTCTACAAAACATGACACAGAAATTCCAAAGTAAATAAGTTCGGAGCTAAATAATACAATTTAAAGAACAGAACATTCAAAAAGTTTTTTTTAACAACTATAGAATGGCCCATACTTTGAGATTGATGAGGATCTGGCTCTGTGGACACGGATGTGGGGAGGAGGGATGAAGAGTCATTGTTTGCAAGGGGAATCCCCTTCCATAAAATCAACTTCAGTTTATTTCCCCTTCCTTGCCTTTGTTCACTAGGACCTGTCTAGCTTTCTCTAAAAAAAAAAAAACAAGAAAAGAAAGAAAAAAATCTGTCTAATGTGGTCTGCTGTTGATGGTTCCTTAACTGTTTTCTAAAAGGGTTTACTAAATTATCATCAACAATATCGATAACATGGTTAACCAGTTCCTTATCATGATGATTCTTTTTAAAAAACTCTTTCTAAGGACCCACGTTTTTTTTCAATCTAAAAACAGTACAAAGAGCCATAAAAACTAAGAAAAATACAGCTAAATTGTTGGAATAACTAAGAAAAATATAGCTAAATTGTTGGAATACAGCCGCAAAAGGTTTAAACGTGTACTGACAACACCAACTAACGCCGAGTGACCAAAACAAGAACTGCTTTTGTTTACACAAGTCAAGAGCATTGGGCTGGATTCCGATGTTTTGTTCGAGCTCCAATGTGAAATGTTCCCGAGATTTCGCATGGAAATCCGATTACGTCGAGTACTGATGCGGTCGGGTACCGGGCTTCTACTGTGGGTTCTTTCGCTGGAGCATTCCGTGTGTCCCTGTGCTTTAGAATGGGTACAAATCCGGACCTCTTGAGCGTTTCATTCTCTTACAGAGGGCTGCTGCGTAGGAATGACTCAATCTCACCTAACAACACTGACTCATGAGCCCCAATCTTCTGGTTTATTTAAAAGTACTTTTAGAATTATAAAAGCCCAACTAGTTAAACTATGTATTTGTAAACCTACTCCACACAAAGGTTATTCCCTAAATTCTCATAAATGTAAGATCTATGGCTCTTGGTTCTCATAATCATATTCATTATGTAATTGTGACCAGGAAACCAATGACGTGTGTTCACATTTTACCATGCATCCTCATATTGCCTAAATAAATTTATTAAACTATTATACATTTTTAATTATTCTAAAGCATGCCATTCACAGATTAAAGATGTTATTAATGATTCAGACATACTTTCGCCAAGCCATTCTGATACAACTCCAAAAAACGGTGTATATTGTAAGACTCTTGAACAGAAAGATTATTTAAAAATCCACTAGAATGGGTTTTACGTTGTCGTTTTGATTATGCCTGCGTCAGTAGTTTGTTGTTGTTTTTGTTAGGAACTATTGAGGCAGTTTCAACTCATAGTCAGCCTGTGTACAAGAAAAAAACACAACAGTGACTAGTTCGACTCCATCTTCACCACCATTGCTGTTAGGTCACTCTGCCGTAGCCATTACGTCAAACTCGATCTATCCTTAAGCTCTCCGGTTTTGTTCTATAATATCTGAGTGGTATATCTGCATCGTCTGCCATTTTGCCAACAGTCCCCCAAAACCTTCATTTCTATAATGTGAATTTGCAGTTTTTCTATTTCATTATTATTTATATGAATTCTTCCACCATACTTATTTAATAAGCAATTAATTTGAGAAACTGGGTTATGTGAAAAAATGTAGCAGGAGGATTTTGATGAAAGCATAATTAGTAAATAATTCACAATATTCAAATATCACCTTTTTTTGCTGAAAGCAAATAAGACTTAAATTACTGATTGATAAATATCAATATGGATTACACCCAATATAAAGAAATAAAAAAATACTTAAAACTGGAACAATTATCAACATCATGGTATATTGAAAGAAATTTTGAAGTTGACAAAGATTTCTTTTTACTTGGATCCACAATCGAGACCCATAGAAACAGCTCTGAAGAAATCAAATGACATATTGTATTTGGCAACTATGGTTCAAAAGACATCTTTAAAATGTTAATGAGCAAAGATATTTTAAGCAGTAAGGTGCACCTGATCTAAGTCATGATGCTTCAATAGCTGTATATGCACATTACAGCTAAATAATAAATAAGGAAGACTGAAGAAGAATTGGTGCTTTCAAATTATGGCATTGATGATGAATATTGAACATACATAAACTTCCCAAAGGATCTCCACATCTGTCTTAGAAAAACTTTAGCCAGAATTCTCCCAAGGGACAACAATGGCAAGGCCTCATCTCACACACTTTGGGCATATTATAAAGAAAAATTAGAGGCCCCACCACCAAAAGTGAGTGAGGTCCCCCTGGTTGAGGACGTCACCCCTTGATAAAAGCAACTTCCTCTCAAAAAAAAAAAAAGAAAAATTAGTCCTTGGAGAATGACACCATGCTTGGAGAAGTGGAGCCAGCAGCAAAGACAAATACCATCAACTATGTTCTTTAGACACATTGTCACTGAGAACTCTATCACAGTACAATCAGTCTCAACTCACATATGTGTTATCTTTAGTGTAAGCTCAATTATTAGAGTTAATTTAGAAGAAATGGTCATTTACATATATATTGAAAATGTAACTAGATATGTAGATCTTATTCTTATGCGAGGAGTATTTAAGCTTATGAGAAAACAAATGTGCCGCTACTAAAGAATCAACATCCAAACCCAGCACCACTGCATGCATTCCAACTCAGAAGGCCACTCTGTGGGGTTTCTGACGTTTCAAAAACGTGTGTCTTGCATCACTGTCAGTCAGAAATGAACCAGGGCAATGAGGCATTTTGTTTCTTTGTGGGTGTGTTATTTGGGGAGGGGACCAGATAGCTTCGTCCTTCTTGCCAGGAGCCTCTGGCATTGTAGAAATGCCGACCTGGCAGTTACCAATCCAAAGCGTGCTTGACAATGCCAGCAAGGATCTCACTTTATGACTCAGTCATTTTACATGGAGCAGAGTTTTTGGTCATTAAAAAAACATCCTTTAAATATATTACCTCCAAGAGTTAGCTATTGAAGATCTTGTTAAATTTACAACTGGCCAATTTTCAAATACCTGTTTGAATCCATAGTGATATGCACATCAAAAATATAACTGACATGACATACTGAACAAATCTTATTTAATGTCATTGATTTTATTACCCTTAAACACAGCCTTACTCTTTCAATAATTTTCCTTGTATTTTAAATTAATTTCAGTTTCAATCACTTCTAAATAATTATTTCTATATTATTGAATTTATTTAGTTTTTCCAAGAACATGATTGTTAAGAAGAAAATTATATATTCTTAATGTGTTAATCTGGGGAGACTAGAAAAACAAGATCAAGAACACACTCACATATGAATAAGAGAGAGTTTTATCTAAAGGGTAATTGTACATTAAGAAAGCATCCACACCCAGTCTAGTCCAATCCCATAAGTCTGATATTACCCCATATAGCCGATACCAATCTATAAAGTCCTCTTCAGACTCATGAAGCACATACAATGACGCTGAATGCAGGAAGATCACAGGCCAGTGGGTAGAAAGCCTTTGGATCCAGTGGCATTGTAAGCATCTTAGCACTGGCAGGGGTCTCCATGTGGCTTCTCCAGCACCCAGGGTTGCCTTAGGATAGATCCAATTGGCTTCTCCTCAGGGATGTTTCACAGAGAGTCAGCCTTGTCAGTAGAGAGTCTCCAAGAAAGTGTGCAGAGAGAGATGGCTTCTGTCACCAAGGAGGAAAATCAGCAGTTCCCAGAATCCTCAGGAGAAGGCCATGCCCACACAGAGGCCTCATTGGCTATAACCTGATTGATAGACTGGACTCCACCCCTTCACTCTTAATCCTCAAATGGACAAATGATTATATAACTAGCATACTTAGTTAATGTATACACAAGAATATTTTCTCATTTTTCCCTTGTAAGTAAATATAAATATTGTATTTCAATTTAGGTCATTTATAAATACAATATTAACTGTTGGAAAACATTTATATACTTAAAAGCATAATCCTAAAGCAAAGTTTCTGGAGACATCATGCTCAGTCAAGGAAGCAGACCCTAGTAATGTTATAAATTAGAGCTTTATTATCTATGGGAAGAGATGGAGCAAAGAAGATTTTAAAAAGGTCATCCTCTTGAAGCTGTGTTATACACTTTTCTGTTTTTTGGTATATGAAGCCCAAAATCGATGACCCTGTAGGGACAGCAAGTAGAATAAGGGGCTCAGGGGAAAGGGGATACAGCAGTGGTGGTGGGGTCAGGGGAAGACAATGTCAAGGAATCCATGTAGAAAAAGAATGTCCGGAAACTGTGGTAGCAATTGTAATATTTTCCTGATGTGATTTACGTATGGAATATGATATGTATTAAATCCCAATTAATAAAAAAATATTTTTTAAGAAATTAAAAATATTTTTGAACATTAAAAATCAAAAGGATAATTAAAGCTCTTCTGAATCATTGGTGCAGGGGAACAAGTTAGAGCCAAGCCCATCCACCCACCCACAGGCAGAGATCAGGAGAGGAAGGGAGAAAGACCAAGGGAATCTATTGATTGGGTAGAGCAACCAAATTCTGGTCTGCATCCAATCTGCTGGTTGCTCTTAGTCAAGAGAGTCAGCAGTTGAAAGTTAGTTGTAGTGAGAAGAACAAGAAGAAGCTGAGAGAGGAATAAAAACAATTCATTAGGCGAATCTATGATTTCATGCTTTCAATATCGTTGAATAAATATTACTGTACTTATGCTTCTGAACCTTTGAAATAGCACCACATAAAGCAAAATCTTCCCAGTTTTTCTCTACTAGACAGAAGAAACAAAATATACTTCTTACCATAATAACAAGATAGCAAATATTTCCATAAACCCTCCCTAAATTCTCCCAGTCACCAGATTTCTGCAGAAGAGCAGTCTGCTTAGTTCACACTGACATGTAGGACACTTTAGTAGGCATGACTGCTGGCTGAAGCAAACAGCGACTGATACATCTTAGCTGATTATAGCGGCATATACTATCTTGTTTTCCTAAACAGGTTAAAAGAAAACTATTTTGCCTATCAGCTTAGCTTCCTGCTCACAAAGAAATTCCATCGGATAGCCAGCCCCTCGAGCAGAGCGGACCTGTGTGGGGCTTCTGAGGGTGTAAGTTATCACAGGAGCAGACAGCCTCGTCTTTCTCCCACAGATGGGCTGGTGGAGCAAATCGTGAACCTCGGTATTTAGCAGCCCCAAACATATCCGCTCTGTCGCCAGCACTCCTTATGTGTCATTAAACCAATATTGATCCATTTAAAAGATACATAGATAAGTAGTTATCTATATTTATATTATAAACATTTTCTTCCACAAAGTGCATTTATATTCCATGTCATGTGGTGACAATATAAAAAGCCACAGGAGAAATTCTTTGTCAATGGAGCAGATACCATTTTTATCATAATTATTTCTATACATCTTCATTTGGGTTTATATCCATAGCATGTTAGGGGCTTCAAAAAATTATGAAATAATAGAAATTTCATGGATACTTTGAACTTCACTCATATTATGTACTTCACATCTGTTGTATTTATAGAATAATTAGTTAATTGAATCAATTTCCACTGAGTCCGTTCTGATTGCGACTCTATAAAGCAGAGTAGGATTACCCCATAGGTTTCCATGTCTGCTCTCTTTATATGTATATATCCTGTGGGATAGCTGATGTGTTTGGATCACCAAACTTTGTAGTTACCAGTCGAGTTTGAATCTCTATGCTCATATTTATGAAGCATTGCATGTGTCTCTGTGCCTTTGTGTGTGTGTGTGTGTGTGTGTGTGTCTGCATAAGAGAGAGAGACAGAGAGAGAGAGAATTTCTTTGACACCCCAAGGGAGAGAACCTAGGAGCTCATCATCGGAAGTAACATTTTGCATAGGTCTCTTATTTAGATGACAAAAATCTGCCTACCATGGATGGCCATGTTGTTCTTGTGTGTTACATGAAAGCAAGAAGAGACATTAGCAGAGCATGGAATTAAATATTAACATTGAATATTCCATTGGGTAATCGACAACACATTGTGAAGAGAGAAATGGAAGATGGAAAGAAATGTTGGATCAATTTTATAGTATGCAAAATATTTTGTTTAGAATATTAGTTTTGATTTGATCTGGTTTTCTTTCCTTCCCTAAGGAACTGAGACTAATTAAAAACAAAATAAAAAATCACTGCCATAGAACGGATACACACCTGATAGGACAACGTAGAATTGCCCTGTGAGTTTCTGAGATTGTAATTCTCTGAGGCAGTAGAAAGTCTCCAAATTTCTTCCACAGAGTGACTGGTGGAAGCTAGAAGATAGAATTTTTGGGGCAACTACACTTAGTAGTATGTGGCAGTAAATACTGATAAATTCCAGGAGGTATGCTGTAAATATTCTGAATTTGATGGATTAGCTAAGTATTGTTTAAAATAACAACATAAATTCATATTTGGTATCATCTGATATAATAATAGTTTCAGAGTTATTTGACTGTAAATATATTAATGTTTCATCTACAATTTAAAATACCAATATATTTATACTGATATTTATATATAGCTATTTATACATTTATATAAATATATTTATTTTAATGTATAGACTTCACTCAGAGCTTTCTAGGAGGAAGACTAAACCATAAAAAGCACACAGTGAAATCTAATTACTGTCTTAGTATTGTTTCATTTAAAATAAGAAATACAACAGCACTGTTTAATTGAAAATCATTGTTGTAACTAGGTGCCATTAGTTGGTTGTGACCGACAATGACCTTATGTACAAGATTAAACACTTCCGTCTTCACAATCATTGTCATGCTTCAGTCCACTGTTACAGCTACTGTATCAATGTAGTCCAAGGTTGACCCTGAAATTATTATTTTTTTTTTTTTGCTGACCCTTTACTTTTTTGAGCATGATGTCCTTCTCCAGGTACTGGACACCCTTGATAACAGGTCACCTCAAGTATGTAAGAAAAGGTTTCACCATCCCTGATGTGCTCAGTCAGGTTGTCTAGAGAAACAAATCTAGTACAATTCATCCAAGTATAGGAAAGAACTTTCTCTCCAGAAGCAGTCCCATATCACACCGAAGGCATCTCAAGTCCACAAGTCCAATGAAAGCTAGGGCTCCCTTCAGCCCGGTGATGCCGAAAGGTGACATTAAGTGAACAGAACCTTTACTTTCAACAAAAGTGATTTTATAACTTGAAGTTGAATAAAGAGAATATATGGAAAGGATTTTCTTCAGGGATAAAAATTTTAGTGCCTTAAAAATGAAATACAATAATACGGAAAATGAATTCTTTTGTGGAAAGCATATCATACATAGTTAAAAGTGAAATTTTCATCTCTAGGTTGAAATCATCAGGCAAGTTGTAAGTTAAAAATGAATAACATAATATCTTACAAAATATGACAATGCAAAATTCACTAAATATAAATAAAATATTATTGAGAAAAATTTCACTAATTCATTCTCAAAATGGAAAAAAAGGCCTATCATACAATGATTAGGATAAGGGATGTGTTTACATACTCCAAATTAAAGGGAAACATGGTATCTAGAGATTAATGATTAAGAAATAGGATTAAAATCAATGTGCATCCTTCTTCTCCTGTGCTGAGGATACATTGAAGACTAGTGGGCTTCTGGTTGTCTGTTACTGCTGCTCGGTCCCTTCCCATGAGTCAGGTCTGCCTCCTTTACTCAATTTAACAGAACACCGCCCGGTAAGGGGCCCTCCTCACATCAGTGTGGTGCTTGAGTCCATTGTTACAGACCCTGTGCCACGCCCTCTTGTCCAGGTATTTCTCTTCTTCACTCTCCCTCCACTTCAGCAAGCATGCTCTCTTCTCCAGGGACTGAGGTTTCCAGACAATATGTCCAAAGGACACAAGAAGTGCCTCCATTCCTGCCTCTAAGCATTCTGGCTGTACTTCTTCAAAGACAGATTTGTTTGTTCTCTTGACAGGCCATGCACTTTCAATATTCTTCTCCTGCATCATAATTAAAATGCATAGATTCTTCTTCAAGCATCCTTAGTCTATGTCCAACTTTCACATATATATGAACCTATTGAAAATACCAAAGTAACCTCTTTGCTTTTCAACACTTTAGGTCTTATGGAGCAGATTTACTTAATGCAATGTGACATTTGATCTCTTGACTGATGCTTCTCTGAGCATTGATTGTGGATCCAAGCAAAAAGAAATATTTGTCAACTTCTAACTTTGCTCCTGTTATCAGGATTTAATTGTTTGTTCAGTTCTGAGAGCTTTTGTGTGTTTTTTCATTATGTTGTAGTCCATACTCAAGGCTGTAATCCTTGATCTTCATCAGTAAGAGCTTCGCGTCTTCATAAGTTGAGTAGGCAAGGTTGTATCATCTGCATCTCAAAGGCTGTTAATGTCTTCCTCTAATCCCGATGCCGCATTCGCATTCTTCTTCAGCTAATCCAGCTTTTCTGTCTCTGCGGTCAGCACACAGCTGGACTACGTATGGGAAGAGCGGGCAACCCTGATGCACACATGCTGATTTTAGACCATGTCGTATTTCCTTGTCCTGTTTGGACTACTCTTCCTCGATCCATGTACAAATGGAGTTACATGCCTGCACCTTACTATTGTCATATACAAAAACTCGGATGGCTTCTGGTCCTATGAATATTATATCACATAATATCTGTGCGATTATTTTCTATTGTTAAAATTGTTTTACAGATTATTTCTGATTATTTTCTCAATTCAACTTTAACGAAGGACAAACTTCAAATTAGAAGTAAAGGATTTTGATCTCTGAATAAAACAATTTTGACTTTGTTTGACATATAGATTTTCTATTGTAAATTCACAACAACTTGGTAGCACAGATCTCTCTGAACATTGCTAATCCTCTGAGCATTTATCATCAATGAAGATATGCTTAATAGATAATTAGAATAGGAACAAGACATATTCTCACTTTCCATGTTCTTTTCTCCTGATAAATGTTCACTTTATTTTCAAGGTTGTTATCCATTTCTTCTTACCAAAATAGCTCATTTAATTGTAGAGATTCCTGGTTTTTATACTTCCAGAACTCATCAACTGTAAGTGTGATCAATCATATCAGGGCGTACATGTGGGAGAAGAGGAGATAAGGAGGAAAGAGGTCTCTGGTGAAGTGTTCCTTGCATGCTCTTCAAAAGGAAATTTAAAGCGTTAAAACAATATTAGCAAACCGCGTGGTATTGGTACAATGACCGATACTCAGACCAATGGAAAAGAACTGAAAACCCAGAAATAAAATCATCAACATACAGACAACTGATCTT
>NW_022103906.1:72766165-72804763 GCF_000313985.2 Echinops telfairi | reverse complement strand
AGAAACGATGTACAAATGTGCTTTACACAATTGATGTGTGTATGGATTGGGATAACAGTTGTATGAGCCCCTAATAAAATGTTAAAAAAGAAAAAAACAAACAAACCAATATTAGCATAACTCCCAAGCAAACAAATAAACTTGAAGATAAATGATTTAGTACATCAAATAAGCTGGATTTAGTGATCTCAGCAATAGGTTGTATCCAATCTTTAAAATGATTCAATCTTTTAAATCATCAGTATTAACTTAACTTCAGAAGCTTTGACATTTGAATGACTTCTGAGGTATCCATTTTTAATATTTTATTGAATTTATAGCATGGAAACAGAAAGTGGACAAACAAAAACAAAACAAAATACTAAGGATGTCAGAAAAAATTTGAAGCAGTTAACTTATCACTAGAATATCTGAGAAATACTCAACTTAAATATCAGTGTTGAAACAAAGATATTAAACCAGAGATTACCTAAGTCTTATTTTAAATTTATTTTTCAAAGACAAAATAAGAATATGTAATATATAAAAATGCATAAAGAAATATAACTATATATGCACATATGTATAACATAAATATATCTAACCCTGATGATGATGTGTAAGCATTAGAGTGCTAAGCACACAAGAGAGTGGAAGTTCAAACCCACTAGTCACTGTGGGAGACAAATTTGAGGTTGTGTGCTCCTGTAAAATTTCTAGTGTCAGAAACCCTATGTGGGACCATTATGAGTCAGATTTGAATTGAAGGCAGTGTATTTTTAACACATTCATGCACATACAGACAAACATTTATGCATATATTACACATATATTTATGTACACAAATATATACATAAATTAATGACTTCAAGAAGTTCATTGAAATATGGAAATTTTTTCTTTTAATTTCATATTTCCATGAGGTTTTAAAACCCCTTGTGTGTATATACATTTATATGTTTGTATAATAATAGATTTACTACTGAAAATTACTTGATTGGGCTCCGTAGAGAACAAAGAGTCTACACACTTAACTGGTGAGGGGACGGGATATCTCTGGGAAGTTCAGGGAGTGACCATGCCCCAAAACATGAGGTGTACGATTGTAGGTGACTAATGGAATGGGACGCTCTCATTTCACTTGGGATGCTAACAATATGGAATTGTTTAGGTCAGGACAATATTTGAACTTCAGTTGAAGCAATAAGAGAGGGTACATCAGGTTGCCTTGACCTTAATGAATCTCCGGAAATGAAAAAGATTGCTTAGTGACAGGGGAAAAATAATTGGAATACTAGCTTTGGTATTGATAGGCTTATAAGACACTATCAATAGTACAATCATAATAAAGACATGAGTAAACATAAAATTGTCATAAAAATGAAGTTCCTGTCTTAATTTCTAGGAGTCTATAAATGGTCTAATAAAAAATGTATAAGTTCCCATAGAGTAAATTATAATCATGCACTCATTTAAAAATTTTGAGTGTTTTTGAAAAAGACATTAGAACATCTTTGGATTATAAAGGAATAAGCATAACATTGAGAAATAAATGAGTTAGGAAAACAAAATTATAGTTTTAAAAAGCAGTGAGTGATATGTAGAAGATTGTGTTAGCAGCAAGAAGGGACACATATAATTAATACTACTATACTAATTACTATATAATAACATATTACCTACTCTTAACAGGCTATCTATAAAGATAAAATAATATAGTAGATTTCCATAATTTATTTCTGATGAAAACTAACTGCTTCCCTCTGAATAGACTTCTAATATAAAAATTAATGATAAAGTCTTGAATACATATGTGAAGAACACTAATAATTCAATACTAATAATACAATACAACTTATAAAATAGCAAAATACTTGAATAGCTGTTTCACCAATATAGGAATGGCTAATGAGTACCTGAAAAGAGACACTCAGGAATCGAAGAACTGCACCCTGAAATCACAATGAGATATCCCTAACCGCCACTGTGATAATTACAAAAACCACAATATAATTTAAAAATGTGATTCTAGCTCCTGGAAAGATTATGGAGAAACTTAATTCTTTATGTATTATGGAAGGAGTGATAAGATGAAACAATCATTTTGGCAATTGCATCACACAATTTCTTCATTGAAACTTCCTGTACATACTGATAAGATGTGTCTGCATGGCTTCTACATCAGGGGCCCCAACAAATTCTAAAATAAAATGGGACTCAATTACTGAATAAGATCTCAAAACAAATATATAAAGCAGAGACAATGTATTTTTCATAGAGATCTCATCTTCTATCATACAACGAAGGCTCTTTAAAGTTAATTAGAAAGGAATTAAATACTGTTCTATAATGTGTAAAGACAGTTTGAATACATCTGTGTTTAAGACCTGGTATTTTCCTGCCATATTTGGCAGTTATATAGAAGGAGGATCTTTTCCTTTTTTGCCAAAAATTTCCCTACTATGACCAGCAAGAGATCATCAATGTATATTTTTAGGTGCATTACATGTAAAATGCCCCATGTTTTTCTCTTAAAATTTTAAACTATGTCATTTAACTTCAGTAATTTATTTCCATATTTGATAAAAAATGGAAGACCAAAAGAAATGATATCTGTTCTTAAGATGGTGAAGTCATTTCTCTCTGCATTTCCCTGCTGAGTGAAATTATAAACCCAAAAACTCACCGTACAAGGAGACATAAAAAAGTTTGAAAGCAGAAACCAAAAAAGTGAGCTGGTTAACCCGGAAGGAATCAAATCGTGTCGGAATGTCATAGGACTCCTCTACATAAGAAGGTCAGACAGACCTAGTATCTCCTGAGCTCCAAAATAGCAATAGAAAGTAACCAAGGAATGTTAATTTCTCGGTTGGATCAAGTGATAGGATTGCCAACAACACGAGGAAG
Organism: Echinops telfairi; assembly: GCF_000313985.2. Lineage (NCBI taxonomy): Eukaryota > Metazoa > Chordata > Mammalia > Afrosoricida > Tenrecidae > Echinops > Echinops telfairi. The sequence goes on along the minus strand of NW_022103906.1, from coordinate 72,801,877 downwards.
CCCAGCAGCACTGGCAAGCGGGATCTATGGAGCGTTTGGCCAACAATAATGACCAAGAGTGATGCTCTCCTTCACTGTCAGGCTCCTTGCCCCCAAATCCCCAGCCCACTTCCACCGAGTACAGTCTGACTTGGAGACACTCCAGAAGGCAGGATGGAACTCTTTCCTAAAATTTCGGAGACTGTACATCTTTCCAGGAACTTCATCTTTCTCCCCACGGAGCACTTGGTGGGTTAGACCTCTCAGTTAGTACCCAACGTATACCCCACTATGCCAGTAGGGTCTTCCCAGGCTTCAGGTAAACCCAGGGCCAGTGAGTCCATTCTGATTCACAGTGACCCTACCGAGGCATTCTGATGCTGTGAACCTTTGTCAAAGACCTTCATCTTCATCCCGTGGAGCGGCTGGAGGGTTTGAACCTTAAACCTTGTGTCCAACACTTACCCAACAGAGTTCTCCAAACGAATGCTAAAACTCAAAACCAAAGCTATTGTCATTGAGTAGATTCTGACTTATAGCAACCTTAACACAAGGCAGAACTGTCCCTGTGGGTTTTAAAAACTGTAATGCTTTACTAGAGTAGTAAACCCAACTTCATCCTGGGGAACTGCTAGTGGTTTCTGCCTGCTGACTTTGCCAGGAGCAGCTCAAAGCCTAATCACTATGCCACCAGGGTTCCTTTAAACCAATGATAGCCCTCATAAAACATAGATGAGAGATGATGGCCGCATTGTGGATTACGGCACATTGAGTTTTATTTGGCTCACAGTTTCTGTCCTGGTCTTCACCTCCCAAACAGAGGCACTGGGAAGTCAGCGATCAAAGGCAAGAGAAATCAGCTCACCAGCACCTGGGCTGTCTTGTGCTGCGAGAGAGAAGCCCACTGCAATGAACCCTCGGTCCAGAAAGCTGACTGTTCAAGGCAGGCCTTAAACTTTTTCCCTTGCCTGAAGGCACTAGGCATCTTGGGCTAGGGAAACTCCTCTCACCCAGTCAGACGGAAAAAGCAGGGACCAGTGGAAGTCTCAATTATACCAGCTAAATCCAAGCAAACCAAAACCGTACTACATGGGCTCTGAAAATTACATCTCCTTAGAACCACTATTAAAAATGAAAGCAAACTCGACCTACAGTCTAAATGTAGACAGCCTAACTCTCAACTAAAATATGCTTATTACTTTGCAGAGTAATGAGTTGCTGAACATGACTGTCTAGTCATGCATGGGCCTGCAATTCCCATAAAATGATTGAATGGGACTGTACAAATAAGATGTGTGGGGCAAACTATCTTAATAAATTAATGCAACCCCTTGTAAGAGATTGGTTAATTCTCTGCTTGGGGATAGGGCGTTTGCAGAAAGCACCTGAATATTATTAATGAGGTTGCTATATAACCATCTTCCTTGATAAAGATTTTAGGAGACAAACAGAGAATGAGAGATTTGTGGCACACCACAACTAGAGCAATAGCAGTGTCAGGATGCAGAAACCAGAAGGCGGCCATCATCCTGTTGTAGGGAGGCTTGCTGAGTCATGGAGCTCAGAGCTATACCATTGCCCAAGGAGGCCCTGAACGAGGCTGAAACAATTTCTTGATGAAATAACTGTACTTTGACCTTTTCTTATTATTTTCAAGTTTATCTTGGTCCAGGTTCTTGAGTTATGTCTGAAACTGCAGGGAATTACCAAAGACAGAGGGAGATTTGGGGGACTTAATTACTGAGACAGTTAAGGTTTATTTTGCCAACCTGGCCAATACACACATGTGGAATTAATTGAAGGACAGAGAGCTAAATGGCTCAGTGGGGCTCGCCTTCTTGGTTCTTGGGTCTCTTGCTCTCTGATGGTCAGACCAGGGTGCAGCGTCCTTAGCCAGTTCCCTGCTTCAGCTGGCAAGGCTCATTTCCTGTGAGACATCCCTGAGGAGAAGCCACATGGACCTACCCTGATGCAGCTCTGGGTGCTGGTGCAGCCACCTGGAGACCCCTGCCAGGGCTGAGAAGCTTACACATTCACTGACTTGGCTTTCCTCCTGCAGTCGGTGTCATTGTGTGTGTTTTGTGAGATTGAGGAGGACTTTGTAGATTGGTGTTGGACATATGGGCTGATGTTGGACTTATGGGCTTGGACAGCACCTGGTTGGGATGCTTTCTGAATGTACACTTACCCGTTATATAAAACTCTTTTATATACATATGAGTTTCCATGGATTTGTTTCTCTAGTCTACCCAGACTAAAACAATAACTGTTAGAAATGATGGAGTGCTACAAGAATTTGGAAAAGTTAGGCATTTTACATATCTTTATCCTCCACCTCACAAAAAAGACTTTTTGTTAATTCTTATAAAATAATTTAACTGAGTCTCCTAACATAAAATAGAAAAATATCTAGAAAACATATTTAGAGAAATTAGAATCACAATTTGAATAGGGAAAATAACAGTGGGCTTCATAGGCAAGATAAATTCGATGCTGCAATTATCTGGCAAGGGTTTTTCAATAGTTGATATTAAAATGCCTCAAGAAGCAATTACACATTTTCTTGAACCAAATAAAAAAAATTAAAATGTCATAAAAATGTACAAATCATACTTATAACACCGAAAATATAGCATAAAAAATCAAAACAAAGGAATTACAAATAAGCTATTGCAAGATGACCTCATTAGTGGAACAGAGAAGAGAGAAGATTTCATTAGTGGATGTGAGAATTGGTGTGTAGGATCTGTTCACTCTGATCACCAGTGAGAAAAGATCCTGAGAATGAATAAGTAAACAAAAAGAGCCCCAGGAACCTGTGGGAAAATATTCATATTGTCAAGGAAAAAAATAATGGATACGTTATTTTGTTTTACGGTTTTTCTTATACATGGAATAAGATATTAATGGAAAAAATTTTGTCCAAATATAAATCCTGCCAGTGGCTTTCTTTATGAAATTGCTTTTCCCCCCTTGCCTATTAGCATTTGACCTCAGTTAATTTGTATTTCACAAAGCATTGTCCTTGAGGACAAAATGAGGGCTGGGTTCGACCCATCATGTTGAGCTTAGGCGATGGTTGAGTGGCGTTTCCCTTCTTTTTATAGGCTTCGATGTTACCCTCTGTATTCGGCCATTTAGCTTTTTTTTAAAAAAGAGTGCAATTTCACTATATGCATCTAACTGTTCAGAATAAGTCATATATTTCATATTGTTTGAATTATTATTACTTTAACAATATCATGAGCCATAGAGAATGATAGGAGAAAGAGTGTGGGGTTAAAATCATTTCCAAAACTAAGTGTTGATGACACCCAGGTACTAATTTCTAAAACACTGTTGAGAGTGGGACATTCGACCAATGTCAACAAACTACATATCACAATACCTGAATTATTCACTTGTAAAGGATAAATCCTTACATGGCTAGATGGTATTTACACGAACAAGGGGAGTTGGTAGTCAGACAAAATTTACAATAATATTCACTGACAATGTCAATCGCAGTTCTGCTGGAATAATAGATACTCATATTTTTTTAATTAATAATTTTATTGGGGGCTTTTACAACTCATACACTTGTATCTTAATACAAAAAACAGGGCATTGATGTAGTAAATCGATGTCTGTCTGCCTACCGACAGTTCAGTACTCTTGGTTTAGCTGGCTTCTGCTTCTTCAAACAATATGAATTTTCCATCTTAAATCCTCATGTTCCAGGACAATAAACCATAAAACACTCTTTTTTTTCTTTTCTATATAACACTCTTTACCATAAATTAACAAGGAAGTCTCTAAGGGGAAACAAAGGCAGATAGAATTTTGTTTTAAAAACCCATAGATCCAGGAATGGAGTTTGAGATCACACGAAACACTAGCTCCTTTCTAAGAACAATTTATTCTTACATTATGGACCTAACCCATCCTCATCCCCATGAAGGGAACACAGAAGATGTGTGCACTATAGCACATGAGGTGACAATATTAGATGGTGTCCGGCTATCGGAGAGAATAGTGTCTGAGGTCTTAAAGGTTTGTTTCTAACCAAGCAGCCATCTAAGTGATATGTCAATTAAGTCCACATAGAAGAAGCACACCACCATCTATGACCCAAGAAAGGTAAATTATATAATCCAAAACCAAAGGAGGGAATTGTGGCATAGAGTAGAAAAACATATAGTTTCATAGAGCAAAAAAAATGGATTTGAAAATATGGTATGAAGATTTAAAAAACACGTGCTTCATATATATGGTAATATATGACATATGTGGTACATACATAGATCACATATAAGTGTATACATTTGCATGTGTACATTTCCTTTTAGAGACATCACAGGTTTTTTTGGTAGTACATCATACATTATCTCCATTAGACTTAAGGTCATTCTATTGATCATAACACTATTCCAGTCAATGTTAACAGTGTTCAACAAAGGTTTTTATACATGTGTAGGACTTATGAGACTCCAAAACATTAATTGTTAACTGTATGTCTTCAAAACATGAGTGATTGGACACTAGTTACACATGCAGTGAGGGTGGAAGACATCGCGATGTTTTCAGTGACCCTCATTTACAAGGGCAGTCATGCCCAGGAGACTAACATGTGTCACATCAAGGCAGAGAGGGCATGGACACGGCAAAACGATGTTGGTCCTGGCCGTCAATCTTTGAGCACCCTCAGGACAACACACCCAAACCCACACCAATCCACTCAATGACCACCAATTTCCACCCTCAGGATTGTTCTTGTCTATTTCTTATCCCACTAGGTCTTTCAGCTTAAAGTTCAAGGGAGTATTTCCACCCCTTGGTTCAACTGTAAGTGAGTTTAAGGTAAAGGTGAGTTTGCTTAGGGGTTTCCAATTCAGGCTATTCCAATGTGGTCTTTGAAGTGTTGCGTCCCTTGGAAGGACAGAATCAAATGTCTGTGGCACATTGCCCAGGTCATCTTGGGTTGGTTAGAAACGATATCAAAATTCCCAGTTAGCAACAAATTATGGGGACAGCTTATGCCATGGGGTTGTACAAGCAGCATTAAGCAATTTCCTCAAAGGCAGTACGCTGCACCTGATGCCCTCACCATGCGAACTGCAATTGCCCCTTCCAGTACAAATACAATCTCCTCCCTCTGGCTCCCATCTCCCAGAAGTTTCCTAATTACTCTTGTATGATTATCGGTTAATTTGAGGTAGCCATAGAGCGCTGATATGTGAAGGTAATTAATTGATCTCCTTGACGTAGGAACAGCTCCCATCTGCAGTGAGTCCACCTCTCTTGAAATGGTTTTGAAGGTGATATATAGTTTATGGGAACTAGTTAGGCAAACTGCCTCATTGCTTCGGGGACCAGATTAGAAGACTACATGACCTAGGAAATAAAGTCTATCTTTGTCTTGGATTTTATCCTTAAAGTAATGGGCTCACATAATACTTTCCTCATTCTTCCTTTACCCACTTTTTAACTGATGGATATTGGGATTGTTTCCTGTCTTTTGCTATTGTGCATTGTGCTGCTCTGAGCATGGGGGAGGATTTGTGTGTTCATATTCTGGCTCTTCTTTCTGTGGGTTTATGCCCCGCAGAGGTATTGGTGAGTTATATGATATTTGGTAATATACATTACCTTTGGTTTTATAAAGTGAAGTATCATTTTCCATAATTGTTGTACATGTTTACGATCCCAAAAGCAGTGTGGGAGAATTCCATTCTCTCTACAACCTCTCTGGAATTTGTTCTGCTTTTTTCTGATTTTTTGAATTGGGATATTATTGTGGGTGTGAGGTGATAGATATCTCATAGTTGTTTTGATTTGAATCTCCAGGATGGCTAATGATTGTGTTTTCTTATGTGTTTGTGAGCCACTGGAGTGCCTTCTCAGGTGACTTCTCTGTTCATGTCCTTTGCCCACCTTTTAATTGAATTATTTGTTTTCTTTGTTGCGATGTTGAAGATTTCTATATATTTTATTGATTAGCCACTTGCCTGTCATGCTATTGCTAAAGATCTTTTAGAATGAAGTGGCCTCTTGTTTTACTCCTTTGATGAAATCTTTTGATGTGCATAAATCTCTTATTTTAAATAGGTCCCACACATAGAGTCTGTCTTCCACGGTGTGTGCTGCTTCTTTTATTTTATTCGGTAGTCCGTGCATGTTCTGCAATAGAACCCTTACATTGGTCTCAATTTTCTCATTGATGATCCTTATAGCTCTGGGCTTTACATTCTGGTGTCTGATCCATCTTATTTTTTTGTGTGAGGATGAGTGTGAGTCCTATTTCATGCTTCTGCAGCTGGAGATTCAATTTTTCCAACATCGTTTGTTGAAAAGGAGTTCTTGGCTTATTCTGGACCTTATTCTGGACCTTGGCATTTGAACAAACCAAGAGGATACTGAATGGTTTAAAAATCTTTAAAGCTGCTCCTCAGGCTTGTATCCCTTTGTCATACTTATTCCACATGTAGGCTGACCAAGTAACCTGTGATAATGGGCTATTCAAAGAAGAACATAATAGCAGAATTGGCAGGAAACTCATTATCAGCCTTCATACTCATATCGTACAGCTTTACCTACTGAGAATAAAGATGGCTTGGAACAGTATTGATGAAGATTAAAGATATGCAAAGTATGGAAGATAATATAGCCAAAAAGTAAATGTATAGAAATTTTAAGGAAAAATAAAAAACTTCTTATAATCAAACAAAAGCCGTTATGCTAAATGGAGAAAAGAATTAAAGTAGCCCAAGATTTCATTTATTTGGATCCACAATCAGCATTCATGGAAGAAACAATGAAAAACAGACCAACTCCCAACCTACCCTGAGAAAAACAAAACAGAGAACATGTTGCACTTGGCAAATCTTTTGAAGTTGACCTCTTTAAAGCATTAAAGAGCAATGATGCCATTTTGAGATCTAAAGTATACCTCACTTAAGCTACAGTATTTTCAATGCCCTCCCATGCATGTGAAAGTTGGTCCCTTTTATCTATTGATGATAGATTATTATATATATACATATATGTGTGTACACATATATCTTCTTATATACATATATGTATATGCAAAAATATGTAAACAGAAAGCCAGAAACTGAAATCAGGAGAGAGCTATTTATATCAATAAAATTGCTCACACTGTTGGCATGTTCCTTCTGAATGCTGTGGCCAGATTCTAACCTGGAGGCTTCCCCTTACTTTTGGCTTGATGAACACTGGCAGAAAGAAAACCAAGGGATCGCAGGCTGTAGACGTGAATGAATCCAAGGTTAGCAAGTCAGGCTTAGGACTAGAGAGGCAAATGAATGCAAGGTTGGCAGGTCAGAAGGCAGGTCACCTAGGGCTCCAGGGATTGGCAGGTAAATGGAAGAAAGGTTTAAGTCAAGGAACCAAGTAGAAAAATGCCCAGGGAAGCTCATTAAGACAGAGCCGACTGTTATAATCAAATGGGCAAGAGTTAGAAAACCAAAAGGGAAGAACATGCTCAGCATTTCTGAAACTGAAAGCATTCAAGAAAATACTTTAAGCATAGAATCACAATTTTGAAACACTCTATAGGCAAAATAGTGAATGATGCAGGAAACATCGAGAGATGATGCAAGTAATACACAAAGTCATTGCACCAGAAAGAACCAGTCAGCAGTCCACCATTTCAGGAGGTAGCATCTGAGCACGAACCAAGGGTGCTGAAGGATGAAGTTCAATCTGTACTGAGCACATTAGCCAAAACAAGGCTCCAGGAATCAACAGAGTGCCAAGTAAAATGTTTCAGAAAGCTGAGAAGTCCTGGAAACACTCATTCATCTATAGGAGAAAATTGGAAGACAGGTATCTGGCCAACGGACTGGAAGAGATCCCTAATCTGTTCCCATTCTGAAGAAAGGTGACCCACAGAATGGTCACACTATAGAACGATATCACTGATATCAAATACAAACACAATTTTACTTAAGATCATCTAATAGCAGTTACAGAAACACATTGATCGGCAACTACCAGAAATAATTTTGGATTTAGAAGAGGACTTGGAACAAGGGATATCATTGTGGATATCAGATGAATCTTATCTCAAAGCAGATAATACCAGAAAAAAGTTTATTTGTGCTTCATTGATTATGCAAAGACATTCAACTCTGTGTACCACAATAAACTGTGGATAGCCTTGAGAAAAACTTGATTTCCGGAGTAATTCATTGTGCTCAATCAGAGCTTGGACATGGATCAAGAGACAGTTGTGTGACTGGAACAAGAGACTATTGCATGGTTTACAAGCAGGAAAGGTGTGTATCAGGGTAGTGTCCTTTCACCATACTTGTTTAATCTACATGATGAACATATCATCAGAAATTCTGCATTATATGAACAACAGTGGGGCATCAGGATTGGAGGAAGGTTTATTAACAACCTGCAGTACGCAGATGACACAACCTTGTTTGCTGGGAGTGAGGAGAAATCGAAGCACTTGCTGATGAAGACTATTCTCTTAGTCACATCATGGGGGTTACTAGGCTTTATCATCCACACCACCGAGAATCCTTACCCTGGCAAGTTGATACAAAACCCATCATAAATGGCATTATCATTATTCTCTGTGTTAATTAGGGATAATGTCAGCTAGGTGTTCCTCTCTAGGGGTAGACACAGATTTGTGAATCAATTCACAACTTGATGGCACCTCCTTGGTGTCCTAAGCCTGTTAATATCAGAGTGTGGGACACGGAGGATGCTCTTTCTCTCTGCCTCTGCTCCTTCCTTCTTCTTGGGACTCTGCCAACTTCCCTGAGAGCTATTGGCAGCCTGTCACGTGTTCTCAGATTTTGGATCCACCCATGGATCTATGACCTTTCTACTTATCAATTCATCATTCTGCTTCAATGAGGAGTGGCTATGTTGGTCTAAAAAAGGATTTATGGACTTTCATTGGCCTTAGGACTTGTGTTGGACTGAGCTGGGATAACTTCTTGATATGTAATATGTAACTTGATATAAAATTCTTTCTTATACCTAGTTGAGTATCACTGATTTTTTTTCTCTAGACAACCTGGACTAACCCATTGTTAAAAACTAGTGTCTATTTTTTCTCTTTTCTTTCCTTTTATTGGTCCCTTTTCTTTTCAAATCATTTTATTAGGGACTCATACAATTTTTATCACAATCCATACACACATCAATTGTGTAAAGCACATATATACATTCATTGCCCTCATCATTTTCAAACATTTGTTCTCCACTTAAGCCCCTGGCATCAGCTCTGTCAATATTCCTACTCTTATTAAGCCCCTGGCATCAGCTCTGTCAATATTCCTACTCTTACAAAGAAAACTAGTAAATAACATGCACACATCCACAAATGCATTAACCCATTTTATCTTATAACTTATAAATGAACAAAGTATTTGATGTATGCAAACAAATGGAAATTGTGCATAACAATTACAGTCCTCATTTCTGAAGCTGACCAGCCAGGCATAGCTGGTTATTTCAACTACCCTCTTTCATTCCCTATTCAATGTTTACTTTGCCCGCAGCAAGTATTTTTGCCTGGTTTGATACCCAAACCTTCACTCCTGAAAAGTCTGGGCAATTAGGAGCCATGTCAGAACTGAGATGCTGTAGTTCATCATTGAATTTCATCACAGGACATGGCAGTACTAAGAGATGACTGAAAACTCTCCAAAATTTCAGACATTTTCTTTGTTAACTTCATTATCAAACACTAGTCAATTTCAGATTGGTCATTGGGATTGATTGCATCATTGAATACAGTAATACACTTCTTGACCTACTGATCCATAAGCAGGTGGGGTCCAAAATGGCGAGGAGGCATTCTTAATTTCCAGTTCAACAGAATCAATGCTGTGTTTCCAGGTGGAGATATTCTCCCTTTGAAACAAAGACCTCCAGACTTGAACAGGAGAGGATCCCAGGGACAGGAAGTCCAAAATATGAAGAATGAGTCATTAGGAGTGAGGGAAAGTGGCACCACTCCCATCTCCGCCCCTTGGTTCCTGGATCTGTGAATCCTGTCTATTGGATAAAGAAGCACTACTATGTATTGGACAATGGCTTAGACAAGAGCTATCTTGTTTTGGAGAGCATTTCTCTAACATTTCAAGGTGTTGCCATTAAGGTAGCACTATACCTGTATCTTTAGAAATCTAGTCCATCATTTTATCAAGCCGGTTCCTTCAGGATGATGAGAAGTTAGTAAAACCAGTAGATTCCATGAGCATGGGCCCTGAAGAATGTTCCTTGTTCTGAGGCAGTTCTGTGCAGGATGCCATGTTGGTACACGAGATAGCTGTAATTCCATGAATAGCCGTTTTGCTGAAGCATTGCATGCAGGGAAAGCAAATTCATACCCTTAGTGTCTATTCCAGTAAGAACAAAGTACACTCCTTTCCATGGAGGAAATGATCCTATATGTTCAACCTGCTATCAGGTGATTGTTTGAAGCCCCCAAGGAATGATTACATATCTTGGGCCTGATTTTGGTCTCTGCTGCCTGTAGATGGGACACTCAGCAGTAGCAGTAGTCACGTCAGCCTTGGTGAGTAAAAGTTCATGCTTCTGAGCCCATGAACCACCTTTATCCCTGCCACCATAGCCACTTTGTTCAGGTGCCCATTCAGCAAGGACAGGAGTGGCTGAGGTAAGATGATGACGGACTGGCTTCTACAGAATGTGTCCTCTTTCCACGTGATTGTTAAAATCCTCCTCTGTAGAGGGAACCCTTCAGTGAGCGTTCACATGGGACAGACATATCTTCACTGTTTTTTTACCCATTCATATAGGTCTACCCACATACCTCTTTAACACACTTTCTTGTCGCCAATTTTATAATCATGCCCATTCCAAGTCCTTCATCATCCACTTAAACCATTGGCCACAGTCCATGAATCAGTCTATAATGCACATTTGTCCATTTCTCCTTCTAAGCAAACTGAACAACCAAGTGCATTGCTCTAATTTATGCAATGCTTTTTATTCTTTCCCTTCGTGGTTGCCATTTATGGAGGTCCCAAAGAAGTGCTGTGATGCTGATGTTGACCATTTTTCAAGCGGTTCCTCCGGAACCATCAGCTAACCAAGCATGAGTTTTCTGTTCCTTAGTCAACTGGTCATAAGAAATTCCCTAGGAGGAAGGCCACAGGTTCAGACTGGAAGGAAGACAGGACTGTGACAGTAATGAAGATCATCAGCATTTGGGTCACTTCTTTATGCAACTAGCTCATACCTTCAGGTTGATCTCTAGCCCCATCTCATATATACCACTCACACTGAGTGATGGAATGCTGCTTTGCATGTCCAACTTTATGACTTTGTGGATCAGACAACACCCTCTTCATGATGGGTAGCTCAAGCTGCATGGTGACTTGATGGTCCATGGTGAGGCATTCAGTGTCCTCTGATGCCTAGCGACAGGTCAGAAGCTGTTTTTCAAAAGGGGAATAGTGGTTTGCAGAGAATGGCAGAGGATTTTCCAAAATCCTAAGGGTCTGTGCTGTGATTCACCAATAAACAGCTACCAAAGACTACAAACTGCATCTCTATCTGCCACTGATACCTCAAGCGACCCTGGATTGTCTGAATCAGAAGGCCCTAAAGGCAGAGTGGCTTGCATGGCAGCTTCCAGAGCCTTCTTTTGTTCTGGGTCCCACTCAAAGTCCCCAGCTTTTCTAGTCCCCTGATATACGGGCCACAGTAACACCCCCCAAATGAAGGATATGCTGCCTCCAAAATCCAAAGAGGCCCACGAGGTGTTGTGCCTCCATTTTAGTTGTGGGAGGGCCCAGATGCAATAATAAATCTTTCTCTTTCTTAGGGATATCGTGACATGTCCACATCCCTGAACCCCTAGAAATTTCACTGAGGTGGAAGAGTCTGGAATTTATTCTGGTCTATTTCCCACCTTCCAGCACACATCTGGAATAGTAGCTGCAATTGGAGTCAGCACCTGGTTAAGTTTCCATAAGCCACGGTCACTCACCAAGATCCATTTGATTGTTGCACAGGCAAATACGTGAGTTGAATGGGAAGGTGGTGGGAATCACCACACTGCCATCCTCAGTTCTCTGACGGTTGCATGAATCGCTGCAATCCCTCCAGGAATGGAGTATGCCTTTGGTTTTCTCTTTTCCAAGGCAGAGACAGTTCTAATGATTTCCACTTGACTTTTCTGTCCATAATAGCCCTCATTCCACATTTCAGAGATCCAACATATGAGTTTTTCCAGTTGCTCAGTATGTCTATTTCAGTAACACATTCTGGAACCAGGGACATGACTACAGAATGGGGTCAGAAACCCACTGGAACCACTGTGAGATGAACTGGAGTTAAGACTCCGTTGATAACCAGACCTCCATATGCTGCAACTCAGACTTGTGGGCCCTCAAAACATTTTGGGTTTCCTGAAATTAATATCATTTCAGAGCCAGGATGCAGGAATCCCTGAAAAATCTTAGTATTTGCATTATGCCAATGAACCATTATTCTTGTGAAAGGTTACAGCAGTTGTTGTGGAAGACCACTCAAAAGAATAACAGTATAAACTGATGGTGTAGTTGGGTCCTTCCTCAAAGGGACCCAGCCTTCCTTTCAAAGGGGTGTGGATCTGTAAACTGGCTCAAATCTGGGAATTGATTGAGGGGTCATGACTGTATGCAGACAATTTGAGTTAGACTGTCATTCAGTTGATATAGATCTTTTCTGCTTGCATAGGTAAAGTAAATATTTAATATACTTCCCATCTAGTTCACTTCTTGGGACACTCCCTAAGTAGGTCCATACAAGTTATTTTGTGACAACTTTGCTCTGTGCTGTCTCTACTTTACATGATGGTAACCACAGCCAGCTTATTTCTGTCAATTGAGTGCTACCCCTTGGCCTCTAAACCCATGGGGCCCCATCTGCCCCACTGTCGAAGTGTCTTAATTCACTTAGGGCAGTTCCCATGGTCAGGCCAGGCTAGCATGTGATCGCCATCATAGGAGCCTTCAGAGATACTGGTGCTCCCTTCACAAGTCTGCTCCTTCTGTTTAGTGAAAGATGTGTCCTCGGGGCACTCTGTCATGAGTCGATGAGCTTACCTTGATAAATCCACTGTAACATGCCAACTTCCCTAAGCCTTTGGATGCCCTTTACTCTGGTATACCAAGGTAGGTTGGGTACTCACCATACAACCAACCAAATTAACTATGAGATCCTCTCCTAACCTTTCTAGCTTAAACACTGAATAAAGATTCTGTGCTTAGTGAGCCCATATACATGAACTCAGACTGATTCATGCTCATGTTCCTTGTCTTATTATCGCATATCCTTATTCTCCTGGTTTCTGTCTGTAAATATTACATAAATTCTAGGTTTCAGTCTGTATAAAATAGAACACTCTATCTGTTCTTTGGGAGTAAAGCACAGTTCATCCTGGGTCTCTGAACTTGAGATTTAAGGGCCTTCTCTGTATTATTGTTGTTGTTGTTGTTAGGTGCCCTCGAGTCTGCTCCAACCCATCAGGACCCTATATAAAATAGACTACTGAACAGTCCTGCCTCAACCTCACCCGTGTTCCTATGCCTGAACTCATTGAAGCAGCAGTTGTGTCAATCCATCTCAAGGAGGGTTTTCCTATTTTTCATCACCCCTCCACTATACCAAACATGATGTACTTCTCCAGGGACTAGCATCACCAGACAATATGTCCAAAGTAAATAAGATGAAGTCTTGCTTTCCTTGCCTCAAAGGAGCACTGTGGCCTTACTTCTTTCAAGACAGATTGGTGTGTCCTGTTAGCAATACATGGCACTGTGAACAGTCTTCTCCAGCACCATGATTAAAGTGCATTGATCCTTCTCTAGTTTTCCTTATTCTGTATATTTTTGGTTAGAATTATTCCTTGGTATTTCATCTTTTGTATGATGATGGTAAATGGTACTCTTTTCTTGATATCCTTTTATGGGCCCTGTTCACTGGTCTGTAGAAATCTGATGGCTTTTTCTTGTTATTTTTGTATCCCACTACTTTACAAATGCCCTCAATTCTTTCCAAAAGCCTTTCTGTGGAGTCCATAGTGACCTCACTACATACAATCATATCATCTGCAGCTAGCAAGAGTTTCACTTCTTTGCCCAATTGCATTCTCTGGATTTCTTTTTGTTGTTTAATGGGTCTAAGAAGTACAGCATAATGTTGAACCAGAGTGTTGCATTAAAGAGCACCCTAGTCTAGTTCCTGTTTTCAGTTTATCCCCACACAGTATTGGGCATTTAATTTTAATGTATGGTCTTTATTGCACTGAAGAATTTCCCTTCTATTCTGATTTACTGAGGGTTTTTTTTTTTTTTTACAGAAATGAGTGCTGGATACTGTCCATTTTTTTCATCTATTGATATGATCATGTGGTTTTATTTTTGGCCTTGTTTATGGAGTAGATTGTATGGAATGGTTTCCAAATGTTGAACCGTTCTTATATCCTGGTAACAATCCCACTTGATTATGATGATTTTTTTGATATGTTGTTGTTTCTGTTAGCTAACATTAATTATTGAGATCATGTTCATAAGGGACAGTGTTTCCAGTTCTCTGATTTTTGTGGAGTCTTTGTCTGGCTTTGGTATGAGGATTATGCTTGCTTCATAGAATTTGCTCGAGTTTTTTGTCCCTTTCTATATTCTTTAAAAATATGTATAATTGGTGATGGCTCTTTTCTAAATATTTTGTAGAATTCCTCATGTGAAGCCATACCGTCTTGGACTTTTTTTTGCTGGAAGGCCATGAAAATGTAAAGCCCCTAATACATATGTGCATGTTTTTTCATATGCATATACATATATGTATAGGTATGCTTGGTAAATTAGAGGACAAGGGAAGGAAAGGAAAATCCTTTCCAAGATGGATTGACACAACAGCTGCAGTAATGGTCTCATATGAACAACAACTGGGGATGGTGCAGGACTGCACAGTGCTTTGTTCTGTTGTACATTGGGTCACTGGTTCAGAATCAACTCCATGGTACCTAATAACAATAAGTGTGTGTGTGTGGGGGGGTGTGTGTGGATGGGTGTATTCAACACTTCCATCATTTAGCATGATGAAACCTTATGATAAATAGAAAAAAGATTGAAGTTGTTAAGGATTTTATCATGTCAGAATCTGCAATCAATATTCATGGACTCAGCAGCCAAGAGATCGAAAAATGCTATTCATTTTGTAAATCTATTGCACAAGACTTCTTTAAAACGTTGAAAGGTGAAGACATTACTTTCCAGGCTAAGAGAAGTCTGATCCTAGCCATGGTAATTTCCGTCACCTCAGATGTATGTGAAAATTGGACATTGATGAAGAAAAACTAACAAATCATCGATGCATGCCAACTACAGTATTGTGTTGTAGAAGAATATTGAAAGTATCATGGACTTCCAAGAGAACAAACACATCTCTCTTGGAAGAAAGAAGGGCAGTCAGAATACTCCTTAGAGGAAAGGGTGGCAAGACTCCATCTAACATGCTTTGGACATATTGTCCGGAGTTACCGGTCTCTTGAGAAGGACATCATATTTGCTAAGGTGGAGGGGCAGCAAAAGAGGAGGCCGTTGAAGGGATTGATTGATACAGCTGCAACTATGGCCTCAATAGAAATGTGATGATAGAACAAGACTTGGCTGTATTTCATTCTGTGGTTCATAGTGTCAATATGCATTGGAAGCTACTAAGCAACTCCTAACTACAAGCAATATCCCCATCGAATGGAGTCTTACTCATGGTAAACCTACGTGATAGGGCAACACAGCTCCTATGGGTTTACAAAATTGTAACTCTGTATGGAGTAAAAACCCTCATCTTTTTTAAATGGGGTGGCTGATGCTTTTAAACAATTTAACTAGCAGTTAATAACCCACACTTAACATAATATTATCTATATCTAAACATATGCCTGTATCTCTATTTGGATCTTTAAAAATAAAAAAGAGATGTATTAGATACATCCAGAAATCTATTGATGTACCAAATGAATACTTTTTGGCTGGCAACTCAAAGATTGGTAGTTCAAATATCCCCAGTTGCTCCTCAAAAGAGGCCTGGCAGCCAAATGTCCAGGTATTTTAGAACCCCGTGGAGCACAGTACTCTGATACGTGTGGGCTCGCCAAGGGCTACTTGGACTTGGCTGAAAGCTGTTCTCTTTTTAGGCAATAACTGTACTGACCAAACTGTAATAAAATAATCAAGATTAATTGTTTCAAGTGATGGCTACGGTTATAAAACCAAAGAATAAAAATTTCATTATAAGATGTTCACAAGTCTATATATATATGAGACCTTTATAACCTACTGACTGTAATTGATATGTTTCCTATTATTATTAAGCATTTACAAAACAAATAGGAACTATTTTAAGTATTGTTATATAAGAGGGATCCTTAGGGGATGTGATTTATTGGACACATTAGAATGACTGGTATTAATTGTGCTAAATGGTTCCTTTAAAATTGCCTACAAATGCTTTAAAAATCTGTAAGAACTTGATTAACTGGAGCCCAATTAACAAAACCTCCTACATCATTTTGAGGCTATTTTAGATCTTTATTTTTAGAATTGTGGAAATAAATGAAAGGCGAAAGAGAACAGACACTATTCAAGGCTTGCTATATCAAAGGAGTTACCCAAACCTCCAATCATTCAAACCATTGGTTCCCACTCACAGCAACGCTCAAGTACAGAGTAGAATCACCCATAAGGTGTCCAAGGTTGTCAAGATTCCATATGAGCACTATTAAAAACAAGAACAATTTATATTTAATTTAGTGATATCTAAACCAGAATCAGGAAGCCCAATTAAACAAAAAAGCAAAAGTTCAAAAGGTATAGGTGATGAGAATCAAACTTACGCATATGTTATGCATATTCAACCATACGCACAACAGAACAGAAAAGAAAAACAAAAAAATCTACTGCTCAATCCTGCCCCACCCTCACAATTGGTGTTTTGCGGTTTGAGCCTATTTGTGCAGTCAAGGTATCAATCCATCTCAACGAGGGCCCTGCTATTTTCACAGTTCTACTTTACCGAGCACATGTCCCTTTCCAGAGATTGACCCTTCTTGATAACATGTCCATAATACATGAGATGAAGTACCACCAACTTTGCTTCTCAAGAGTATTCTAGCTGTACTTCTTCCAAGACAGATTTGTTATTTTGGCTGTCTGTGGTACTTTACTTTTTCTTCACCTGCACCATAATTCAAATAAACCCGTTCTACATTCTTCCTTATTCAATGCTCAGCTTCACATGTGGATGAGGCTATTGCAAATACTATGGCGTGGATCAGTGGCACCTTAGTCCTCAAAATGACATTTGATCTCTTCAACACTTTAAAGTGATCTTGTGCAACAGATTTACCCAACACAACTCACCATTGTATTTCTTGACCGCTGCTTCCATGAATATTTATTCTGGATCAAAACCAAGATGAAATCCCCGACAATTTCAAATATTTTTCTATTTATCAGGATGTCAACTATAGGTCCAGTTGTGAGGCTTTGGCTTTCTTTACTAGAAGTGACCATTGACAAGGAAGCTCGTGTCCTCTAGCTCAGCAACAAGTGCTCCCCATTCTCTTCACTTTCAGCTTGCGAGGTTGTATTATCTGCTCAACGAATGTTGTACATAATCCTCTAATCTTGATGTCTCGTGCTTCTTCATGTAGTCCAGCTTCTCCGGTGACTTGCTCAGTGTACAGATTAACTATGGTGAAAAGAGACAAGCCTGATGCATACCTCAGTATTTCCTTATTCTGTTTGAACTACTGCCTCTTCATCCTTGTATAGCTTCCCCAGGAACACAGAGAGTTGTCTGGATTTCCAATTTTAAAGTGAAGTTTCTTAATATGGCTCTTTTATCCATTTCTCTGTAACTCTTACCAAATGATTTGGTGAGATTTTGCAAATAGGAAGTGTGAAGCACCAATAAAAGGGATTTGGATACCATACTATCTAAAGCAGGGAGAAAGAATTTCTATGACCATCAAGGAAGAAGGCACCACTAGTGGATAATGCTCACTAGCTTGTCTGACGGGGTGGCAGTATCAGAAGCCACGTCATGCTAAGATCAGAAGCCTAACAAGGAGACCGTGAGGCAAAGCAGAGAGCAGCGTCGAGATTTTTATATTGTAAAACCTAGCAATTGGCAGTCTTCTTGGCCCATGAAAACTCAGAGACAAAGGGAATGTGAGGAGCAGAGAGACACTTAGCTCTGCCGGGAATGACAGATTCAAGAGGAATGATGTCACATTTGTTGTAAAAAGGAACATTTTAATATCTATCTTCAGATACAATGCTGTCTGGGATAAGAAAATACATATATGCATATAAAGAAATACAGCAAATTCACTATTATTCAAACTATACAGCAATCATTAATTCAGTGAAGAAGAAATAGAAGCAGTCTACCAACTTGTTAAGGATATATCAAGCTGAAAGACCTGAAGAAAAAATTAAGCCTGAAAGGGCAATTGAAAGATTCTCTGAGCAAAATATTGATTGATTAATACAGAACATATAACAGGATGGAAGAAATAAACAGGCATTGTACCAAACCTTTTCAAGAGGCAGCATATGATCAAGGTCAAATGGTACTCAACACAGAAGTTCAAACTGCACTGCAGACATTAGTGAAAAACATGTCTCCAACATTTGATGGACCAACGTATTAGGCCAGGTTGACTAGAGAAACAAATCCAGACACACTTGTATATGTGTAAGAAAGCGTTTTATAACAAGGAGTAATTACAACTGCCCCAGCCAGACCCAACTCGAGTCGATAAGTCCCATACCAGTCCGTAAGTCCCTCTTCAGACTCAAGCAGTCACTTGCAGTGATGCAAAATGCAGGAAGATCACTGGCTAGTGGGTGCAGTCTGGTTGATCCAATGGGGGTGGATGCTTCTTCAGGGCTCTGGCCACAACCAGGGTCAGCCAGCAAGAAGAGGAAGGCAGGGGAGACGGGCAGTTCCCAGGGCCTCCTTGTGAGAAGGTCACAGCCACAAGGAGGCACCATCAGGCTACGACTTGATTGGCAGGATAAACTCCACCCCTACACTTTTATATTTCTTCAAGTTGACATGAGATTATGTAACTACCACAGATATCAATGAAAAAATGTAAACAATCGGATGAAGCACTGGAAGCCCTCATTTGCCTATTCTAAAAATCTCCAAGACAACTGCATGGCCAACTGATTGGAAGGGATTAACTTGTATAGTAACCCATTATGTTATTCAGGAGGGGTATTTTCAATGAAAAAAGTATTGCTCTAGCAGAATTCATCATGCCATCTCTATCTTAATTTTCTATTTACTGGTTGTGATAGGCTTGTGTCACCTTGGCTGGACCAACATTCTCCATGGTTTGTGGTCAAGGCCTAGTCATCTCCATTATGTGACGTAACAGAATGGGATCAACTTCATAACGGTATCCACCATTTGCAGAGAAGCAATTGTAAGACTATTAAGTGAAATTGGATTCCTTTACGTAAGTCGGAACCCTGATGCAATTGAAAGGAGGTTTCCTCAGGAGTGTGGCCTATTTCCTAATAAAGGAGCTGTGAGAAACCATGCTTTCCTCTGAGCCGGGTCAAGGCCTTGTTTTTTGAGCCAATGGCCTGCCAGATTGCCTGCCAGTCTGAAGAGCCATCAAAAGTTGGCCATCTGACTTACTTACTTTAGATTTTTTCATCTCTATAATCCCAAGTGTGACCTCCTGAGTCAACCCTCCCTCCCCCAACCTGTGCTTTTCCTGCTGATCCTTCGTTTATCAAGCTCCAAAGCTACCCAAGGCCAGAAGTATTTAGCTTAACATCTGTCCCATGGACTTGAAACTAGACTGGATTTTCTTGTCTCTACAACTGTGTGATCAATATTTTGGATATGAAATGTATCTATCTATCATCTATCTATCTATCGATTGATCGATCGATCGATCTAGTGATCTAGTGATCTAGCGATCTAGCGATCTATTGCTCTATCATCTATCATCTATTATCTATCATCTACATATCTATCACTTATCTATCTCTCTACATATAAACACTGGTTTTGTTTCTCTAGAGAACCCAGACTAACATACTTACCCTTCCTCTTTTTTTCAATATTTCACACTCTCATCACCACCAATTATCAATTAATATTTTAAATTTTAATTTAAATTTTTAAAATTTTATTGAGGTAGAATTAGATATCACCCAATTCAATAGAACAATCATATTAAGAAGGCTGTATATTCATCATTACAATCAAATTTAACACATTTTCTTCCTTCTTGAACCCACTGTGGTGGACTCCCCATTTCCCCCAACTCCATTTCCATGTTACCAGGTAATTATTATTCTAGTTTCTGTCTTCACAGACTCACTCACTGTGGTAGTTACATAATCTCATGTCTATTTGAAGATGTATAAAAGTGCAGGGGTGGTATTCAGTCCGTCAATCAGCTCACAGTCCGATGGTGCCTCTGTGTGGGCATGGCCCATCCTAAGTAGGCCCAGAAGCTTCTCTCTGTGTCTGCCTTCACATTCCTGCTGGCTGCCCTGGGTTCTGCCAGAGCCCTGTGATACTAGCACCGCCATTTGAACCACCTGACTTTGCACCTGGGATCTTCCTGCATTCTGCATCTTTGCATGTGGCTGTGTGAGTCTGGAGGAGGACTTATGGACAAGAGTTAGGATGTTTTCTTGATATATAACTACTTCTTGTTATGAATCTCTTTCTCACACATATGAGTGTCACTTTGATTTAATCAATCCAGCCTAACACAGCCATCCTGAATTCCTTGTACAGCAAAACTTATAAAAATGTTTTAAAAAAGGATCCAGCAGCAATGATGAAATAAGACAAAGAAAACCTTAAAAAAAGAAAGAAAGAAAAGAAAGCAGAAAATACTGAGGAAAAAATAAATTCAGAATGGTTTAAGAGAGATATAATGGTAAGGTGTTACATCCCTGTCTAAAGACAGCAGTTAAAACCTACTTTTCAATGCTCTTTGTCTAAAATTAAGGTAATTCATGTTTTTAGACCCTGATCAGTGGGGATTCACCAGAGACTCAATCCACTTAGGGAACCTGAACATGGATTATGGACTTTCACTATCATTGATGTTTCCACAAATGGGGTGTTTAGAATTGGGCTCTGGTCTCACTCCCTCTTCTGGGTTTGGATTTTATTATTTACATTTGAATCACACAGGCTAGTGTGCTTCTTCTATGTGGGCTCAGCTGACTCCTCACTTAGTTGGCTACTTGTTTGGAAACAAATCTTTCAGATACCATGCACTGTTTACTCTAATAGCTGGCACCATCTGATTTCTTCACCACATTTTGCTATAGCACCCATATCTTCAGTGATCTCTTCATGAGAGCAATTACTGTGTAGATTCCTGTCACAAGAATTAATATTGTCCTTATATTAGGGTTATACTCAAATGAGAGCTCAAAATCCTTTTATATATCTCTAGTATCAATTAATCTTGATTACATATTTGATCAATCCAATCAAGAGTTCAGGATGAAGAATTTAGTAGACTTATTTTCCCATCATTGGCTGTAGTGGTTGATACCTACTTTTGAATAATATTTGTATTAATTGCTATCCATTATAGGTAAATTAAGTAGACAAAGGAAATTTAGAACAATACAACTGCTCATAATTCATAGTGCTGACAACTGAAAATTATTTGTGCTCCATATAGCGGTGTCATTAATAACTTCTGCCTAAATTTTCTGTTGTTATGACTCCCACAAACAGAAACACTAAGTTCATAACACTATTTACACAGCAATGAGCCAATGATTTCTACAGAGAGAGTGCCTGAATTATTAAGAGTAGCCTCATTTTTTAGTTTTGTCTGATTTACAATGTCTAAATTTAATAATAAATATAATTAACTTTGATGTATACCGGCAAGTATTGGCATATTTCTAAAGTGCATGAAATTCTAGTCTTAAATAAATAGGAGAGGGCACAATGGTCACAAAACAAGTCCTATCCAGGTAAGGGAATATAATCAGAAAAGAAGTTTTCACTTTCACAGCACTTAGTCAGATACAAGGACTTAAATTAGCTAGGTTACATATTTGAATTTATAGTAGTCTTTTCAAGAGTCAAGTAGTATTGACTATCACCATAGAAAATGGTTTAATTCAAATTTAGAGTTGCTTAAGATAAAATGATGGTCTAGTCAATAAGTTGTAGTAAGTGGTTATTTCCCAGGAGACAGAGACACTGTCATTGGATGATTTGTTTAAGGTCATTGCTCCCTCTAGCTGAATATGCAAATATCGTCAGTGGGGGGAAACACCTAGTCACTTTCTCTTGTAAAGATTACAGCCCAGAAAACACGACCCACGGCAGTTCTGTCTATTGGGGAGCTCTAAGTAGAAATCGACTGGACCGTAGCTAATAGCAACGTAATTTGCCATGAAGATTCCAAAACACACACAGGTGCTCCCTGAACCCAGGGTGGAGAAGTGTGCGCTTCCCCCACCCTACCCTCAACTCTACAGTAGAGGAACACTATACATTAAATAAATATGAAAGAAAGAAGTCTAGAAGGTTTGCCATAATCTTATCTATATTTTAAGAAGGCCTCATTTATAAGACTGCAATTAGCGTAGTCTTTCTCTTCCCATTGGCTACTTCATGTAACTCTGAATAGAAATAAACTGGCATATTCTTGTTGAGGAAGAAAACCTCTAGATTATATGCTCCAACCTGTGTACATATTTTAAACTAGGAAAAGATGAAGTCTAAATAAGTTTAATAATGTTCCAGCGGCACGTGTCTATAGGTAGCAACACTAGAATAAGCCTTATCCATAATCTTACCAGACTCCTCCACCTTCTTGACAAAAATGATTGAATCTGCAATTTGTGAGATAACATTTTTCTTTTACATCAAACTGGAAATAGTTCTTTACTTTATCTTTGAGTTTTCAAGTTTTCCATGATGTTTTCAAAGAATTAGCAGAGCCAGTGCAGCTCTGATACTTTCATGCCTATGGTTACGATAAAAAATCTTTAGAAATCTATCATTGCTTACTATTCATCATAGATGCTCTTGGCACATGAATGTCTCTTGTCTACTGTGAAAGGGCGCTGTGTCCACAAGCAATATTGTCTTTTCTATCCTCACCCCTAGAATCAATTATGAGCAGCTCTTGATGTTTGACAATTTTAACTTCAGACCAATCAAACCTGGTTTGGTGACAAGAACACATTGTCCTAAGAACTAGTATTTCATTGCTGAACAGAAAGTATAATCATTTGGCTTTATGTGTATCTTATTGTCTGTGGCCATTAATAATTGTGGCCATTAATAATTTCTCAAAATCTTTTTCCCCCTTTTTACTAATGTTTTGACAAATATGTGAACATATTATTTCTTTGAGACTGCCAAATGTGTCCATTTTGCTATGTGGCTGTTTCACTCCATAGAACTGAGTTTTTAACAAATTCTTTTTAATAGAAAAATCTTGGCTCTTGAATTCTACCAGAAAAATTTAAAATTTTATCACTTTTAATTCTCACTGTTTCCTGCCACCCTCCCCCCTTGAATGAATGGGCTGAAACAAACTAGGTATGACAGCTAATGGCCAGTTCTCTCAGCACTACAACTTCCATTGTAGACTAACCACATGAGAGAAACATTGTATTGCATTTCTATATCAATTATTTCTGGAAATGCAGTTCACATATGCTTCCCTAAAAGGGGATTACTTATGAGAACATCAGTTTCTATTGCTATCTTTGATGCAGCGCGAATCAACACAAGCACAGCTTTAGAAATGAAAGATGGAGTTTGCACTAACATCCTCTGCTATTTATTCAACCTCAAATTGACATTAATAGATTGTTACTAGGGTGTACAGGGTTCACTAACAAGAATAATGCGTCCTTTCTGTCCTTGGTTTGAAGATATATTACCTGCACAGGGCTCAACTTTTATGAGTTTTCAGGACATTTAAAAATATATGTGTTTGTCTATAATGTCAGATCTGAAAAACTATTCTTCACTTATATTAACATTTCCCATTTGAAAAAGAAATAAAAATGAATAAATTTCTAAAATCTAACTCGTCTTAGCTATTTCTGCTCTATTTTTTAAAATTTGTATTAAAAGAAACCTTATATTTACAATGACAGTTTGTTCCATTGTATAGAGGATAGAACCCTGACAAACTGCATACCATACCATACCCTAAACCCAATTAAAAATAAAATTATATTTATTAATTTGTTTCTACTATGTTCATGCCAAAGAACATTATGCATTTATAGTATTAAGTAATGTAAAAAATGAGGATATTTAGAGATAAAGCAATTAGTACTATTTTTGAAGACATTGAATACTTTTACATTATGAAATTATCAGTAGTTGCATTCTAGGTCTTGGAATACAGATTCTGGGTAGTTCTTTTAAGTAAGTATAACACAGATTTATATTTACATACCCATAATATCAAAGAGCTAGCATAGATTAACCCAGCACTTGTCTGTCAGTTTGTACATTATGGTGTCTTGTATGTTGGTATTTCAAATGGCAGCAGAATCACCCAAAGTGAACAGATTTCAATGGAGCTTCAAGGCCAAGAATAGAAAATGAAGAAGGACTAAGCTCCACATATCGGAGGAAGAAACCACTGAAAACTTTATGCAGAGCTTTGAAGCACTATCAAACACTGAAAGCTTAAACAAAAGTAGAAGAATATTGTCTGAGATACTGCAGGCGGATGGGCCTCTCAGGTATGAGGGCACTGGATTTGTGACTGAAGAGGAGCTGACTTCTTAGAGGAGAGTTTGCCACAGTGACATTAGTGACATGAGTCCAGTAAACCTGTGGAAGTGGAGCCTTCGTGATCTTCATTAGCTGATGGCGCACAACTCCAGAGAAAGGGAAACAGCTGCAAAAACCTTCTCATGATGGAACATGGAATTTGCCAACTACTAATTTCGGAAAATTGTAAGTGGTCAAGAATGAAATGGAATTCATGAAGATGGCTATCATAGGTATTAATGACCTGAGATAGATTAGTTGTGGCCATTTTGAATCAGAAAATGCTATGGTTTAACTATGCCAAGAATAACATGATCATGTTGAATGGGAGGCATTTACTGTCAGAAAAGGTCTTGCTAAATCCATCAAGAAGTATGAGGGGACCCATCAAAAAACAAAACAAACCCCAGGATACGCCCCACCCCCTCCACCAGCTATATATTTAAATTATTTTACAAAAACCCTTACCACCTTCAAAGTACTTTCCATTACACTTAATACATTTGTCAAATCCATGATTCCATTCTTGGAAATATTTTTCAAACTCATCTGTTTAGATGGTTGACGGCACCTCCCTTGTTTTTTGTTTTGTTTTTTTCACCTCTTCCATATTGTCAAATCACTGTTTTCATGTCCCTCTGCATTCATGGAAACAAAAAGAAGTTGCACAGAGCAAGGTTGTGGAAATAAAAAGAAGTTGCCTAGTGGGGCAAGAGAAGCATGCTATTTTTTGCCCAAAACTGGTGCCCTGAGATGACTGCATGAGCACGTGCATTGTCATTGTGACAAAATCAGTTGCTTGTCTCCCACAAATCAGACCTGGTTTTGGTCACACAGTGTTAGGCAATCTTTTCAGAACCGATAGATAGAAAGCTTATTAACTGCCTGACCTGGTGGAATGAACTCCAAATGCACTATCCCCCTCATATCCAAAACAAACAAACATCATCTTCATCTTTGATTTCACTTGACAAGCTTATTTTGGGTGAAGTAATGATGGTGTCTTCCACTGGCTTGATTGATGTTTCCTTTTGGGGTCATTAGAATAGCACTATATCTCACACCTTGGTAAAAAAATAAATGGATCACTTCAGATCTGTTCTTTCAAAGCACATCATGTTCCCAATCGATGCTCTTTTTCCTGATGAGTCAGAACCCAAGGCACAAATTTGGCAGCAACCTTTCTGATTCCCAAATCTTCTGTTAAAATTCACTGAACTGAGTTCCAAGATAGTCCAGATAACTTCAATGATCCATTGTCAGGCTTTGAGTCCAAATATATGAATTTTGTCGACATTTTCATCTATTAGGGAAGATGACGGGCATCCGGATTGAGATGTGTCATCAAGTGGCATTTCACCATTTTTTAAGTGAGAAAACCACTCACACACTTGAGTTTTTCCCACAGTGCTGTACTTGTAAGCTGTGTTCAACATCACAACAGTTTCTGTGGCAATTTTCAGAGCAGATCATTAAATTTCATAGCCACATGTGTTCACAAAAAAATTCACTGTGACCCGAGAGAACCTTCTCAGGTGATGCAACTGGGTGCACTACCTCAGGGTGAGTTGGTTGGTGCTCATCTAGCAGGGAGGAAAACACACCAAGAAAGCTCCACCTAGCAGAGCTTTTTTCTGTTTTGGTGGGTTACCCCTCATACATATGATCAGATTGTATCTATCCACCTTCAAGGAAATGCAATCAATACAAGTATAATTCCACTATATACATCAACTCCAAAAGCTAGTGGTGAAGAAATTGAAGAATTCACAAGGACTTCAATCAGAAATTGACCAATCATGCAATCAAGATGAACTGAGAGTTATTAGAGAATGAAATGCAAAAGTTGTAAAGAAAGAGGAAGGAATACCAGTTGGAAAATGGTGATAGAAATGAAGCTGGAGATAGCAGAATAGAATATTGCAAAACCAAAGACTTGTTCATAACAAATACCTTTTTCAACAACACAAAAAGCATTTATACAATTCCCCAGATGAAATACACAGAAATGAAATTGACTACATCAGTGGGGAGACTGGAGCAGGTCACTATCAGAAGCTAAACAGACCAGGGGCCTACTGTGGAACAGACCATAAATTGCTCTTATGTAAGTTCAAGATAAAGTTGAAGAAAATGAAAAAAAATCAGCAGGAGTTAAAATATGGCATGGAGTCTATCCTGCTTGAATTTCGAGAACATCTCAAGACTTATTGAAGACTAATGACAAAAGACTTAATGAGCTGTAAGAAGCCATAAAAACCATCATTCATGACGAAAGCAAAGGGTCATGAAAAAGACTGGAAAGAGATTAGAGGTTCAAGTAGAAGTCAAAAGAGACTCTAAACATGTCTCCTCATTGCACAGTAGCTGAAGTAAATGAAAGTGAGGACAGTGTCAGGTGCTGCACAGACATTGCCAAAGGGTAGTTCAAGAAGACCAAGTCAAATATTATAAAGAATGCGCAAGCAACGAAACTTGGAAGAACATCCCCAGCATATTTGAAATTGATTGAACTCAAGGAAAATTCAAACCTCAGATTGCAATATTAAAGATTTTTTAGACAAAATATTGAGTGATACAGGAAGCTTCAAGAGAAGATGAAAAGAATGCAGTCACTGTACCAAAAAGAACTAGTCAACAGCCCACCATTTCAGGAGGTATCATATGAGCAAGAACCAATGGTGCTGAAGGAAGAAGTTCAAAATGCATTGAATGGTTTAACCAAAAACAAGGCCCCAGAAGTTGACAAAATACCAAGTGAAATCATTCTGAAAGCCAGAGAAACCTGGAAAGCACTCACTCACCTATGCTAGGAAATTTGGGAGACAAATACTTGGCCTAGTGATTGGAAGAGATATTATTTGTGCCCATTCCAAAGAAGGGTGACCAACAGAATACTCAAGCTACAGAATCACATCGTTGATATCGCATACAACAAAATTTTGCTTAAGATCATCTAGCAACGGTTGAAAGGGTATATTTACAGGAACTTCCAGAAGTTCAGATTGGATTCAAAAGAGGACATGGAACAAGGGGTGTCATTGCTGATGTCAGATAGATCTTGGCTCAAAGTAGAAAATACCCGAAAGATGATGGATTGACACAGAGGCTGCATCAATGGGCTCGGGCAGAGGGAGAGCTGAAGCGTGACACAGGACTTATGCAGGGATTTTTCTGTTGTGCACAGGGTCACTATCAGATGGAGCTGAGTTGATGGTACCTTACAACAACAATAACTTCTGCATATATTAATAATAATAACTCTGCATTGGTTTTTTCTCTAAATAATTAGAAGTCATATGTAATGTGACATATGTAATAAATTAAGAATATATTCACTTTTGTCAGCTGCTTTGACTATCCTAACAAGTCTTGGTGTATTACTTATTGGGCCCCTAATCTCAAGGTCAGCAGTTTGAACTCATTGGCTGAGCCAACAGAGAGAGATGGCGCTTTCTATTGCCATAAAGATACATAGCCTTGGAAACTCCAGGAAGCAGGTCTACTCGGCCATAGAGGGTTGCTATGAGTCTGAATTGACTTGATGGCTGTGGATTTGATTGGATGCCCTTTAAAATAGATTAAATAATATTTGAGAACATTTTAAATAAGTTGTAAAATATCAGTTATTCATAATTTTTCCATAAGATTGTCTTACATAGAAAAAGTTATGTTTTAGTAACAAGTCTGTTTATAGCCTCAATTTTAAATCATTCTCATCACATTACAATTTTTTTAAAGTTTGCTAACTTTATGATAATGTACAAATCTCTATAGCTTGAACTACAGTTATCCAGAAGACTCAGCTTCTAATTCTGCATTAGCAAGATTAATTCATATTGCTACATGAGTGTCCATATTTTAATATGCCTAAAATGATATATTATAGAGCTGTTTATCAGGCATTCTTTTATGTATGCATGCACATTATTTATATATGTCTAATATTTGTGTTTATATATGTGTAATAAAGACAGGTATAGTAACATTTAATAATTAAGTATAATTTTGCTTTCAATTCACTAAGTATTACTATTAATAAATACAATTTGCTCAAGGAATATTGAACAATGATATATGACATTTGAATAAGTTTATAGAATTTTTTTAATGAATTACATATTATTCTTAAATGTCATTTTAAAACGATTACAGTTTTCATTTTATTAAAACATAAAATAAGTATTTTAAGCATACAAAACTATTATATTGAATTGGATTGGGGGAAATCAGAAACCAGAAAAAAATGGAATGCGCTTATGTGCGACGAAAAGAAACTCTGTATTTGCATCATCTGTCAACACCATCTATTGTTTGGGAAGCAAAAGTTCACTTCTGAAATGTCAAGCCACGGAATAAGTCAAAATGGAAAACAGAAAAGAAAGAGGTTACGAGCTTGCGAGAACTAGGTCAAATGTGATGAATGCAAATGCTGATAACGCTGCAGGAAAGAGCAAAGCACCAACGTTTGCGATGAGTGTGTCAAAGAAGTGGCCTTGCCCGTTTCCAGAAGAGATAACATAAAGGGTACACCCAGAAAAGCCTTGAGTGTTCTCAGCGGGCAAGCAGCAGAGGGGTCATCAACACAACCTATAAAACAAAGTCCCAAGAGATGATGACAGTGGATCAGGAAAGGCAGAATTAGACAGCATATGAAAATTCTAGAGAAAACAGAAGTAATTTATAGTAGTAATATTTAAAATTTACATCTCAAACCAAACTGTCTCTATTGAAATCACTTTAGAAAATAAGATCACACAGTAAATTGTCTGTGATTTTTAGAATAGAGGTAACTATTGAGTATTAATACCAGTACTATCGGGTTGATTATGAGTCACAGTGACCCTAGGCAAGTTTTCTAGGATCTTAAAATTTTTACAGAGCAATAGTAATGCAAAAATGATCAATTGAGACCATTTCTGAATGTGGGTTCACCATACTTCTGAAATAGATGCTTTTTGAAAGGTAGGAAAACAGGATCATGATTAAAGGAAACATGTTAGGTGTCATCCTTTTCTTGCATTTAGTAAATGACTGTTACAGTCAGAATGTTGTGTAGTCTCACTTTTAGAGGCCTTCTATTACATTTTCTGCCCCAATATCACATGAGGGATTATGCTATTAATAAAAGCTTTGGTCTATTTATTTATATACTAATATATTTACTTAATTATTAATCTGTTCCCCACACTAATTAGCTTTTATTTTATTAAGAGTCACTTCAGTTGATGTACTGTTTCCTCACATTTTTCCTTCAATTGAGATTGATAACAAAGAGTTTCTGGGTCATCACATATTTTGTGCTAGAAAATTTAAGAAGCTTGATCCACTTTCTAAATGAAATATTTTTATTCTATAATATTCCTAATAAATGTCTAATCAATTTTTCATGCAAATATCGTTAAGGAGGAGCTAACTGCCTATCATCTCTGGGGAGCGGTGACTGCTGGAAAGAGCATCCTCTATCTTTTCCACACTGATCTTCAACAGTTGGTAGGCCCTAGTCATTTACAAGACACAGTAAACAGCACCGAAGATCCAGATATGAACAGATCCTTAAGGTCCAGAAAGAGCTACTTTCTGCTCTCCCAGACCTTAAACTTTAAAGGAATAGAGAAGCATTAAACAAACACTCAGAAAACTAAACATGACTGAGATGTCAACTGAAGTCTCCATGTTCTCTGAAATTTAATCATGCTAAGTTTAATTTTCAGTCCTTTTCCTAGGTTGTCCAGCATTCCCCAATAGATTGCTTCACTTGGCTTTGCAAAGGTCAGTCTAAGTTATGATTTAGTATATTTTGCAAACTTTTCTCTTTGTTAGAATGGGAACAATGTTCTTTTAATCTTTTCTATATCCTAGGTTTAAATAATAAACCCTTCCATTCCATTTTTTGGGTGCATCAATTTTGAAAACAACAACTCCCCCCTCCCCTCTCTGTGCTATGTAACCTGATATATTAGGCTAAGATCAACAATGATGCTTACTTTTACTTTTTCTTTAAAAATATATGCTGTGTATACTGTGCCTTAAAGAGATAATATCGATATATATATATAAAGTAAAATCTTATCAGAGGAAGAAAATAAATGTTCATTTATTTTGCAAGAACTTATTTTCATGCTGTAGAAACATATGTGCCTCATAATGTAAAAGAAAGGCTTTCAACTTGTATTTCAAATACCAAAAGAGAAACACCAAAACTCACTGTCCTCTGGTCAATGCTGACTCGTAGCAGCCATACACGACAGGCTAGAACTGCTCCAGCAAGTTTCCAAGACAGTAATTCTTCACATGGGTAGAAAGCTCTGTCATTCTCACTCGGATCAGCTGGTAGTGTCAAATTGCTGACCTCATGGTGAGCAGTCCAGATGTGTAAGCACTACACCACCAGGGTTCCTTTTTCAAAGACAGCATATAATAAACATTGACAGTGACCACATTTCTTTTATTTTTTTCGCCTATATAGTATCTTCCTTACCAGACTGGCATCTGCATGACAACATCATTCAAGGTCTTGGTAATTTACTTGGCCCTCTTTGCCACCAGTTTTTTGTTCTGGATAATTCCAAGATATAGAATTGATAGAGAGAGGAAAAGTGTCTATTACTTAACTCAGAGCCAAATATTTAGCTGAATGCACTATATTATTTCCTTACCTCATTTAACCTCAAATTACTCCCTCTCTTAATATGAGTGATTATCTTTAACAACTGACAGAAAACCACTGTTCTGGAGAAGCACTTAAAACACAAAACAGCATGCAACTCATCTATATTAAAGATGGGATACAATTAAAATCAACAACAGTTAATGAGGTTTAAGATGTTTGTGAAGGCTATGTTACTTTCTTGTTGTCTATGATTTGTCTTCCATTTTCAATAATTGAGAACCGTTTTACCAAAACACATAAACCCATGCACGTTACATACATATATATTCTTCTGGCTTACATCTCAGTTTGCTGTGCTGCAGAGACTTATATGTTACTGTAATCATGAAAACTATGCCACTGGTATGTGAAACACCAGGAGAGTCACTGTTGGTGATCAGATTTCAGTGCAGCTTCCACACAGCGCAGACAAAAGACTATAGGTAGTCCCCTTCCCAGGGATTCACCACTGAAAACCAGGTGAAGAGCCACAGAACATTTTCTGATATAGTACTGGAATATCAGCCACTCAAGTGGAAGATACTTGAGATAGTTTATTGTGCCAACCTGGCCGATAAATACATGTGGGGTTAATGGAAGGGTGGAGATATAAATGGCTCAGGGAGTCTCACCTTTCTAGTTCTTGGGTCTCTTGCTTTGTGATGGTTGGACCAGGGTGCAGCTGCCTTAGTCAGTTCCCTGCTTCAGCTGACAAGGCTCACTTCCTGCAAGACATCCCCAAGGAAAAGCAACATGGACCTACCCTGATGCAGCCCTGGGTGCTGGAGCAGCCATGTGTAGACTCCTGCCAGCGCTGAGATGCTTACAAGTTCACCTACTCGGCTTTCCTCCTGCAGTCGGCATCATTGCATGTATTTTGTGAGATGGAGGAGGACTTTGTGGATTGGTGTCGAATATATGGGTTAATGTTGGACTTGTGGGCTTGGGCAGCACTGGGTTGGGATGTTTTCTTGATGCACACATAACCTTTATATAAAACTCTCTCTTATACATGAATTTATGTGGATTTGTTTCTCTAAAGTATCCAAACTAATACTCAAAATGTGACTGAGAGGGTTGCCTTCATCAATAATAATATTTCAAGATCTATCATGAAGCACAATTCTGCCAAAAAGGATAATATCTATATGTCTACCAGGAAGGGCCAGTCTTAAAATTACTATTCAAATTTATGAGCCACCTACTAAAGCTGGTGATACAGAAATTGAATAATTCTCCCAGCTTCTTCAGTTTCAAATGGATTAAACAGTCAATCAAAATATATTTATAATGACTTGTGTTGGAATGGGAAAGTTGGAAACAAAGAGGGTGGAGTAATAGTTGGAAAATATGGTCATAGTGGTGAAAACAAAGCTAGAAATCATATTAAAGAATATTGCAAAACCAAAAACTTCTTCAATGAAAATGTATTTTTCCAATCATGTAGGTATCAACTAGGCATATGACCCTACTCAGATGGAATAGACAGGAGTCAAATCTATTACAGCGGTGAGAAGATAACAAGGCCAATTATACAAAAGACCATACATTGCTCAAATGCAAATTCAAGTTGAAGGAGAAAATATGACAAGTCCACAAGGGCCAAAATACGAGCTTGAGTATTTCCCACTTTAATTTAGAGAACACCTTGAGAACAGACTTGAAGCGCAGGTTTGCACAGAGGAACTAAGTCTGAGGATTGTGAGACAAAAGGGAAAAAATGTAAATGGAGGACCCTAAAGGTCGTTAAACAGCAGAAAGAAAAGATGAGCAAGGCTGTCAGAAGAGACTCTAACGCTTGTTCTTGAACGTGGAGTAGTTACAGTAAATGGAAGAAGTGATGAAGTAAAAAGAGCCAAAAAGAAATTTTCAAGAAGCAGCTCTAGAAAACAAAGGGAAGTATTGCAGTGCAGTGCACAAGGAAGTGGAGTTAGAAAAGTGAAAAGCGTGTCTCAAGCTGAAAGAACAGATGAAAAGGTTCAAGCCTTGAGTGGAAAGAATGACGGATCTTATAGATAAAATATGAAAAAAAAGATGAAAGAAATACACAGAGTCACTTTACCAAAAAGAACCAGTCAAAGTTCAACCATTTCAAGAGGTAGCATAGAATCAAGAGCCAACTTATGAAAGGAAACAGCCCTAGCTGTGATAAATCCATCATGAAAAACCCTGGGATGCCAAGTGAAATGTTTCAATAAATATAACTAATAAGGTGCAGTCAATTATTGAATTTTGTTTTGCTAGCCATAATTTTTGTAACTTCACCAAACAATTCAATCCAGGAAGCAGGTGTAACACCAACGTGGCAGCAAAAGGACCATGGATTAATGAGGTTGAACCAGCTGTGGCGTTCCCTTTCCACACAGCAAATACATGTGTGTGTGGTCAGGTCAGAGAGTGGTCTTATGAGTGTGGTACCTTCAGAAAATTAATTTTGGAATTAAGTTTGCTTAGGATCCAGAGTCAAACACCTTTGAACTAAGCTTATGGAAGAGTGATAAACCCTTTGGAAATGTATTGGCACCCCCAAAACACATCGTAACATTTTCTGAGTAGGACAGAGGTCATACCCAAAAGCTGAATGCTGGAAAGAGACTTTTGCTTGCGGGCAGGGTAGAAAAGAGAATACCTTGACTGAAACTGTACACTGAGCCCTTCTTACCAAAATTGTAACCTGTTAACTTCCCAATAAACTCTCTAATTGTGAACATTATCTCTGAGTTATTTGTGACCATTGCGATGAATTATTAGGCTAGAGAATGCGATGGGAGGAACATCTGATGTTAGTATTTGGAAGGAAGATGGTAGAGTGGTGGGAGCATGCCTGACCAGAGCAGCATCAAGATCCAGCCTGTGTGTCTAAACCTGTGGAGTTTTGTTCTCCTTTTTCCTTGTACACTTCGAGATGGTCAGAAGCCATTCCTACATCAGTCTTTTCCCTTTCAATTATACAGCACTGGAGCATTCTCTTATCAATGCCAAGGAATTTGAAGATTTTCCAATTTCTACCTGGACAACCTGCTGCAATAAAACTATATAGTTACCATTCCCAAAGAAAGCTGATGCAAAAGAATATAGAAAATATCAAGAAAATCATTAATATCATATACAACTACATATTTCCGGTTGATTCTAGCATGGAAGGACAGCAGCAGAGTTTCCAGAAATTCAAACTGGATTAAGAAGAAGACATGGGAAGAGGAATACCACTGCTGAGGTCTGAGGGATCTTAGTTAAAAATAGAGAATGGCAGAAAGACATTTGCTCGCATTTTAGTGACCATGCATAGACATTTGATGGTACGATTGATGACAACCTATGGGTCACATTGTGAAGAATGGATTTCCAGGACATTGAGTTGTGCTGATGTGGAATCTTTGCATAAAGGAGACAGCCATTCAAACAAAACAAGAGGACCCTGTGTGGTGTAAAATCAAGAACGGTGAATACCAGGGCTACATCTTTTCACCATCATTAGTCAATCTGTCTGCTGAGCCGATCATCTGAGAAGCTGGACTATGTGAAGAAAGACATGGCATCAGTATCGGAACAAAGCGCATTAACAACCATCGGTATGTAGACGATTACGCAGCTTACCTGGGGAGAGCGAGGAGGACTGGAAGCACTTACTGATAAAAAGCAAAGGCTCCAGTTTCAGTTGGAAATTCAATTCAATGCAAAGAAACGAAATATCCTTAAAACTGAACCAACAAACAATGTCAAGATAAATGAAGAAATGATTGAGGTTTCCAAAGATTTATTTTGATCCACAATCAACCCAAATGGAAGCCATAGTGAAAAATCACAGGACATAATGCAGTCACAAAATCTGCTGCCCAAGACCTCTACATTTTAAAAGAGCAAATATGGCCCTTTGCAGACAAAAGTACATCTGATCCAAGCCATATTATTTTTCAATATAATGTCTCACATGAATGTGAAATCTGGACAATGGATGGGAAACATTACAGAAGACTTGATGCATTTGAATTATGAGGTTGGAGAAGAATTTTGAAAGGATGACGGCTGACAAAAGAGCAGCACATGATGCTTTTTGGAAGTTGGGGAGGGGAAACTAGATCTCACCTAATTTGGGCCCGTTGTCAGGAGAGACCCAGGTAGTTCCCACAACGTATTTTGGGCTCCCACTCTCATCCATAGAAGGAAAGGCACAATGACTGTAAGTATATGCAAGGCTCTTGTTTTAATTATAAAGTCTAATCTAAATAAGAAGGATATTGCATATCTGTTGCATACATTACATG
>NW_022103906.1:72734582-72763666 GCF_000313985.2 Echinops telfairi | reverse complement strand
TAATAAGTATTAAAATTAACATTACAAGTTCTGAAAATATGAGAATATTTGGATGCAAGATATGACCAAGGATGTCAGCAAATTGGATATACTTATGAGTGCATTTATATAACAAGATTTTTCAATGTGATTATGTGTTCAGTCACTTATAGAAGAACATAACTTTCTTTTCCCATTTTCCCTGACTCCTCAAAAGAAATTGCCATGCATTTGAATTATAAACTTGGTTTGTACAAGACAACCACATGACTAATGGAGTACTTATTTTCATTGTCAGTATTTAATGTGTTTGCATATATTTTAAAATGCATTATTCAGCAATAAAGATGGGAAGATGCATTTTCCCAAATTGAAAATTATATATGAGATAAATATCATTTAAACCTTTCATCATTAACATAACCTTGACAAACTGAGAAGAAACTCAATTATTTTAACTGTTTTGCTTTATCCAATAATCTGTTACAGTTAAAAAGTGGCTTTCTTATTTTCTAATATAGAATCTCATACATAAAATATGATTTATTGAAGGCTCTACTGATAAAAAGCTGAGCACAGAAACCTTACATTTTATATT
The DNA here is from genome assembly GCF_000313985.2 of Echinops telfairi. Taxonomy (NCBI): domain Eukaryota; kingdom Metazoa; phylum Chordata; class Mammalia; order Afrosoricida; family Tenrecidae; genus Echinops; species Echinops telfairi. Next base: position 72,763,089 of record NW_022103906.1, on the reverse strand, counting down.
GAATTCTAGGCAGTGAATATACTAATTATCACATATAAGAAAGAGGTTTTCTCTTATCTTCCAGTTTCTTAATAATATTATTGTTATTTATATAATTTTTAATAACTTCATCATTGTCTTCAGAGGCAATCTACCTGTTGTGGCAGTATCAAGCATATATTAAAATCCATTAAGCTTTTACTTAAATAAGTAAACACACTTACTGCCATCAAGTCAGTATAATTTTATTGACATTGTGCTTGTGATAAGACACACTTTCATTTAGCCTCAGTGCTGCTTTTGGAAGGAATGAAAAGGAGCCTCACAGGGTTCTCATTACTCCTGATGAAACCTCACCTTGATCTCAACATTCCTAACCTTTCCAAAACCATTGTCTAAGAGAGGATGATATAATTGGATTTCTTTATCACCTCTCTCTAAGAACCCATCAAGTCTAATCCCATCATGACTTAACATTTTTATCAAGGAAATCATGCAGCTTATTCTAACACTACCCTCACCCCAGAAGAGCCCTGATGGTGTAGGGATTATTTGTTGGACTACTAACTGCAAAAGCACTCGTTCCAAACCACCAGCCACTATAGGGTGGAAGAGGATGTTTCTCCTCCCTTAAAGGGTTAACGGTCTTGGAAATTTACAGGGGCATTTCCGTTCTTCCCTGAAGGGCTGCTATTGATTGGAATGGACTCAATGCAATGTGTTTGAGACCCACTTTCCATACTATCATTGTGGCTAGTTACTACCTCGTCTTCCCCAACTCGTGGTAAACATATGTACAAAACACAGCACTGCCTAATTCTTGGCCATTGGAATACTTGTGTCTGTTGTGGTGCTTGACAGGACAGGGAGAGCTTCTTTCAGCATTGTACCAGATGACACCCATGTTCAATTGTTATCGATAGGATTTCCATTGGCTAATATTTTAAATGGATCACTGGGCCTTTTTTTGGTATTCTTTCGTAGTCTGGAAGTTCTGCTGAAATCTGTCCATTTTGGGTGGTCCTGCTTGTGTTTCAAAATAATGGTAGTACAGCTTCCAGTATCCCAGCAACATACAACGTACTGTAGCACTACAGTCTGCCAAATGGCTGGTGGTTCATTCCCAGAAGACAGAGGAAATGCTTTACATAATCTAACCTTCCTTACTCCCTTGGCACCCTAAATTATTTTACAAGAATTTATCATTGCTCATCAGCAAAAGCCTATTCTCTAAAATTCTCTTTCTAATTAAAACTAGATGATTTGGCTGTGCTTATTTTTATCCAGAGGATACAAACTCTCTTTTCTTATTTCTTCCTGTCCCTTGCTTACTACCAAAATTAGAGGTGGGACAGGTGTTCTGCTAGATTCTCATTGCTACCACCATCACCTAGCACTTTAAAATACAGACAATGGAATTTTATCAGGTATAGGGAAGTGTTTTTTTCCTTTGTCATTCCTTTTTAAGTAATTGTGGATTTTACTTTCTAGCTTATTCTCTGTGGTTATTAACATCACAGCCCTGGCCCAGTTCAAGATAATATATACTCTCAGAGTCAGACATGCACACGTCTCCTATAAACAAGATGACTGGAAATTCATGAAGTGAGTTTCTATGGGTATAGGACATACAAAGAAATTTAGTAATATGAAGATGGAAGATTGTTAATTACTGACAAGAACTTTCTTCATTGTAAAAGGTAGCAATTCTGACTTCAAACTATCTGCCTATATTTCCACCAAATTTCAAATCACCATCTTGAAGAAACAAAGAATCATGAGGGAGCCGTGTTTATGCATTGAGTTTTATATTGTTTGTGTTTATTGGATTCAAAAAATAAATTATTAGTATCAATCTTTGAAAGAAACAAAGTCAACTTTGAACTTGACCTAAGGAAACATTCAAGCCAATCCTCAGAACCTGCCATACGTTCATCTCTAAGATAGCTGGCATCATCTGACATGCCAGTAGCCTGTCATATACATGTTGAATAAGCGTAGTGAGAGAATACGACCGTGACAGGGACCTTTCAGGATTTGAAACCATGCAGTATTCCCTTGTTTTATTTGTACAACTACCCCTTGATGCTTCTACACGTTCCATATGAGGACAACAATGTGTTCTGGAATTTCCTTTCTTCTTAAGGCTATCCATCATTTTCTATTATCCACACAAACACCTTTGCATATGAATAGAATACATACAAACATAGTAACATTTTTTTTTTGCTTTGAGCCAACATCCATCTGACATCAGCAAACCTATCCCTTGTTCCATGCCCTCATCTGAATCCAGCCTGACTTCTTTCAACTCCCTGTTAATGCGCTGCTGCAACCATCATTGAATGATCCTGAATGCAATTTTACTTGCAATTTCCTGAGAATCATGTTTCCTCACTTTTGGACCTAATTAGTTACTAATCTATTGAACCTCATATCATGTGCCATCTAATGCATGAAACAGATATACAATATTCCTTCTTATCTGGATTAGACTTTACAATTAAAACAAGAGCCTTGCATATACTTACAATCATTGTGCCTTTCTTTCTAGTGAGTTTATGTGACATAATCCTTAAATCTATTTTATTAAATAATCTCCCTTCCTTGCTTATGACTCTTAACAAATATGAGTAGGCTTAAATAAGTTTGTAAACAAATTTTATCCTTTAATTGCATCTTTCTACAAAATGTTTGCAAACCCCTCATTGACTAGGCCTTTCTTATTTAGATGCAGCACTACCTCAAGTGTGTACTGAGTTTTATACTATAGTATTGGCTTTAACAAAAAAAAAATCACGCAAAATTTCTTATCTCCCTCTGAATCAAACAGTGGTTACTATGAAACACAAAATACAGCATCAATTCTCATATTACAATGTCCCTTGCATCCACATTTCCACAATATTCAAGTGTATTTGTTCATTTATTTATGTTTTAATTATTCCCTTAGTGAAATCATCTAGTCATAGCCTTAAATATAAATATGCTGCTGACTTTCAGTGTATAGCTCTTTGACTGTTTTCTTCCTTAAAGTCCAGGTACATGTATTCAACTGCCTACTGTATTATTGTACTTAAATAATTGATATATTAATGTCAACATAGTCAAAGTAGGGTTTTTAATATCCAATTTCCTCGATATTTTTTCTTCCATATAATTCCTCTTAGCAATCAATCATGATATAATCAACCACCTACTCAAGCAAAATGCTTTGCGTTGTCCAAACAAAGAACAGACAAATCTGATTTGAAAGAAATGCAATTAGAATGCTCTTTAGAAGCGAGGATGACAAGTCTTCCTCAGATGAGAGCAGTCCCGGGAGAACATCTTGGCACAGCAGGGGGCAGTGAGAAAGAGGAAGGCCCCGACAAGATGGGGTGACACAGGGGCTACATCAATGGGTTTACACACGAGAGCAGTAGTGAGGGGGCTACAGGACTGCTCAGTGCTGTATGCCTGATGGTGGGACCCAACTGGATGGCACTTAGCAGCTGCACCAACATTCCCTTTCAACACATGTTTCATCTGCCTGAAAATTCCAATACGACTCGGAAGGATGTGGGTGAGCCAAAATGTATTGCTTCAAAGTCACTGAACTCCTAAGACACGGACCAAATGCTGAAGCTGTTTTTTCTCAAAATATTCTACCTATAGGTTTATATATTTATGAAGAGTCTCTCTAACCCTTCCCTGAAATAATTGTGCATACAATTTATAAAACATCAAAATGGCAGTTTTGAAATCCGTAAAGCATTCACATCTTTATTATTTTCGATGTCCCTTGAGTTTGAGGAATTACAAGAAGTTTAAAGGGGTAAAATAAGGGCTGTCATGTAGATAGTATAATATTTCACAATAAAACTCTCCTAGGACAACCCCGGGTACTTTGAAGAATGAACAGACATGATGAAAACATTTTCCTTTGCCTAAATTTCTTAGCCTTTTTTCCTACCTTCCTATTTCTTCAAACTTCTTCCTAATAAACCCCCATCATTTTCCTGTGTTCTTCAAGGAAATCTATAAAGTTTACCCGTTGTTGCTTTTGCTAGGTGCTGTAGAGTGGCTTCTGACCTTAGCAACCGGGCATGTAATGGGATGAAACCCACTAGATTCTTCTCCCTTCTCACAACTGCGCACTGCGTCCACCACGGTGTCAATGCATCTCAATAGAGAACTTTCTCTTTTTCGCTGACTATCTACTTCACCCAGCACGGTACACATTTCCAGTAACTGGTCTCTCCTGATAACATATTTGAAGAAATGGCTACATTGAAAAATGGAGGCTACATCTGACCTGCATGTCACAAGCTGATGTCACAAGGCAAAGTTTAGACATGCTTGCATCCTCCATCCCTATCCCGACACCAGCTCTCTCTCCCAGGGCACTGGACATCTATGGATGTTTGACGTTGCATCCTCCATCCCTATCCCGACACCAGCTATCTCTCCCAGAACACTGGACTTCTGGGGATGTTTGACATTGCATCCTGCATCCTTATCCCGATACCAGTTATCTCTCCCAGGATATTGGAGTTCTGGGGATGTTTGACGTTGCATCCTGCATCCCCATCCTGACACCAGCTATGTCTCCCAGGATACTGGACTGATGGCGCTGTTTGAGGGTTCATTGCACTAGTCACACAGAAATCACAGATTACGCTTACAATTACAAGATGTATCCGTCATGTTAGCAGGTTACAAATCAGATATACAATTTAGGTGAGAAATGTTCAAAATCTATTTATTCAACCAGAACCGTTTCTTCCTTGCTGTGCCCACAGACAGGCCCCTTGCTGGTACCCAGCCTTTTGTCCTGACCTGTTACCCTGCGCAGGCAATTATACAAAGTTCTTTCAGGGCTGACAATAAATGCCCAAGTGCGTGCACTTGCTTCCATGCAAATGCACTCTATAAGTGTCCATCCGCAGGCACGCAGCTCCATCTCCATGACGCAGCAAACTCAGCTCCCTAATGAAGGGCCCAGAGATGCCCCGCTCCACAAGCCGGTCTCCTGCCAAAGCACTCAGCTTTACTTGTCTTGGGTTCTGGCAAGTCCACTGTTCTGCCTCATGTTCTGGCTCTTGGTTCTGCCGTTGCTGCTTATCTGACAATCCTCTGATGTTAAAACTGTCTGCTCGGTCCTGGAGACCTACTGCATGGGAAGCCCAGGGTCCCCATCATGCGCTCTACTCCTGGCTCTACTCCAGCGGGATGGCACTCACAATGAACCCCGTGAATAATCACTCACAGCTGAATGACACATCTCAGTCAAGACAGTTCTGGCCCATCAGGAAAGGAAGGTCATTTGGTGGGAGTAAAAAAGGGTATGCCCCAAAGAGCCATGTTAAACACTCCACTGTATCAGATTATGTCTAAGTACTTGAGACAAGGTATCACCATCATTGCTTTTAGGATGATACTACTAGTACAACTTTGTTTCTTGTTTTGTTTTCTTGAAGGTCCATGCTACTTTAAATGTTTTGGACACCATGATACAAATCCATTGATTATTCCGTGGACGTCCTTAGTTATTGTCCAGCTCTCACATACATTTGCAATGGCTGATAATATATTACTTGGGAAAGTTCACCGTGGACCTCAAAATTGCATCCTTGCTTTTCAACACTTTAAAGAATTCTTGTACAATATGCTGTCAAATACACTAAGTCATTTGATTTCTTGACGCCAGGATTGATGAGCATACATTTTGGATGCAAGCAAAAAGAAATCTTTGATAACTTCAGAATGTTCTCTGTTTATTGTGAGGCTACTCTCTGTGTCTATTCAACATAGAGACCCATATACATTTCCCGAGGTTTTGTAGCCTGGGAGCAGACAGCCTCATCGTTTTCTCACAGGAGTGAGCCCAGCATGGAGCAGAGGAAGGCGGAGTTTCTTTGGAAGCCTACCTCCCAGATGACTGAGTCTGGGAGCTGTAGGTCAGGGTCAAAGAGTAAGAAACAGGTGAATGTCAGAGTGGTGGTATATGGTTTGTGGTCCTCTTCCTCCAGGATCTCCAGAAGAGGAGAGCCTCCTGCTGGGGATGGCAGTGAACAGCAGGATCTTCAGAAGGAGGACTTGGTTGACATAGTGCCCCTTCACTCTCCTGGGTGACTGCCACGGGGCGTCTTTATCCAGTGGTTCCCTCCCTAGGCTTTGAGGGAGCCATGATGATGTTGATCCAGAGGATCTGCATGGCACTGAGGGTGCTGGGCAGGATCAGCGTCTGAGAGCGTGATGCCCTTCAGTGCGGAGATGATGATACTCGGCCGGGATCGAATGACGTTCGAATGACGTTATTGAGGTTATACCAGGAAAATTACAAACAAACAAACAAACAAACAAAACCCCCAATTTGACCAATAGTTACCATGAGTGAAGGAGGAAGAGTTTTTGCTTAGGGGGCATTGAGTTTATGCTACTGATGGAGGAATAAGTTGGGAAAGGATATCAGTAATGGTTACACAACATAAATAATAAATGTGTAATAAATATCACAATATGAAAAAGACACTGCATTTTACATTTAGAAGGTGTGAAACTGGCAAATGTTTTGTTATGTGTATTTATGCAAAAAAAAATCACACTAATAACAATGAGAATAACGAAGAAGAAAATGTTCTAAAATTGATTGTGATGATTGTCCAACTCTTCTTGATATGATTGAACTATTGAAACATATATATAGATGAAATGCCAATAACACTGTTTTTTAAAATATCCCCTTGCCCTCCTCCACTGCTTTTATGATGGCCGAGAGGGCGTCGTCCACCAGGACCATGGGAGTAGTCTCCTGGCTGACTTCCGTCCCTGCCCACCCCCATCCACCCCACGGCAATCCCTATGCCCTCTGATTTCTGGGTCACCACGAAGTTGGACCTCTTGGCGGTCATGGCTTTATTGATCATCCCCAAATCCTGTAAAGCCCTGATGATTTTGAGTTTGGGCTTTGAGCTAGTCCTGGACACTGTTCCCTGGCGGGGGTTGAACTGCTGATCTTGTTGTTAGCAGTCAATTCTTACTAGACAGCACAAGCAGGTGCCTTTTGAAAACATTCTAGAGAGAATAAGTGTATTACTGACAGAAATTGTGGGCAGCCAGCCACTGATCTTATTCACATGTTTGAACACATTTGTGTGGAATGACCCTGTGCATGTATGAATGCCACCCCGCCTGTTACTTTGCTGTACTGTGGTGTCTTGTGTGTTGCTATGATACCAGAAGTGAGGTCACTGGTATTTCTAATGCCCGCAGGAGCACCCAAAGAGAGCAGTGTCAGCGGAGCTTCCAGATGAAGAGTAGACAACGGAGAAAGACTCTGCTCTCCATTTCAGGGGGAAAACTGCAGAAAACCGTGTGCATAGCGTCAAGGAATTTCCATATACTGAAAACCTAAGCAAAGGAAGCAAAGCACTGTAGGAAATACAGCCTACAAAGGAGACCTGGGGCTGAGGTGCTTGAAATGTGACTAAAGAGCAGGTGATTTCTTAGAGGCAAGTCCACCAAGGTCACATGAGTCCAGAAACACCTGTGGGCGTGCAGCCTTCAGACTCTTCCTTTAATGATGGGACAGGCCTCGCGATAAAGTGACACAGCTGCAAAAATATTTTAATGATTTTAATTATTAGAACTTGTAATGTGCAAAGTATGAATTTAGGAAAATTGGAAATGGTCAAAATGAAATGGAATGCATGAAGATCAATATCCTAATGGACTGGTATTGGCCATTTTGAATCAGAAAATTCTTCTGATTTACCATGTGGGGAATAATCCAGTCATGAGGAGTCACGAGCCAGTCATTTTCAGAAATGATCTAGCTAATTACATCAAGACGTATAATGCTACCTATGATCAGATTATATCTATCCACCTTCAAAGAAATCCAATCAATGCAACTATTATTCAACTTTACTCGCAAACCACAAGAGCTAGTGATGGAGAAATTGAAGAATTTTACCAACTAATACAGTGACTCAAAAACTGACCAAATCTTGCAATCAAGACTATTGATAGTTACTGGTGATTCAAATGCAAATTGGAAACAAAGAGCCATGAATAGTAGTTGGAAAATACAGACATGATTATAGAAATGAAATTGAAGATCACATGATAGAATTTTGAAAAAAACATGATTTGTTCTTAGCAAATACCTTTTTTCAACAATGCAAAAGACAATTAGGCACATGGAGTTCCCCAGATAGAATACAAAGAAATCAAATTGCCTACATCTGTGGGAGACACAAAGGAGGAGCTCAATATAATTAAGCAGCTAAACCCGGGCCAGGGACCTAAGTGCAACAGATATCAATTGTTCATGTGTAAGTTCAGGGCAACGCTGAAGAAAGTTAAAACTAGTTCACAGGAGCCAAAACATGAACTGGATTTTATCTCAACTGAATTTGACAACATGTCAAGAAGGGATTTATGCATCGATGAGATGAGCCCTGATAAGCACTACAAGGCCATGAAGACTATCATTCAGGAAGAAGGCAAAGGTCATTGAAATACAGGAAAGAAAGAAAAGATCAGAGTGGACATCAGAAGAGACTGTTAACTGTGCTCTGAATCATAGGACAGCTAAAGCAGATGGAAGAACAAATGAAGTCAAGGCGCTGAACTGAAAATGTCAAAGGGCAGCTAGAAAAGGTAAAGCCAATGATTATAACAAAATGAGCAAGGACCTAGAATTAGAAAAGCAAAAGGACACACTCAGCACATCTGAAACTAAACTCAGGATAAAATTCAAGCCTCGAATTGCAAAGTTTAAAGATTCTATAGACAAAATATTGATAGATTTCAAGAAGCATCAAGATAAGAGTTGTATAAGCCCCCAATAAAATGATTAAATTAAAAAACAAGATAAGAAGGAAAGAAAACAGAGTCACGGTATGAAACAAAACTGTCAACAGTCTACTATTTTAGGAGGTAGCCCATGACCAACAACCAATGATGCTGAAGGAAGTCCAAGCTGCAAGGGGCGCATTAGCCAAAAACAACCCCCAGAAACGAACAGAAGATCCATTGAAATGATGCAGAAGGCGAAAGAAGCACGAGAAGCACTTACTCTTCTTGCTGTGAAGATGGAAGATAGCTACCTGGCCACTGACCGGAAGAGATCCATTTTTTGTGAGACCAATGGAAGGGTGACCCCCCAAAATGTTCAAACTATAGAATGATATCACTGATATGATACACAGTAACATTTTGCTAGAGATCAGTGCAATAATTTTTGCAGAAATACACTCACAGGGAGCTGCCAGAGGTTCAGGCTGCATTCAGAAGAGGACTTGGAACAAGAGATTTCATTTCTGATTGATAACAGATGGATCTCGACTCAAAGCTACCAGAAAGATGTTTACTTGTGTTTCCTTAGTGATGTAAATGGTTTTGACTGGGTGAACCATAATAAATGACGGATAACATTGAGAAGAATGAAAGTTCTGGAACATTCATCATGCGCATTCAGAACTTTTACACCTGTGGCCCCTAACAACATCAGTGTGTGTGAACTGGAATCATAGTATCCATTTTTAAATAAATAAATCATTTTATTGGGGGCTCTCACAGCTCTTGTAACAATCCATATATCAGTCGTATCAAATACATTTGTACATCTGTTGCCATCATCGTTGTTGTCAAAACAGTTTCTTTCTATTTGAGCCCTTGGTATCAGCTCCTTCTTTTTCTCCTCCTCCCCTACCCTCCCACTACTCTCATGGACCTCTGATAAATTAGAAAGTATTATTATTTTGATATCTTTTAATATCCACTGTCTTCCTTCATCCATCTCTGTTGTTCCTCCACCTGGGGGGCAGGTGGGGGGGGGCTGTTTATACATTGATATTCGGTTCCCCTTTTCTCCCCATTCTCCCCTAACCTGCCCCCTCCCCTCATGGTATCACTACTCCCATGACTGTTCCTGAGGGATTCTGTGTGTCAAGAGCTCTTATCTGTACCAGCGTACATGCTCTGGTCTAGCCAGATTTGTAAGGTACAACTGGAGTCACGATAATGGGGTGGAAGAAGAATTAAAGAACCAGGGAATGTTGTGTGTTCCATCGGTGCTATGCTGAACCCTGACTGTCTCATTCTTTTCTTGTGATCCTTCTGTGAGGGAATGTCCATTGTCTACAGTTGGGGTTGGGGTCTCCACTCCGAACCCCATCATTTGTGTCAGTTTATTTGTGTGTTTTGGGTCTTCTGATGCCTGATACCTGATCCTGTTGACACCTCATGATCACACAGGCTGGTGTGCTTCTTCCGTGTGGACTTTGTTGCTTCCCTGCTGGATGGCCACTTGTTTAACTCAGCCTTTAAAACCCCAGGCATTATAACTTTTAATAGCTGGTCACCATCAGCCTTCTTCACCATTTTTGCTTCTGCATCCATTTTGTCTTCAGAGATTGTGTCAGGCGGGTGAGCATCACAAAATGGTTATTAGAACAAAGTGGTCTTGCATTGAGGGAGTACTTGAGTAAAGGCCCAATGCCTGCTGGCACCTACATATTAACATTTAAATATATGTTCACAGACCTAATCTGTATTATTATATATATACCTCTATTTATATTATATATGTGCCTCTATTTATACCTCTATAAATGACTTTGGCCTCCTAGTTATTTCATCTATTTCTTTTTACTTTCCCACTATCATGTTTGACCTTCATTCGACTCTCAGTACTTTTTCTCAGCTACATTGAACTTGATCAAACCCCATCAGGCATTCTAAACCCTCCTAATTAGAGAGAATATTAATACCTATTGGCACTGATAAGAACTTTTATACTTATGTGGATTTCAAAAGCAACATTTTGACTTCCCTTTTCTGTGACACAATCATCAACACAAAGCCTCGTGAGTAAGGGTTTGCAGTGAGGTGATTTTAGGAATGTGAAAAGCTGAAAAGTCTTTGGAAATTAATTATGCCATGAGACAAGATGCTGCTGTAACTGATGGTAGATATAGAAGATATGAGTGCTATAGCGGCATAATTAAGATAACAGTGATAACCCCAAGTTAATTATTAGTAAAAATCTAACAGTAAGTATGTTTCTTACAGTGGGAGAAGGAATTATTATAAAAGAATGAGGGCAGATAAAATAGAAACCTAAGTTTTAGAATAGGATTTAAGGTATCAATATGAAATCATGTTTGTGTACATGTACATATAACTCATATGCAAATATACAAAACCCTGTTTGTATGCTATATATAAATAATCATAAAAGTTATTAATTACATTTTTATTTTATTTTGGAGTAATAAATTAGTTAGAGGTGGAGCAAAAAAGGGTTGAGTTGAACCTGGAATATATGTTTGTGTCCAAAGTAGTTATAGGGACAAAATGACAAGGACATGCCAAAAAGATATAGACATCCTCTAGAAACACTAACGATGACAATATTCTGATTAAGCATCAAGGAGTACATTGCATAATAGAGGTAATAGAGGAATAGATATGAATGGCAATTAAGGATCATATTGTACTTGAAGTCTATTACTTAGAAGGAGTCATGAACCTAGAACACCACCAAAGCAAACATCAGAGTGGAAATTGACTCCGTGCCCGCCACAGTTGTCCATTGTATCTGAACTCTCAGAGGAGGAGAGGTGGTGAAGAAACAAGAAATTGTTATAGACTGACAAAATGTGAGATGACACTGAAACATAAGAGAAAATATATAGGGTTGGGGCTATTGGTTAGATTTAAGTGGGCTTTTTAAAAAATTGGATGGTAGTGGACTATCCATCTTGATTTCCAGTTTGGGAGAGTTGAGTGGAAATGACTGGTCAAAATTTGTCCTTGACAGATTCACAGTGAGTGTCTGGAAAGAAAGCAATATTGAATCTTCAGCTTTTTCTCAAACGGTTCATTAGAAAGGATATCTGATGAGTGAGATACAATGGATACTGATAGTTTTTAAATAAATAATTAATAGTTATAATAATTAAGATGAAATGCTGTATATCAAAGAATAGAAAGGGACTTTTATTGTCAATATTCATTATGCCAAAAATAATTTATAATTTTTTAGTAAAATTCTTCAATTCCCAATAAAATATTTAGAGAATGATACCATCAGTTAGTTAAAGTTGACAATTATTTGGAACAAATTACACTACATCAAGAATAAACTAGTATGAAAATAGAGCAATCAAGAAATGGAGCTAACTCCCACATACCTATGCTTTCTATTTTTCAGACATATAATTTTTATTTAGCTATTCTGTTGAAGGTGCTCAATTGTCCTTTGATTGAGCATCTATCCCCTTTACTTACTACTAATAAAATGTAAATAAACTTCTGTGTTAATAATAAGGATGTTAGGGAATACCTTAAAAGTGCAGGTGTTTGAAAGGAATAACCAAATGTTTGAGGCATCTGATTAAGCCTCTGTAAAAACTGCCAGTGCCTTTTCCGACTGGACACACAAGAGAAGGTATAATCACTATAATACTTTCAGACATGTCCCTGTGAAAATCACTCATCCAAATGGAATATCCTAAAGAGAATCAGTCATTGCTGTTCTATGCTTTTGTTTCTTTTTAATAAATCATTGTCTATCGGCTGAATGTCCGGCTATTTCTGCACATGATAAAAGGATATCTTCCTGAATAAATGTGTCCGATTTCCTTCTATCAATCCATTTTCTCTTCTTCTTTATGCACAAATGATATTATAGTATCATTATTTAATCTGCCAAAACTGCTTATCATTATTGAGTTAGGACTCACAAGTATCTAAAGCTATGAGTACTGATGTTTGAACAGCCTCCTGGGGGGCGTGACATAGGGAAATCCTGCCAACCCATGGCAGTTACAGAGAACTGAGAAAACCCTTCCCAGGTGTTTCCAAATTAAGTCATAAAAACATCTGCTTACTTTACTGATGTGTTTAGCTCACACATCCTTACTGGCGTAAGATTGTATACTGATTTAAACAAACGTTTATTCAATGTTCATTCAGTTTCCTTATGTGTAAAATATGGAGAGTATTAACATATGTATACCTTATAGGATGTGACTGTCAATGAGTTAAGACACGATTGCAAATGCTTGCTATGTAAGCTGTTACTATTAATATTATTGCTAGATACTGTCTACATACAGATAAAATATATACTACTTTCACCTTGAGGGATTCATCTAATTTATACAATATGTTATCGGTGAATTCACATACTTAATTATTACTTACTTAAAGTAAGATTGATCCAGTAACTACAATGTATGTCAGGGCTTTTAGGAGCCTAAAGTGAATACATTGCTAAAAATAGTAGAGAAGCAGTTTAGAGCAATGAATATTGTAGAACAAAGATTTGACATTCTACATTCCCTGAAATCCTCTAAAGAAGAAACTTCTCTAGAAAAGTACAAAGGAAGGCAAATAGTTGACTGTAGGAAGGGAGCTGTAGGGAAGCGTTAAACTACTGAAAATCACGGTTGTCTTCCGTGTCTTCAAATCAGTTCCAAGTCACTGCAACCGCCGGTCCCACGGAACAAAGCCCGGCCCAGCCGCCAGCCGGTGGTTGCAGCCACTGTCTGCTCCGTCTGGAGGGCTGTCCTCTGCTGCACTGCCCCTCTCCTTTCCCAACACGGAGGACAGATCGTTGCTGTATATCACATGGGTGCTCTCTTTGACCATTTTTTTTGTTGATTACAGAAGCAGCCAGCATTTACTTGATTATAAATTCATGTCATGCACACAGATTCTCTTGCTGTATTCAGTCACGAGGCAAAAATTCACCAAAAGCCTAACTTCTCTCTGGTGTTGAGAATTTAGAGAGAAGCGTGATTCGGTGCATCTTCCATATAAAATGTTTCAGTTGATCCTTTCAGATTAAAGAAGGATGAAACAAAAAATCAATTCTGATTCATTTCCATTCTATAAAACAGCATAGAAATGTTTCTGTGGGTTTCTAAGACTAAATCTTCGTGGAAGTAGAAAGCCTCATCTTCCTCCCATCGTTGAATGGCTGGCTGGTGGATTTGAACTGCTGACCTTACAGTTAGCCCGCTGCTTTGTTCATTTTTAAGTGGTGACTAGATGCTTCCTATACAGTTCTGTGAGGGCTGTAGATTACAAGCAAAAATGAGATCACTAACCTGGAATAATTTATCGTCACATCTTATTGGATCATTCTATATTTTTCACACATCATCTTCATTCTCCATTGTCCTCAAGGGACGTAATTCCTTACTCAGTTGTCCTTCATGCACTTAATTTAATAAATGTGAACAAACACAATTAAAAGAAAAGAAATCCCGACACTGGTCAACACCGACTTTTAAGGATCTGTTAGGACAAGGTATACATTCCCCTGTGATACTATGATATTCAGACATTATGATTACTAGAAACTGTAACCGTTTACTGAAGTAAAAACCCATGTCTGTCTCAGAGGAGTGGGTGATGGTTTGGAATTGTTGACACTGCAGTCAGCAGCCCACCTACCTGCTGGTCACTGTGCCAACAGGACCCCGGGGGAGAGACATCAGAAAATGAAAAGCAAAAAAATCTGTTTCTATTCGACTTGACTTTAGTGAATGTGGAGGTCAGGATCAAGTGTTCTGGCATTTAACTCTAAGTTATAATTTGATAAGTAGGTATTAACAATTATAACTAGTCATCAACAAAATTGAGAATTATAAATATTAAATTACACAGGCCACATAGTTATAAGGTATAAAACTAATTTTTATTCATTAGAAGCAGTTTTATTTACCCTATGTGAATTCTCATGTTTCCGTGATAGATTTCTATATCCTCCTTCCTCATATCCTATGCATAAAATCATGTGACAATTGGTCAGTTTTGTCATGTATAAGTTTTTATTTCTCATCATCTGCCAAGGTATACTTCCAAGGCAGTAGAGGTGTTTCTATCTTATTGAACGAGTGTCTTGGTCTTCTATTGTGTTGAGGAGGAAGGATATCACTTTGAGGACTAAGCTGCACTTGACCAAAGCCATGACATTTTCCATCACTTCATATACAGGTGAAAGTTTGGCAATGTATAAGGAATGTCACAAAAATTGATGCCATGGAATTATGATGCTGCTGAAGAATCCTGAGAGTACCGTGAACCTCGAGAAGAACATACAAATCTGTTTGAGAAGAAGTAGATCCAGAATTGTGCTATCGTGTTTTTGAATCAAGCTGTGATCCTCAAGGTTTGCAGTTCAATGCTATCAGTTGCCGTTTGGGAGAAACACAGGGTTTTATACTCCAATAAACAACTACAGTCTCAAAAAATCAGTTCTACCCTATCCCATGGGGTCACTAAGAGTTGTCTTTGACCCCATGGCAGTGAGCTTGGGTTGCTTTTGGTTGTCTGGAGAGATAGATCCTTGTAAAAGAACATCATGCTTGGGAAAGCAGAGGATCCTTAATAAAAGAACATCATGCTTGGGAAAGCAGAGGATCCTTAAAAAAGAGAAGACCCTTAGCAAGATGGATTGACGCTGTGGCTGCAAGTATGAACTAAAACGTAACAATTGTGAGGGTGACACAGGAGCAGTAGTATTTTATTCAATGGTCCATAGTGATATTGTCCATCAGAGCTGACTTGATCACGTCTAACGGCAACAAAAACAACACATAACAATATTTTTTCCCTGAGATCAAGGGGTCTTTACTAGAAAAAGTTTTGACTTATTTGTGTCTGTGGTCCCATATTAACAAAAATTTCCTAATTTGGTATTATAATCTTCTTAGACCCCTTGGTCTAGCATGGTGGGATGTGATTATCTTAATCAACAACAAGGTTTAGAAAAGCAACTGTAGTATTTTGAACCACCTATATATTAGCAATATCTAATAGGCTATGGTGTTTTTAGTGTTGAGATAAATGGACAGTGGACAACAGTATTGCTTATTACATAAAATTTTTAAAACACATGTAAGAACTTCAAAAAGCTTGTGGAAAAATTTTATTACCTGTTCTTTTTTCCAGACAGTTTTATCAAGACCTAATCCATTTATGATACAACAGTTCAATAACATCACAAATAGTTGTACCATCATTTCCACAATAAACTATAAAGCATTTTCTTCTTTCATGTACTGCACGTTATTAGCACCACATTTCCTCCCAAACTCCCCTGGCACCCCCTCAAGAAACCATTAATCCAATTCATTTCTCTATAGACTCACCCATCCTGGATCCCATATACTGGAAAACATACAAAAACAAAGATATAGAAAGTCTAATAACACTAATAAAACAAAATAGAGAAAAATTAAGTTGGGAAGAGAGCAGAAAATATTAAGAAGTAGAACCATTTTAAATGGGTCAAAAGGGATATCAAGTGATAAAGCCTTACATTTTAACCTAACTCTATCTGCCATCATCCACTTAAAATGCACTCTGCTGACAGCAAAGCAACCGACATGTCTGGTCCATGTTCAGAAGGAATTCACTGGAGACTTAATCTACATGTATTTCCCACTCACTTTTTAACTTTTGATTTCATTTTTCTACTAACTGGAAGTTCCCTCATATATCAATAATAGATGTGTGGAAAACCAGTGTCAGCAGCCATTATAAACAGATTCCTTATCGAATTTCAACCTTAACAGCAGTTCTCAGGCCCAGAATCTAAGAAGTAAAAGAGAAGCCTCTCAACAAGTATATACCATTGTAATTATCCCTGTTATTTCAGAAACCCTTAGCAGCACTTTTTAATAGCTTTCATTCAGGGATAACGAATTCAGAGCCTGAGTTTCTGACTGATACCTGAGGACCCAAAGCATCAGAGAGTAGTTAAAGAAGGCCAATGATAAATGGAGCCCTTGTTTCAATCTATTTCATAGTGGCCATAAGATGTCCATCAAAAGACATGGTTTTTATTTCCAGAATGCATATTTCAAGTCTTCAGTTACAGTATGTACAGTTCTGTAAGATATGTCTTATTTTTATGAACATATAATAGAAATATAAAAAAGCTGGAAGAATCCTCACAGCTTTTCATTGACATGTAGTACGAGAGCCAATAAAGTAGAAAACTTGAGTAGATATAAAATTTTCTTCTAAGTAAAATCACCCTTACTGATGGGGAGATTGGAGCAAAACTTTCAGGACCTTCATTTGCTGGTGGGAGAACACTAAAATTAAAAAGAAACAGCTCTAAATATCCATTAATGTTGAGAACAGAGAATATATTAAATATTCATAAAGAAAAGTAAAAATAGTTTATATTGATATGGAAACATGAATATTGATGTTCTAGGTATTTTTCTAGCTTAAGTGGACTCATTTTGGTGATTTTTAATTTAATAATCACATGGTTTATGATACCAGGAATAGCAAATTGAAAAGAAATTAAATCACATTCTTCATCAAGAAAAAAACATTTCAAGATCTATCTTGAAATAGAATGCTGTCTCTGATAGAATAATTTTCATCTATCTATAAAGAAAAGCAGTTTATATGACTATTATTTAAATTGATGCAGCAACTTCTAAAGCCAATGGTGAATAAATAGAATTCCACCAACTTCTTCTGTTTGAAATTGACAAAATGTTCAAGCAAGATACATTGATAATGATTGCTGATTGGATGTAAAAATTAGAAGTAAAAGGAAAAGCTGTTGGAAAAATAGGCCCTAATGATAGAAAGGAAGCGGAGATTACATGACAAAATTTTGCAAGAACAATGCATTCTTCATTGCAAATACCATTTTCAACATAAATGACAGCAATACCCATAGAGCTTACCGGATAGAATACACAGGGATCAAAGTGATCGCATCTGTGGGAAGAGAAAATGGAGAACCTCAATATCATCAGCCCAAGCAAGGATAAGGTCTGACTGTATAACACACTGTCAATTGCTCATGTGCAATTTGAGCTGAATGTTATTAAAAGTCTATTAGAGCTAAAATATAACATTGTGTATATCCCAGTAGAGTTTAGTGACCACCTCATGAACATATTTGACATTTTGAACAATGATGAACAATGACCAGAGGAGTTGTAGATTGACATCAAGAATATCATAAATGAAAAAAGTCTTTAAAATGTCAGAGAAATAGAGAAGAGCCCACATGGATTTCTGAAGAGTCTGGAAGTTGTTTTTGAACATAGAATAGAAAAACATATGAAAGAAAAGATGAGGAAACAACGATGGACAAAATATTTCAGAGAGAAATTTGAGACCAAGTACACATTCTAATGAAATATGAGAAGACATGGAGTTACGAAACAAAAAATTGAAGAATACCCTCAACATTTTCAAAATAAAAGAAACTGGGAAAAAAAAGAAAGCCCCTAGTTAAAATACTGAAGATTCTACGGACAAAGGAGGGAGAAAAAAAATAGTCCGGGTGGCGTAGTGGTTACAGCTTGTTCTGCTAACTACAGGCCAACAGTGTGAACCCCCCAGCAGTTTCTTGGGGGAATGATGTGGCTTCTTACACCTGTTACGAGTTACAGTCTCAGAAACCCATGGGACTATTCTACTTGGTCCTATAAGGCTGCGATGAAGTAGAATTGACTCGATGGTAGTGAGTTTAGTTTGATTGTTTGTTTGATATGGAAAAATTGAAAGAAAAAAAGGAAACATCAAAAGAGGATGGAATGAATACTGAGCCACTTTAACAATAATAACAAGAAAGTTAATGTTCAACCGTTTCAAGAGATAGCAAATAATCCACAATCAATGGCATGGAAGGATGGAGTCTAAGCTGTACTGATAGCATTATCAAAAAACAATACTCCAGGAACTAACAGAACACCAACTTTGTTTTGATAATTTTATAGAGCACTGTAAGAATTTGTTAGTCTATGCTAAGAATTTTAGAAGACAGCTACTTAGCAAATATAATGGAATAGAGTTATGTGTGTGCCCATTCCAAAGAAAATTAACTCAATATGATTTGTAAGTAATAGAACTATTTCATTAATATCAAATAAAAGAAGCATTTTGTTCAACATAATTTAAAAATGGTGCAATGGTACATGGACAAGGAGATATCAGAAATTCAAGCCAAATTTACAAGATTATTTGGAAACAGGGATATCATTGCTGATGTCAGGTGTATCTTGGTTGAAAGAATTGAATGCCATGAATATGTTTACTTGTATTTTATTGACTATTCATACATTTGACTGAGTGTATCCTAACAAATTATGAATAATATTACAAAGAGTTAGAATTCCACAATATTTAATTGTGCTCATTTGTAAACTGTGCATAGACAAATATAGGCAAGTGTGTGGCAGAACAAAGGAATACAGCATGGTTCAAAATCTTGAAGGATGTGGACCATGATCATATCTTGTCACCATGCTTATTAAATATGTTTGCTGGGCAAATACTCTGAGAATCTAGGCAATATGAAGAAGAAAATTTGCTGGACAAATACTCAGAATCAAGGCAATATAAAGATATAAGGTTAGGAGGAATTTTCATTAAAAACTTTAATATGCAGGTGTGCCAGGCTGTTGTGTTTTCTTGGCTGACAGGGAAGAGGACTTGAAGCATTTATTGATGGAGATCAAAGAATAAAGTCTTAAGTATGGATCACAGCGCAATATAATGAAAACCAAAATCCTCACAACTGGACAAATAGCTAACATCAGGATAAACAGGCACGATTCCCGTGTTCATGGAATTAGTAAGACAGAACAAATCAAATGATGTACTTTACTGGGTACATTCGCTTCAAAACAAGTCCTGTGGAAAGTGTTTTTGAGCGAAGATGTTACTTTTAGCACTAAGGTGAATCTGACACGCGTGATATTCTCTGTTCTTGGAGCATGTGAAAACCGGGCAATCAATAAGGAAGACTACTGAAGAACTGGTGTCACTGAATTTTGATGTGGCTGAGGAATGTCAAATATGCAACGGACTTCCAGGAAAGCCAGGAATCT
Source organism: Echinops telfairi (assembly GCF_000313985.2). NCBI lineage: Eukaryota > Metazoa > Chordata > Mammalia > Afrosoricida > Tenrecidae > Echinops > Echinops telfairi. Next base: position 72,743,230 of record NW_022103906.1, on the reverse strand, counting down.
GACTTTGAAGTATAATCAGAATACTCATTAGATGTGAATACGAAAATATTTCATCTCATCTACTTTGGGCATGTTATGAGAAATAACCAATTTCTAGGAAAAAAATAGTACGCTTTGGTAAACTAGGTTGTCATTGATAAAGAGGACGAGCCTCAGGAGATGTAATGACAGTGTCTGTGATAATGGGTTCAAAGATGTTAACAGCTGTGATGATGTCATGGTTTCCACTAACTACCTTTTCATGATCTGCAGGCGATCTTTCTCTGGGAGGCCCCTTTATCACTGTAAGTCTGAATGTAGACATTTATGAAGAGAACAATCAGAGATATCGTGTGTTCATTCTGATAATAAAACCAGAAGTAACGTGCAAGGCTACACATCCTGCAGTGGGTCTGGATATTGACAGCCCACATCAGAACTGCTATCCCTGAATGTTGCACCTCTTTCTCCAGAGATATTGGTGCATGAAAGAGACAAATTTTGAAGACTAATTATAACTGACCCAAGTAATAATATTTTCAATCACTTCACACACGTGAAATTTGGACACTGGATAAGGAAGACCAAATAATGCAAGCATTTTAATTATTTTGTTGGTATATAACATGGAAAATAATATGAAGTACTATAACAATAATAATAAATATTAATAATAAAATCTTGGAAGAAGTAAAACCAAAATTCTCCATATATCATTTCAGATGCTTTGGGCACGCTTGACCTGCAAGAGTTTTAATGGAATATAATTCACATATCATACATTTAAATAGTTCAATTACATCAAGAAGATTGTAAAATCATCAGTATAAATGTTTTTAGATCATTTTCTTCATTCTTGTACTCATAGTTATTAGTTCCCAATTTCCCCTCAACTTCTCATACAACCAAGACCAAAACCTAACTTACTGCCATTGAGTTTTTGCTGACTCATCCAGTTTGTTTCTATAGATTTATCTATCCTGGATTTCATATACAGAAAAACATTAAACAAACAAATAAAACTAACTACACTAAGTACAATAGATAAAAATACCTCAATTTTAAATAAAGCAGAAAATATTAAAAAGTGGAACAAATTTAAGTGGATTATAAAAGAGATCAAATGACAGGGTTCTTTTAACCTTACTGCAACTGAGGCAATCCACTTTCCAAAGCACTGTGCATGATAGCGAGGTTATTTATGTGCTTCATCTATGTGGATTTCCCCTTCACCCCTGAAAACACTGAACTAGCGCTACAATGGGTCAAAAGGGAGCTCAAATAAGATATTACATTTTGACCTAACTACTGCAATAATCAACTTTACAATGCTTTCTGCCTGATAGTAGAGCCATTCACATCCCTTAACCTTGATCAGGGGGGATTCCCAGGAGGCTTAATCCATGTGTGGACCCTGAAAATGGATTTTGGGCTTTCACTCTCTTCCATAACCCTTTGGACATGTTATCAGGAGTGACCAATCCTCAGAAAAAAATCTACTTACCATCTGCAGAAGAGGAGGGGGAAAGAGGAAGACAGTCAAGGGGCAGGAGGGGCACCACTGCTGCAACGATGGGTTCATACATAATAAACGTGAAGATGGGCAACCACCAAGCAATGGTGTGTTCTGTTAGACACAGGATCACTATGGATCGCTGTTAGACACAGGATCACTATGGATCACTGTTAGACACAGGATCACTTAGACATAGGATCACTGTTACATGTAGAATCACTATGGATCACTGTTAGACATAGGATCACTGTTAGACATAGGATCACTGTTAGACACAGGATCACTATTAGACATAGGATCACTATGGATCACTGTTACATGTAGGATTACTAACTTGATGGTGCCTAACATCTTTATGAGGGTGTAATTTACTGGAAGCTATTGGCAGCAGTAAAAACCATGTCTGGAATCCATCAAATCCAATAATATATCCCATGATGGTCTTATATCTATTTGTAACTATGAAGAGATAACTCGATATGGTCATGAGAACAAGATGTAAATTACAAGTTTTCCATCTTCCCTCCCAAAATACCAAACTATAGGCCAAAAAAGCCGTTATCTGAAGTTGAAGTATACTCTAATTATTAATATCACTCATTACTAAGAACATCCTGATAGAATGCCACTATCCTTCCAGTGTGTGTGTGTGTGTGTGTGAGTGTGTGTGTGTGTGTGTGTGTGTGTGTGTGTTTGCAAAGATATGTCATCAGCAATAATAATGCAGAAGAAGCCATGAGGGTTTGGTACAAAGTTATTGTAAGAATATACTGTGTGTGAAGGACATTAATTTTATTGAACCTTATAAAGAGCCAATTTTATTCACCCTATTTTTCTTTTACTATTTTATATTTCACTGCTTCCCACTATTATTTTTATTATTCCCTTTCCTTGTTTGAGATTTAATTGTGGGTTTTCTTTTTGTTCTGGTTTCTTTTGAAGGAAAATTTAATTATTAATTTAAGAATATTCACCTTTTATAGTAGAGATGTTAAATTTATAAATTCCCTTCTAAGCATAAGGATGCTGGTTCAATGGCTAAATTACTGGCTGCTAACTGAAAGATTAGCACTTTGAACCCATCAGCAGCTGGACACTCACCTGGTAATCTGCTCCTGAACATGGTTGTTACTAGGAGTTGCTGAATTGGATCTCACATAATGACCCTGGGCACAACAGAAGGATCCTTGATGGCCCAGAGGTTACATCATGGTCTGTTAACTGCCAAGTTGGCAGATCGAATTATCAGCGACTCTGCAGGAGAAAAAGAGAGGCTTTCTGCTCTGTAAAGATTTCGTCTTGGAAACCCACAGGGACAATTGGTTCTGTTTTTCAGGCATGCCGTGTGTTTTAATGGACTCCGTGGCCACGAATGAAGGGAGGCGCATAAGAAACCCTCCCGAGTCCTGTGACATCTTCCAAATTGTTCTCCGGTTAGTGTCCATATTGCAGCCACTGTGCCACGTTTTCTCATTGAAGTTCTTCCTCTTTTTAGCCTATCTCTGTTCCAAGCATGAGGCCTTTTTCCTGGAACGGGTCCTTGTGATAACAGGCACGCCGTGCACAAGGGCAAGCCTTTCTATGCACACACACCGTGTACCAGGGAAAGTCTTTCTATTGACTCTCACTGAGAGTTGTAGCTGTACTTCTTTTAAGACATCTGTTCATTCTTCTGGCGTCTGTGGTATATTCAGTATTCTTAGCCAGCACCATCCTTCCAAGGAATACATATTTCTGTTCAGCCTTCATATACATACGAGGCAATCGAATATGTCACGGATTGATTGGGTAAGGTACACCTCAACCCACACGAGACAGCATTATTCTTAGCACGTTAAAGAGAACTGGACTCAGTGGATTTGTTCATTGCAATGTGTTGTGCAATATCTCTGCTGCTGCTTCCATGGGCATTGATTGCAGGTCAAATCCAATAATATATGAAAAAAATTAATTTCCCACATCTTCAATCATTTCATTTACTCTTATGTTGTTTATTGGTCCTCTTTGGGAAGTTGTGTTTTCTCCATTTTGAGATGCTATTCATACTAAAGGTGGTAGTATTTGAACTTTATCAAAACGTGCTTCAACTCCTATTGGCTTTCAAAAAACAAGATGTGTCATCTGCAATATGCAAGTTTATGAAGAAGAATTTTGTTTCAGAATTGAAAGAAGATTTATTACAACGTTGTAATAAATCTTCTTTCAATTCTGAAACAAAATTCTTCTTCATAAACTTGCTTATCATGTAGATCGAATTAGTATGGTGAAAGGTTGCAACTCTATCACACACCTTCCTGATTTTAAACTACTAAGTATCCTTTTGTGTGTAAATAAGTTCTCCTTGGTCTTTGTCCAAATTCTCCATCGAGGTCAATTAATTGTTCAAAAATTCTGAATCTTGAAATATTATTCACAATTGTTATGACCCTTACAGTATAATGTCTTTGCTTAGTCAGCGAGACACAAATAAATGTCTTGGTATTATCTGCTTTCAGCCAAGGTCCATTTGACATTAGCAATGGTGTCTTCAATCGCATGTCCAAATCTGAATCTGGGTTGAGTTTCTAGCAGCTCCCTGTCAATATAATGCTCTACTGTTTTTCCAGTAGCCTCAGCAAAACATAAATTGCCTGTAATATTAATAAATGTGTTTGCAGTTTCCAAATTATGTTGAATCACCTTTATTCTGAAGGGTCACAAATATAGATCTCTTCGTCAATTGACACATAATTGTTTTTACAAATTTATTAAAGTACTTGAGTGAATGCTTCTAGGTTTAGATACATTTAAAATAGGTTTCAAATATTGTTCTAGAAATTTTTAGGGCATTGTGTTCCACCAATGTTTTCAGTGTAACACACTAGGTTTTTTCTTTCAATACCCCTGGTGCTGGGTTATATGCTAGCTCTTGAGATGGTTAAATGTTTACTCTTTATTTTTGGTACATTTCTTTCATTTCCCTTAGGTACTTTTCTCTTAGTTCAATATTTTGATTATAGAATAATTCACTATTTCAGATCAAGGCGTGGACTTTTTTCCTTGGGTCTTTTGGCTTGATAAATTCAGAGCATATCCATCTCTTTTGGTGTTCTTACACCAGGTCATTGCATTTTGCAATATACTCTAATTTATCTCCTGAAGCCTTTGAAATCTTCCATTCACCTCCTCTATGGCATCATCAACACCCCCACCTTTTTTTTCTTCTTCTTTATTCTGCATTCGGGAGAGTGTTTCATATTCTCTTATGAGGACTGGTTTAGTCATTCTTTCTTTTCTCTGTTTGTAAAGCCCTTTTATTTATTTGTTTGTTTGTTTATTTTCATGTATAATGACTTTAATCTCATCCCACAACTTGTCTGGTCTTTGTTCAATACTGTATTCGGAATCAAATCTGTTCTTGAGGTGGTCTCTAAATTCAAATGAGATATACTCAAGTCAGACTTTAGCTCTTATCGACTTGTACATTTCTTTGGTTTCAACTTGAATTTATATGCAAGCAATTGATTATCTCCTGCATTGTTAGCAGCTGGTTTGTTCTGACAGCTGTTATTGAGATTCTCTATTGTCCAGTTTTACATAGAGTTTATTTGATCTTTGTATCCCCACGATGGTTGCCATTGTGTGCTTGAAAATAGATATTACTAAATATGTTATTTGTTTTAAAAATTTTAACCCATGACCTATGGAGTCATTTATCCCACAAAGGCCTTGTTATTCACCTGAGGATCCTTCATCTTTGTTTCTAACTTTCATAATTCCAGTCAACGGTGATGATCAATCCATCTTCATTGCATGTTTAATCAATTTAAGACTGCACACATTGGTAAGAATTTTCAATTTCTTCATCTTTAGCATTTGGACTGTTGTATACATTTTAATACCTGTATCATCTGATCATCCTTATATGCATATACATATAATCCTCTCACTGATAGCTTTGTATGCAGGATACATGATGAAATGTCCTTTTTTGAAAATGAAACTTAGTTTATCCATCATCTCATTTTACAAAAATAGTTTGTTTGTTCTTATTCTCTCCATGTGTAGTTGCCATAAATGTTGTTGAAAACTGATATTGATAAATGAATATTGAAAAGCAAGGAGGTTGATTTGAGGATTAAAGTTTGCCTAACCCAAAGCCATAGTATTTTCAATGGCCTCATATGCATGTAAAAATTGGACACTGAATAAAGAATTGATTCATTATCAATTGAAGAATAATCGATGCATTTAAATTGTGGTGCTGCTGAGGATTATTGAAATACCTCCACTGATAAAAGGACAAACAAATCTGTTTGGGAAGAAGTATGTTCAGAGTTCTCCATACAGACAAGGATGGCAAGACTTCATCCTACATCCTTTGGATATGGTGTCAGGAGAGACCAATCCCAGGAGAAGGACATCATGGGAGGTAAAGTAGAGGAGCAGTGAAAAAGAGGAGGGCCCTCAAGGAGATGGATTGACACGGTGGCACAAACATGGACTCAGACATAGGAGCAATTATGAGGACAATGTAGGACCAGGCAGCATTTCACACTGTTGCACATAGGGTCTCTATGGGTCAAAACCAACCTGACGACACCTACCAATGCCATGCCATGAACGACACAATCAAGGGCCTGGCTTTGCAGTCATTGTCACATAGGACATTTAAAGACCTCTTTTGAAGTGCAGTTCTCTCCATGAGCATATTGACTCACCTTCAGCAAAATCCAATCAAAACAACTATTAATCAAATGTATGTACCTACCACCAAAGTTAGTGCTGCCAAAATGGAAGAATTCTACCACTGTCTTCAATTTGAAATTGATCAAATATTTCATTGAGATTCACTGATAGTTATTGGTGATTGGAATATAAAAATTGGAAGCAAACAGTAAGAAATGGTAAGTAGTTGGAAAATAGGTTCCTGGTGAGAGAAACAGAGATGGAGATTGCCTGAGAGAATTTTGTTAGACCAACAACTTGTTCATAGAAAATAGTCCTTTTCAACAACACAAATGGTGACTGTACATATAGCATTCTCCAGATTAAATACACAGAAATCATACTTACTTCTCTGTGGGAAGAGATGACGAAGAAGCTCAATATCGGCAGCTAAAGCCACGCTAGGAGCTGCCTATGGAACAGAACAGCTACTGCTCATATGTAAGATCTGGTTAAAGCTGATGAAAATTAAAACAAGTCTACAAGAGCCAACATACGGTTGTAATCTAGCTCACCTGATTTTTGAGAACATCTTAAGAACATACTTGCTGCATTGAACATTGATGATGGGAGACTTGAAGAGCTGTGGGAGCATGTCAGGAACATCATTCATGAAGATAACAAAGTTCATAAAAATAACCAGGGAGGAGAAGGAGACTGTGTGGATGTTAGAAGAGACTCTTAAACATGCACTCAATCATAGAGTAGCTAAGGCAAGTGGGGAAGATATTTAAGTCAAAGAGCTGAATAGAAAACTTCAAAGAGCAGCTGGAAATGACAAAATAAAATATTATAATGAAATGTGCAAAGCCTTAGAAAACCAAAAAGGAAAAACACATCCAGTGTATGTTAAACCGAAAGGTCAAGAAAAACCTCAAGCCTTGAGTCGAAATATTTAAACTCTAATGGCAAAGTAGTGAGTTATGAAGGGTGCATCAACAGAAAATCGAAAGAATACACAGAGTTACTGTACAAAAGAAAAACAAAACAAAAAATGGTCCACACTCAACCAATTCAGGATTTAGTATAACAGCAAGGACCAATTGTACTGAAGGAAGAATTTCAAGCTGTACTGAAAGCATTAGCCAAAACAAGGCATCAGGAATTGATGAAGTAGCTGTTGAAATGTTTAACTAAGCTAATGAAATAATGGAAAAACTCCTTACTATGGGAACTTGAAAATAGCTACTTGGCCAACTGACCGGAAGAGATCCATATTCGCACACATTCCAAAGAAAGGTGACCCAACTGAATGCTCAATTTATAGAACAATGTCACTGATATTGTATGTAAGTAAAATTTTGCTGAGGATCATCCCACAATCATTGATAGGGACCCGCCAGAGGTTATGGATACATACAGAGGAGGACATGGATCAAGAGATATTGTTTCTTATGGGAACTGGATCTTGGTTCAAAGCAAGAATACCAGAAAGATATTTATTTGTGTTAGATTGGCTGGGCCAAGGCATTCGACTCTGTAGGTAATAACACATTTTGGATAGCCTTGAATGAACAGGTATTCCAGAACACTTCATTGTGCTCCTTTGGAACTTGGATCAAGAGGCCCTTGTGCAGACAAAAGAAGCGGATACTGCATGGTTAAAAATCAGGAAAGGTACCCGTAAAGGTTGCGCCCTCTCATGAAACTTACTCAATGTATCTATTGAGCAAATCCTCAGAGAATCTGGATTATAGATTCTCTGGTTATAGAACAATGTGGCATTAACTTTGTAGGAAAGCTTATTAAAAACCTGTGATATGCAAATGATAGGTTGCTGAAAGTTAGAAAGGCTTGATGTACTTGCTGATGAAGATAAAAATTGCAGTCTTCAGAATGGATTATGATTCAAGGAAGTCCAAAATCCTCATAACTGGACCAATAGGTAACATCATGGTAAATGAAGAAAAGGTTGAGGTTGTCAAGGTTTTCCTCTTGCTATTAATCATGATCAATGTTCATGAGAACAGTCAACAGTTCAAAAGATGCATTGTATTGGGTAAATCTGCTACACAAGATCTCTTCAGAGTGTTGAATAGCAAGGGTGTTTCTTGACCCACGCCATCGTATTTTCAATTGCCTAATATGTATGTGAGCATTGGTCATGGAAAAAAGATTGAAAAAGAATCGTTGGGTTGAGCTGTGGTGTTAGCAATGAACATTGAAAGTGCTATGGACTCTTATAAGGACAAACGAATCTTTCTTGCAAGACTTAAGACTGGGGTGCTGTTTAGAGGCAAGGATGGTGAGGCTTCATCTCACACACTTTAGACATGTTTTCAGGAGAGGCCATTTCCTGTAAAAGGATTTCATACTTGGTTAAGTAGAGGGGCAGCAAAACAGGAAGGCTCTTCATGAGCTAGATTGACACATTGGCTGCAACAATGGGCTCAAATATAGAAATAATTGTGAGGATGGCACCAGACCATGTAGTATGAAGTTAAAT
>NW_022103906.1:72731107-72734377 GCF_000313985.2 Echinops telfairi | reverse complement strand
ATATATATTAAAGTCATCGAGAGCATGAGAGATATAAAAGAGATATTACAATGATGCAGTCAGACACATTACATGGTAGCATTGCTCACCTCCACCCCACTTGGTGGTCCTCATGGGGGGAACCCAGTTATGAGAGCAGGAGCAGCCTTGGGACCAAGAACTGGGGAGCCTCTCCTGGCCCAAGAGCCAGAGAGGGCCCCGGGAATTGGGTAGAGCCTCGTGGGCTCTGGAGAGAGCTTCTCTTCATTGCTAGACAATCATTATATATCACTTTAGGGGGACATGATTATAGAATCACACGTCACAGAAAGGGGCAGTACAATAGGCAAACACATTGTAGGAAGGGGATCTATAATAGGCATAAGCATAACAGGAAGGGGATGAGCTAGGGGTGTGCCCATAGGAATGGGAAGGGCTAGGGTTATACATGTGACAAGATGGATGGACACTAGATTTATGATGGCAGCTAACCTTGGTCATCCTTGGGTGGGTATGACCTCTCAGGTATCTCCTACAAGGAAACAGACAACAACTATCCTTATCAGAAGGGAGTGAGTCCAACTTGTTGTGGGATAAACAGTGGTGTCTGCTTGGTCTAGATGGCTGATTGCTCTTAGGGAGAATGACCCCTAATCTACTCCTGATGACCTCCAAGTGTATAGTCATTCTCAAGCAACTAAGTCTGGCATATATTTGGGGGAGACCGCTTGAGAGAAATCCTTCTGTTTCCCACAGGACCAGGCAATGTTTCATTAGGTCGTGCATAGGGTTGCTGTGGGTCAGAACTGATACTCTATCACATAACAACAATAGTGTCCAAGGCAGTAGATCTTTATAGATGCTGATTGCCACATCTAGCTCTCACAATAAGGGAGAGGAAATTATAAACAAAAATTCTATCTTATCCTGCACAAAATGGGATAACCTACACAATCAAGTCATATTAAATAGGGATTATTTATTTTTGTACCCGTTGCCATAGTGAGTACTCAATAATGTCAATAAATTTTAGTGAAAAAACAACACCAATAATAATAATTTCAAGTCAACCATGAAAGAGAATATCTTGAATTAAGTAACACAGGGAAAATACTCTGCACAGCAAACATACAACATAATACACATATATTTACATTACCTATAGAAAAACCGGAGGTAACTAAGAAAATTTCTGATCTCAATTTCTCTATCTCTTTCTACAAGACACACATTCATGTATTGAATTAATCTAAACTTATATTGAATTGTAGGTATCAGTTCAATATAGTTTAAATAGGATATTATGTATGAGTGTTCTATTTTTAATTGTTAATATTGAAGTTTTATATTTAGGCAAGAGATGAAACTGAGCTAGAGTTATAATTATATTTAAAATCTAAATGATTTTCATACACATACATAGAATAATTAATTTTAGAAAAATTGAGAGGCTTTAAGGTACTATGAAATATAACCTTTTATCAAAATTTGTGTATACTACATTTTCACACTTGTTTTATAGAGATTCTAAAGAAAACGTATGCTAAAATTTTTATATTTTGCACAATTTTATTAAAATATACTAAAGTAACTTGTGGTATATTTCACATCATAGGAAAATATATTATTTTATTGAGTTTATAGCAATGCACAATCCAAATTATAGGTTTGATTTGACATTTTTTTGTTGTTACCTAGTCATCTATTACAACATAGAAGAATATTCACTTCTGCTCCTGTAAAGATTTGCAGCTTCAGAAAGCCAAAGGGCTTTTCTAATTTGTCCTTCAGGATGGCTATGAGTCATGATTGATGTCAGGTTTTTTATCCTTTGAAGTTGAGCTTTAAAAATATAGCATGAACAGAGAAGACGGGAGTAAATGAAGGGAGAGGAAGAGAGAGTGGAACACACCCTGGCCCATCAAGCCTTGAGGATGATATTCCCCCTCAGAGCAGCCAATGCACAGAGAGGACCATAGGGCCAGCCCCAATATGAAACACAATGTCCCCCACTGACTCATAGCACTAAGGGAACAACAATGGAGACAGTGTAGGAATTACAACCAATCTGACCCCACCACACTGAGGTGAAACACTAAGGGTATCCAACAGAAAGCAAGAGGCACAGAGCAACGAAGGCCCCAGGGAGTACCAAAAATAGACTTTGGTGCCAAGGCATGGCATCCCATCAGACTAGACTGGAAAACACTCCTAAAATCAAAAAACCGACCTTGAATTATTTACAGGCTTTTCTTTTTTTGTCTTTGTTTTCTTTTGTTGCTTTGTTTTGCTCTGTTTTCTTTTCTGTGCATATTACTATCTCTGCAGGTCTATCTAGATAATATAGACTGGATAAATAATCTGGAGGAGAAAACAATGGGCCAGAAGTTCCAGGGGGACATAGGAGAGCGGGAGGCAGGGGAAAGGAAGTGGGTGTTAACAAACCCAGGGACAAGGGAATGACAATTGATTCAAAATCAATGGTGAGGAGGGTGTAGGAGGCCTGGTGGGGCTTGATCAAGGGCAATGTAATCAAGAGAAGTACTGAAACCCAAATGAAGGTTGAACATGATAGTGGGACAAGAGGAAAGTAAATGGGGAATAGGGGAAAGAACTAGGAGGCAAAGGGCATTTATAGAGGTCTAAATACAGGCATGTACATATGTAAATATATGAAGATGGGGAAATAGATTGGTGTGCATATATTTACAGGTTTAGTATTAAGGTAGCAGATGGACATTGGGCCTCTACTCAAGTACTCCCTCAATCAAGAACATTTTGTTCTATTAAACTGGCATTCCATGATGCTCACCTTCTCAACATGATCGCTGAAGACAAAGTAGGTGCATAAGCAAATGTGAAGAAAGTTGATGTTGCCCGGCAATTAAAAGATATAGCGTCTGGAGTCTTAAAGGCTTGAAGATAAACAAGCAGCCATCTTGCTGAGAAGAAACAAAGCCCACATGGAAGAAGAACACTAGCCTGTGTGATCACGAGGTGTCAATAGGATCAGGTATCAGGCATCAAAGAACAAAAAATCATATCATTGTGAATGAGAGGAAGGGCAGAGTGGAGACCCAAAGCCCAACTGTAGGCATCTGGACATCCCCTTAGGGAAGGGTTGCGGGGAGGAGACGAGCCAGTCAGGGTGCAGTAGAGCACCAAGGAAACCAACAACTTTCCTTTAGTCCTCTAATGCATCCCTCCCCACCCCCACTATCATGATCCCAATTCTTCCTTACAAATCAGGCTAGACCAGAGCTGGAAACACAGGGAATTCAGGACAGATAA
>NW_022103906.1:72719484-72731007 GCF_000313985.2 Echinops telfairi | reverse complement strand
CCACCACCCCACTATCATGATTCCAGTTCTACCTTAAAAATCCGGGTAGACCAGAGGATGTACACTGGTACAGATAATAGCTGTAAACACAGGGAATCCAGGACAGATAAACCCCTCAGAACCAATAATGAGAGTAGCCATACCAGGAGGGTAAGGGGAAAGTGGGGGAGAAAGGGGGGACTGATTACAAGGATCTATATATAACCCCCTACCTGGGGGATGGACAATAGAAAAGTGGGTGAAGGGAGACATTGGACAGTGTAAGATATGACAAAATATAATAATTTATAAATTATCAAGGTGGGAAGGGAGGAGAAAAAAGGAGGAGAGAGGAGCTGATACTGAGGACTCAAGTAGAAAGAACATGTTTTGAGAATGATGATGGCAACAAACGTACAAATGTGCTTGACACAATGGATGGATGTATGGCTGTGATAAGAGTTGTATGAGTCCCCAATAAAATGATTAAAAAATAAATTAAAGCATGTTGATTTCAGACATATTGAATTGGAAGAAAGCCAATGGGTATAAAGTGAATTTGCTTGACGTTGGTTAAGTAATGTTCAATTTGACTAATGAGGTGTTTAAACAAATGTTCCATTAATTATATTTGCATTTCACATATAAAAGAGCAGTTTTATTCACACTGTAACTGTTAAATATAATTTTCAATCAAAGTCGTTTGAGCCATTCACATTTTAGCATTTTTTTTACTAAATTTATTCATGAAGTGACCCCTATAACAACTTTAGATTTTTCTCCGCATCCTTTCAAACTCATATACATAATACACTTATGTTTCTTAAACACATTATCATTTGAGACAAATAAACTTGTTTTTCTGTGTTTTGTTTTTTAAGCTTTAATTTGGGTTGGTCATAATGGCCATTAATTTAGTCTCTAACCTCTCATTTCCAAAACTTGCACAGCCTCTGGGTCATAGTAGTGGATAAAATCTTAAAAATAGTAAAGTCAGAATAAAATATACTTATTCTCCTAATTAAAAAGCAGGAATTATTGATTCATTAATAATTTTTTTGTAAAGGATCACTTTTAATAGCCTCAATTTTTTATTAAAATATAGTAGCTTGAATTTTTCACTTTTTCTTGCAATGAAGAAAAGAGTATTCTTAGGATAATGATATCTAAAAAACTGTCAATTACTTCAAATGAAAGAAAAATGAAGCAGGAAAAACTAGTAAATTAAATATATACATATATGCAAAACATCAATTTAGTTAATTTTGATGAATTATTTTAGTGCAAATAAGATTTATGAATATTGATTTTATATTACATAGTGTCAGGAATAAATTGATATCATTTAATAGTATCCGTAAGTTTTCTCAAGGAAAAATTTCAGTGAGTTTTGGTTATATTGGTGCTTCTGAGTTGGATACACAAATATGTATTAAAAATCAGTATTATAAAAAAAGAATCATTATTATATGGGCATAATTTAAAGATGATATGTTAGACAGGGTTCTCTAGAGAAACAAACCAGGTCATTTATATGGATAGATAGATGATAGCTAGATAGCTAGATAGATAGATGATAGATAGATAGATAGATAGATAGGTAGATAGATAGATATAGATAGATAGATAGATATACAGCACAAAGGAATATAACAGCTAATTAGTCCACACAGCAGTACAGAGGGCTTAATTCAACTCACTTCTATGAAACAGTTAGTATACTGGAAGTTCTTCAACTGGGTCCAAGGTCAAGGAAGGAGACATTTGAGTCTTCTGTAGAGCAATGCAGGGAGTCCAGGCACAGGCAGCAAAAAGCAGAGCGGGTCACCAACAGGCAGCCATTGGGCATCCCACAGGTAGTGTAGCTCACAATTGGTCCAATCACCAGATAGCAAGAGAGAGAGAGAGGAACGGATCACCGAGCCATTTATCTCTTTGCCCTCCAATCAAACTGCAACCTTATTAAGCCCACATGTTCCTATTGGCCAGGTTGACACAATAAACATACGTATCACAGTCTACCCCTTGCCAACTTGGCACCTGTACACAATTCCTTAGCCATATAGAATTTACAGACATTAATGAAATCACATTTGCACCTAACATCAAACATCTCTCATACATATAAATGATAACACACTAAATCTAATTGTATCTTGTACATCATACATGAACAAAGGAAAGATATTCAATAAGCATAATTAAAGAAGATAAACTGACAATCACAATCTTTGCTTTTGCAAATTGATCATGTATTCATAACTGATAGGTAGAACTACCTTTTGCTACGACCCATTCTGTATGACCTTTGCTCTTGGCCAGCACCTAAGCCGGCCGTGATTCTTTGCCTGCTGCAGTGACCCAGATCTTCATTCCTGATGGCTCTGGTCATTAGATGTCCTGTCAGGATTGGGTTGCTGTAGTTTACCCTTTACTTTAATCACATGGCATGTAGTACTGAGAGGCGACCAATGGGATCTCCTGGATTCCAGACATATTCTTCTTTACCTCCATTATGTAACATCAGTCCAATTTCTCCTTAGTAATCAGGATCAATCACACCACTCAGTATAGTGACACCCTTCCTGACCTGTTGATCCAAAGGCATGAGAAGCCCAAGGTGGCCAGGGAACATTCTCAGCTGCCAGTTCAGTGGAATCAGTGCTGTGTTTCCAAGTGGGAGAGTCCCTTCCTTCAGGACCAGGACCTCCAGGCCTGAGGAACACAGGGTTGCTGGGACAGGAAGCAAAAATGCTTCAAGTGGGTCACTAGGGGTAATAGTGAGTGGTGCCATGCCAGCTTCCACTCCTTGGTTCCCAGACCCACGAATTCTGGCTATTGGAGACACAGCACCATATATTGGCTGCTGGTTTCGAGCGTATATAGCCTCCTGGAGAACATTGTCCCAGCCCCATAAGTTGTTGCCACCTAGTTGGCACCATAATTGTGTCTTTAGGAGGCCATTCCATCATTCTATCAAGCCAGCAGCTTCAGGATGATGAGGAACATTATACAACCAATAGGTTCCCCACATTTCATTTGCTGTGAAGTGAGCTCCTTGATGTGAAGCAATGCTATGTGGGATGCCATGCCAGTGGATGAGGCATTCTGTAAGTCCACAGATTGTAGTTTTGGCAGAAGCATTGCATGCGGGGAAGGGGAATCCATATCCAGAGTAGGTGTCTTTTCCAGTAAGAACAAAATGCTGTCCCCTCCATGATAGAAGTGGTCCTATGTAATCAAGCTGCCACCAGGTTGCCAGTTGATCTCCCTGAAGAATGGTCCCATATCTTGGACTTAATGTTGGTTTCTGCTGCTGGCAAATGGGTTACTTAGCAGTGGCAGTGGTTAAGTCAGCCTTGATGGGTGGAAGTCCATGTTGCTGCACCCATGCATAACCTCCATCCCTGCCACCATGTCCACTTGGTTCATGTGCCCATTGGGCAATGGCAGGAGTGAGTGGTAGAGGAAAGAGGAGAACTAGTCTCCACAGTGCATGTCATCTTATCCACTTGATTGTTAATGTCCTCCTCTTTAGAGGTAACCCTTTCATGAATGTTTACATGAGACACAATTATCTTTACTTTCTTGACCCTTTCATAGAGGTCTATTCGCATATCTCTTCCCCACACCTCCTTGTTACCAATTTTCAAATCATGTTCCTTCCAATTTCCTGACCATCTGGCCAAGCCATTAGCCACAGCCCAGGGGTCAGTATACAGTCTCATATTTGGCCATTTCTCCTTCCAGGAAAACTAAACTGCTGGGTGCACTGCCAGGAGTTCTGCCCATTGGGAGGCTTTCCCTTCACCACTCTCCTTTAGGGAGATCCCAGAAAGGGGCTGTAGTGCTGCTGCTGTTCACTTATGAGTGGCACCTGCATATCATGCAGAGCCATCTGTAAACCGAGCATGAATTTTCTGTTCTTCAGTTAAAGTATGGTAAGGAACTCCCCAGGAGGCCACAGGTTCAGACTGGGAGAAGGAAGGTACTGTGACAGGAGTGGAGTCTGTGGGCATTTGGGTCACTTCTTCATGCAGCTTACTTGTCCCTTCAGGTCCTGCTCTAGTCTGATCTCATATATACCACTTCCATTTAACAATGGAGTGTTACTGTGCAGTCCAACTTTATGTCTCTGTGGGCCAGACAGTACCCAGTTCATGATGGGCAGTTCAGGCCTCATGGTGACTTGGTGGCCCATGGTGAGGCGCTCTTTCTATCTCCACTAAGGCCCAGCAACAGGCCAACAGCTGCTTTTTAACAGGGGAGTAGTTATTTGCAGAGGATGGCAGGACTTTATTCACAAATCCTAATAGTCTACACTGTGATTCACCAATAGGGGCTTGCCAAAAACTCCACACTACAACTCTGTCTACAACTAACACCTCTAGCACCATCGGGTCAGCTAGATCATATGGCCCCAGTGGCAAAGCAGCTTGCATGTCTTTTCTTGTTCTGGGTCCCACTCAAAACTGGAGGCCTCTGTGTCACTTGATAAATAGGTCAAAGTAGAACACCCACATGAGGGATTGGTTGCCTCCAAAATCCAAAGAGGCCCAGTAAGAGTTGTACCTCCAGTTTAATTGTTGGCGGGGGGACGCATAGTGGCAGGTGCACAAGCTTATTCTTCACTGTAGTAAGAATGTCTTCACATCCCCTCAGAAATGGACCCCCAGAAATTTTACTGAGGTGGAGGGTGCCTGAATCTTTGTTGGGTTAATTTCCCAACTTCCTGAATTCAGATGTTGTACCAATGAATCTAGAGTCTTTGATACATCCTCCTTAGTGGATTCAATCAGCATAATGTCGTCAATATAATGGACTAGTGTCACATTTTGCAGAAGATACAGGCAATCAAGGACCCTTAGGACTAAATTATGGCACAGGGCAGAAGAGTTGATTTATTCCTTAGAGTGTATTGTTGCCCCTGCCAGCTGAAGGCAAACTGCTTCTGGAAGTTCTTTGAGACTGGTATTAAGAAGAAGGCATTGGCCAGATCAATAGCTGCATACCAAGTACCAGGAGCAGTATTAATTTGCTCAAGCAATGAAATTACATCTGGAACTGCAGCTGCAATTGGAGTTACCACCTGGCTAAGTTTACAATAATCCACTGTCATTCTCCAGGATCTGTCTGGTGTTTTTTTTCTGTTGCTTGTTTGTTTTTTTAAGCAGGCCAAATAGGTGAGTTAAACGGGGATGTGGTAGGAATCACCACCCCTGCATCTTTCAAATCTTTGATGGCAGCACTGATCTCTGCAATCCCTCCAGGAATGCGGTATTGCTTTTGGTTTACTATTTTTCTAGGCAATGGCAGTTCTAACGGTATCCACTTGGACTTTCCTTTCATGATAGCCCTTAGTCCACATTTCAGGGATCCAATAAGGGGGTTCTGTCAGTTGCTAAGTATGTCTATTCCAATGATGCATTCTGGAACTGGGGAAATAACCACAGGATGGGTTCAGGAGGCCCACTGGACCCGTGGTGAGGTGTATCTGAGTTAAAACTCATATGCCCCCACTCTGACTGGCAGACCTTTGAAACATTTTGGGTCTCCTGGAATTAGTGCATTTCAAAGCCAGTGTCCGCTAATCTCCAAAAATTTTGATTATTTCATTTTCCCTCAGTAAACAGGCTACAGGTCCCTTTGGGGAAGGCTAGAAGAAAGACTAACAGTATAAACGTCCGGGGAAGTAGCAGGGTCCTTCTTAAATG
Organism: Echinops telfairi; assembly: GCF_000313985.2. Classification (NCBI taxonomy): domain Eukaryota; kingdom Metazoa; phylum Chordata; class Mammalia; order Afrosoricida; family Tenrecidae; genus Echinops; species Echinops telfairi. The sequence goes on along the minus strand of NW_022103906.1, from coordinate 72,725,314 downwards.
GGCCTGACCTTCCTCTCATTCAAGGGATTGTGGGTCTATAAACTGGCTCAGGTCTGGGAATTGATTGAATCATGACCATGACTCTGTATTCTGCCGTTCACCTGATCTAGCATTCTTCCGCCCATATGGATTATGCAAATATTTAGTAGGTTTCCCATGTATTTCACTCCTACGGACACCGTGACTAAGTACACAATGCCATAAGTCCACACAAGACAGGTTGCTTTGATTACTACAGAAACCTTCTGTCCATTATGATAATCACGCCCACCCTGTCTCTGTTGCTTCAGTGCTGACACTTGCCATTTGTGGGGCCCAATCAGCTCCATTGGAGGCAAATGTCCAGCATGAGGGATTATAATAGCTAATTAGTCCACACAGCAGTGCAGAGGGTTTAGTTCAACTCACTTCCATGGGGAACTGTTAATATACTGGAAGTTCTTCAACTCACGAGGACTGCTGGGTCCAACATCAAGGAAGCAGACAGCTGAGCCTTCTGTTGAGCAATTCAGGCAGTTCAGCCATGGGCAGCAAACAGCAGTGCAGGTCACCCGCAGCCAGCCAGATGATAGGATCCAACAATCCCAAGTTCAAGCAATGTATATATCAGCAGTGTGGTGAAGCAGGTCTCGATGGAACCTCAAGATCTAGCAACAGGATCCATGGGTTGGGTGTCCCACAAGCAGTATAGTTCACAATTGGTCCGATCACCAGAGAGCAAGAGAGAGAGTCAGGGCTTGCTGAACCATTATCTCTTTGCCCTCCAATCAAACTGCTACCTTATTAATCCCAAATACTTCTATTGGCCAGGTTGGTATAATAAACCTACCTATCACAGACAACATTTTAATTGATACCAGCACCGTAGAGAATGTGTAGATTCTAATGATCATACCATACAAGATACACATGATAATGATAAGATAAGACAGACAATATTTGGTGGGAGATCCTTGGGATGATTTATTGACTTTTTGATAGAGTTTACATTATGGGAGCTGAGAAAATAGCCTGATTGCAATTTATACTCAGAATTATAGTATTCATCAATGTTCTTATAGGTCCAAATTATAACTAAATCTAATGCATTCTCAAAAATTCTGCTACTAGAAATCCAATGAAATGGAGTAGTAAGGTTGTCAGTGCTATATGGATGAAGAATTCACCTTCCGTATGGCTATAGTTATGTCTTAGTTACTGCTAGGTGTCATTGAGTCCCCAACTCATGGCGATTCTATGCACCACAGAATGAAACACTGCCTGGCCCTCCATCATTCTCACAAGTGTTCCTATGTTGGAGCTCGCTGTTGCTGTCATTGTGTGAATCCATCTTGTAGAAGGTCTTCCTCTTTTATCACTGTCCCTCTCTCTTATCAGGCATGATGGCCATCTCCAAGGACCAGTCTCTCCGAACAATCTGACCAAAGTGTTTAAGATGAAATATCACCATCCTTGCCTCTATGGAGTACTCTGGCTGTACTTCTTCCAAGACAGATGTTATCCTTTCATCAGTGCCTTGTTCTTTCAAAATTCTTTTCCAACACCATGAATTGAATGCATTGATTCTTCTCCTGTCTTACTTATTCAATGACCATCTTTCATATGCATAGGAGGCAACTGAAATACCATGTCTTGGGTCAAGCCAACCTTAATCCTCAAACTAACATCCATGCTTTTCAGGTCTTGTGCAGCAGATTTATCCCATGTGATGCATTGTTCAATCTGTTCACTGCTGATTCCGTGAGCATTGATTAGCAGCCCAATGCATAACCACTACGCAACCAGAGTTCCTCTTTCCACAGATGCAGTTTATTTGATTTCTGTGTATTCTATCTGGAAAAATCCATGTATGTAGTCACTGTCTGTGCTTTTGAAAAATATATTTTCTCTGAACAAGTTGTTGGTCTTGAAAAATTCTATCATGCACCCTCCAGCCTCATTTTTATCACCAAACTGTATCTTCCATCATTTCACCAAACCATTGCTTATTCTTTCTTTCCAAATTTTTCATTCCAATCATTAATAATTATCAATGTGTCTTACATGTTTGATCAATTTTGGACTGAAGATTTTGGTAGAATTCTTCAATTTCTTCAGCACTAGCTTTGGTTTTTGGTGCATACACTTTAATAATACTTGAATTGATTAAATTTCATTAAAGCTTGATAGATATATTTTGATCACAGACAGCACTGCTTCAAGACAGACCTTCAAATGTTCTTTTTGGCAAATGAATGCAAATACATTCCTCTTGATTTTGTCATTCTCTATATAGTACATCTTGGAAACCTAGGATTCAAATATTAATAAGATGTGCACATACAAATAGGAATACTCTACTATACAGCCTAACAGACTGTAGTGGAATAAAATCATAAGGACTTCAAAATCTAAAACAGAACCTGCCTTGGCTAAACATAATTCTGCCACTATTTACAATAGACTTTGTCTTTATATCTTTTATACTAACTTGTTCTAATGCTATGCCCAATTACTACCACTAGATTCATATGTCTATAATATTAACCAAAGTTAGTTTAAGCAAATGGTATTATAACATCATCATAAATGATTCATAGTAAAATCTCATGAATTACAATATGAAATTATAATGATATAAAGTTAACTTGATTAAATTTATATATTCAGGAAGTGTTACATATTGACTTTATTTTTTCACCAAGGCTACTAGAAGTAGCTACTCTGTCCAATTTCTTTATAATTACTCTGCTTTTCATGTTCTGATTAAGAGAGTATTCATGGAAAGATCTACTTGAATCTGAAAAATAATCCCCAAAGAGCAAAAAATGGGAAAAGGACACTTTTCAACTAGTTTTTCTTGTGCTGCTGCATATTACTATGCATTATTAAACTACAAAATAAGATAAATCTATATTAATAAAAAAATCAGAGTTTAAACTAATGCTTCAAATATAGGCTGAAAAAAATTAAATTCACTGAGCAATCAGCTAATTAAAGCCACTAGGCAAGTTGGATTGTTTAATATGGATTGTTTAAAGTACGCAAATAGATGATGCTTCATAAACAGAACAGGTAATGCAGCTCAGAAGGCCTCAGGTCTCACAGGCAACTCAAGGTCTGTGAGCTGCTTCATGGAGGAGAGAGAGAGAAGCCACTATAACAAGCTAATCTAAGTCTAGCTTTGATGACAAGCTTCATCAGAACTAGTGAAATAGGCTCCTTTTCCCGTTACTAATTCCACTGAACCAACCATTAGTTTTACATCAATATTTGGCAACAAAAAGAGCAAATAAAATAAAATAATTTGCTTCAGGGCTGTGCAGTAATCACCACGATCAACTTTGTAATCTTCTCTATCTTATTTTAGACATTGATGTTGACTCATTTTCTTGGCCTCAGGTAATCATTGATTCCATTATTTTCTTCATAATTCTAGCGATCCCATTTTTCCTACACAGATATATATCCAAGACTAGGGCAGACAACAAACAAGGGTCCATCAACAATGGCCTTATAAAATGGTTAGAGAACTGAATCTATGAGAAAGCAGAGGCTATTTAACATTATTATTGGGTGGGAAAAATTGATTAGTAGTTTAAACTCTTGAATATCAAATCAATTGTATGAAATGTAGCCCCCCCACCTAACTTACAAATTAAGAAAATAAATTACTGTGTCTTTTGTGTTTGTTTGTTTCTTCATGATTGACAGAATATAGAAGAACTCTGCCAAATAAAAGGAAAAACACATAACAACATTGGGTTGATAAAGAGATCTGGCCTGGAAGTGTGTGGCCTCCTACTTCATTCTTATTGTAAAGGAGTTCTTTGCTTATCTTGGGTCCCTTACCTTTCCATGTGAAGTTGTTGTTGTTAGGTGTGGCTGTGTCTGTCCGACTCGTATCAAGCGTATGTACACCAGAGTGGTCTACCTTGTACCATCCTCACAATTGTTCTTATGTTTTGATCTTGTCCAGGGCCTTCTCCCTTTTTATGGCCCTCTACTGCACAAAGCATGCTGTCCCGCTCCAGGGTCTGATCTCTCTCTTTAAATCTGTCCAAAATATGTGAGATGAAGTCTCTCCATCCTTGCCTCTAAGGTGCATTCTGGCTGTACTTCTTCTAAGGTAGATTTGTTGGTTCTTTTGGTGGTCCATGGTACTTTCAACACCCTTCACCAGAACCATAATTCAAATGCACTGAATATCTTTGGTGTTTCTTATTTAACACCCAACTCCGTATGAAATTAGTAACTCCTTTGTCCATTTCTTTAAAGAATGAAATTGGGATAGGTATTAGAGTTATATTGTATTTATAGATGGTTTGGGGTAGTATTGACCTTTTCATGTATTATGATTTCCTATCTGTGAACATGGGATACTTTTCCATTTAGGTAGACCTCCTTTGTATTTGTAGTAGTGTTTTGTTTGTACAAACCTTTGGTTTATCTGCTTAGGTTTAATCCTAAAATTTCATTGATTTGTGTGGTTATTGTAAATGGTACTGCTTTCTTGATTTATGTTTTCAGAACTCTCTTTGCTAGTATAAAGGAGTACCATTGATATTTGTATGTTAATGTTAGCTTCTGCCACATTGCTCAATTTTTCCAAAAGGAAAAATAATTAATAAGACCACTGTTCAAAGGGGAAAAACATAAAGATAAAGATATATCAAAGGAAACAGACTTTGAAGTATGCCAAATAGGGGGAGGATAAGGGAGAGGGGATAAAGCAACACACTAGAGCATAGATGGGTGTTAATTTGGGTAAAGTGGAAGATGGTAGTTCATGAGAGGAAGAAGAAAACTCAAGGAGGTGGGGAAGGGCATATTATTGGGTGGGAAAAATTGATTAGTAGTTTAAACTCGATTGTATGAAATGTAGCCCCCCCACCAAACTTACAAATTAAGAAAATAAATTACTATGTCTTTTGTGTTTGTTTGTTTGTTTCTTCATGATTGACAGAATATAGAACTCTGCCAAATAAAAGGAAAAACACATAAAAGATTTAAAAGTGGTACTAAGTGCTTACAGCGATAGAGGAATATGGAAGAGTGGCAGGATACAAAATCAATAAACAGAAGTCGATAGGTTTTCTATACACATTGGACAGTAACATGGAAGAGGGGATTAAGAAGGAATTACCCGTCAAAGTAGCCAAGAACAAACTGAAATACCTAGGAATATATTTAACAAAAAATACTAAAGACCTATACAAGGAAAACTATAAGACCCTACTACTAAAGGAAACCAAAAGCGACTTCCACAAATGAAAGAACATCCCCTGCTCGTGGATCGGAAGGCTCAACATAGTAAGGATGACAATCCTACCTAAAGCACTTTACAAGTTCAATGCCATACCAATTCAATTACCATCAGCCTTCTTCAAAGAATTGGAAAAACTGACCACCAATTTCATATGGAGAGGGAAGAAACCCAGAATTAACAGAGAACTCCTTAAGAAGAAGGATACAGTTGGAGGACTCATCTTACCCGACTTTAATGCCTATTGCACAGCTACAGTGGTCAAATCAGCGTGGTACTGCCACAAAGACAGACACTCAGACCAGTGGAAAGAATAGAAAACCCAAGAATAAAACCATCAGCATATACACAACTGATCTTTGACAAGGGCCCCAAAACTATCAAGTGGGAAGCGGATTCCCTTTTTAACAAGTGGTGCTAGAAACAATGGATATCCATATGTAGAAAGATGAAACAGGACGTTTACCTCACCCCATGCACAAGAATAAGCTCAAAGTGGATTACAGACCTAGAAGTTCAACCCCAAACCATCAGGACCATGAAAGAGGGTATTGGGACTAACCTCAGAGCACTGGCCCAGGGAAC
>NW_022103906.1:72672526-72716057 GCF_000313985.2 Echinops telfairi | reverse complement strand
AATAATGAGGGCAACAAATGTATAGATGTGCTTTACACAATTGATCTATGTATTGTGATGAATTGTATGAGCCCCAATAAATTGATTTAAAAAATGGTACTGTGTCTTTTCATTTTATGATTAAAAAGCATGCAACTAAGAACATATAGTTATAATATGTTCAATTATTTAAAATTTAATTGGGCATGCTATTGTTTGTCAAATAGACTGAAAGCTTCACAAAATTTCATATGTATTAATGTTTAAATGATCATGCCTACTTGAGACAGGGTGAATAGATGTTGAATGAAAGAATGAATGAATTTTAAACTTCAGGGTGTTAGTAATACAAACATTTTAAAAACAATTTAATTGCAAATGTATTTTAGCTGATGCTTGAATAAGCACTCAGAGTTCAATCTTTTATCTTTCAAATCCCAATCGGACAGCAATCTATTCATTTATTAATGGAGGCCATATATGGGAGTATCTAATTTATTCTAGATATATGAAAAAAAATTAAAAAAGCTAATACAACAGTAAAATGAATAGACAAATAATAGTTTTCATTAAACTTAAATGTTAGTAGAGAATACAATAATCCAAATAATTATAAAAATAAATAATGGTAGTTTAATGGAGTCTAGTGTAAATAATGCAAAAGCATAATACAGTTTCCGCTGAAACAAATTTTTTCAATTGAGTCAGGATTAGTCATTGAAGTGGTAGAGAGTGTTGACAGCAAAGAGAAGAACATCCACAAGACTGGAAATAATAAGTGACTTCACGAATCTGAGGAAGTGAAAAACAACCGAATTTGATGTGATTCTTACTTAAAGATCTCTAATATATCATGTAAAATTATGCTGGTATTCAATTGCTATTTTTCAAGAGATATGTTGTCAAAAATACTTTTTTATAGGTGTTTATATCTCTATTGTAACCACTAACTGTTCAGTTAACAGTGAAAGACAACCATTTTTATCATCCAGGGACTCCATTAATTATCATAGATAATATGCATATAGTCATGATGAGTTGATGCTAACTTAATGGTATAGGTCGATGGATTAGCACAGAAATAATGAAAGAAAGCAATAATTTAGGATGGATTAAAATAATACTTTAAGACACCTTCAAGGATTTGGTTTTGTTCCAAGGACAATTGGATATCATGAAAGAGTTATAAGAAAATGCATGAAAAGACAGTACTGTTAATCAGATCATTATAGTTGTAATAAAGAAATTGAATTGCAGTTGAAAAAATAAATGTAGATGTTTAAAAATAAAGTGGACATTGACTGGAGCCTAATTCATGATGATTCACAGATGTGAACCAGCCTGGACTTAGCTACTTCTACCACTGTGTGAGCAATTTCCTCAATATGAATGTATTTCCATATGTATCACTGGTTTTGCTTCTCTACAGAACCCAATCTAACACAGAGGTCTTCCTTTGGGGGTTTGTTTTGCTGATCTTCTATCAAGCATGAGGGCTTTCTGCATGGGCTAGTCTTCCTGGATAACAGATCTACAGTCTGTGTGGTGAAGTCTCATCATCTTTGCCTCTAAGGAGCATTCTAGCTGCACTTTTTCATTCTTGTCTGTACACATTTGTTCATTCTTTTGTCAGTCCATATATAGTCAACATTCCTTGCCAGCATTAAAACAGAAGTAGATCATTTTTCTTTGGTCTTCCTTACTCATGGTCCAGCTTTCACATGGATATGAGGTGATTGAAAATACCACAACTGGAGCAAGATGATCCTTAAATTTGAGTTTATCTTTTCTTTCTTGCACTTAAAAGAGTTTTGTGGTTTTTTTTGCAGTAGATTTATTTACATAATGCACTATATCCTTTGATTTATTGATAGCTACTTCCATGGGCACTGATTGTGGACCCAATAAAACTGAAAATGTTTGACAAAGTCAATCTTTTCTCTGTGGATTATAATGCTGCTTGTTGGTCAAATTTTGAGGATTTTTGTATTCTATATGTTGAGATGTGATCCATATATGTAGCCATCTATATCGAAGGCTATAGATTTTCACCAGCAAATGTTTCAAGTTCTCTTTCTTTTCAGCAGCAAGATTGCATCAGCTGCATATTGAAGTTTGTTAATGAGTCTCCTTGCTCATTCTTGATTCTGAGTCCGTTATCATGTAATCTAGATTCTCTTATCAGTTTTTCAGCATATAAATTGATTGAAAATGATGAAAGGATACAACTTTAATGTACACCTTTCTTGAATTCATTAATGAAATATTTCTTTGTTCTTTGCAAATGACTGCTTCTTTATTTATGTAAAGGTCCCACATGTAGATAATTAAGTTCTACTTGAACACATATGGCATCTCCATGAGTCAGAATAAAATTAATAAAGTTAATTTAATTAATTAAAAATTAGTTAATTGAAAGAAAATTGTGTGTGATGTGAATTATTATTAAAACCATTGCCAAAGGGTAGAGGGAAACCATTTGATGTGATTCATTTGTATCATGCTTATTGTACATGGGAAAATATATATGCATATGGACTAAGAATCATGCCATTTAAACTATTGAAATGTACTTTTTATAATAATAAAAAAGACAGGATTCTGAAGAGTTATTCACATTTATACTGTACTCCTGTATTATTAGTCTCAATCAGAGCTCCCAGCCCAATTGGGTTTCATATAAGGACATTTTCACTCGAAAGCGGTCCAGAAATCTTTATGAAATAATTCGCTCTGTGTAAGTTCATGTCTGATGGAAGCAGCCTCATGAAAGGAGATACTTATAATAATTGTTTGCATCTTTCATCAGAAAGACTATAAAATTATTAACAACTTGTAACAATATCACAAATTATGCAATGTGACAATTTCACAAATATTTTAAGTAAATGGTTGCTTCATGCTCATGAACTGGCAATAACTTTTTGTCTAACTATTAATTATCCTGAATAACATTGTTGGCGGTTGCTACCGGTAGGTATCATCCTATTGGCTCTGATTCGTATCAATCCAATGCAGAACAGAAAGGAATGGTGCCCAGTTCTGCGCTGTCTTCATAATTAAATTGATTTTATTGATAACTATGTTTATGTTTGAGTTCATTATTGCAGCCATGGGGTCAGTAAAGCTCTTTGAGATCTTCCTCTTTCCCACTGACTCTATATGGAAGTCGGAAAGCATGATGCACTTTTCCAGAGATTGTCTCCCCCGAAAAAATGGTCAAAATATATGAGATAAAGTCTTTCCATCGCTGCTTATAAGGAGCGTTCAAGGTGTACTTCTTCCAAGACAGATTTGTTTGTTCTTCTGTCAGTTCACAACACTTTACCGATTCTTCCCAACATCATCACTCAAATATATCCATTCTTAGAATTCTTTATCATCATTGGTTCTTAAGCACATGCTACCTATTGAAATGGCTGAACGTTTACTGGTTCTTTTGGTACGGTGTTTCTGTGGATGATTTACCTTCTGTTTAGTATTTCCTACATCATTAAGTATTGTGCCCATAGAGTCTTTAAATATTGCTATTCTAGACTTGAATTTTTCTTCAGTTCTTTTGACCTGAGATATGCTGGGCATGTTCTTCATCTGCAATTCTAACCTCAGGTATTTGCACATTTCATTATTGTATTTTATCTTCAAGATACTCCTTTAAAATTTCCTACCCAGTTATTTGACTTCACTATTTCTTTCTTTAGCTACTCTACACTTAATAGCAGATTTCAGTCTCTTCTGACATCCACTTTAGTATTTTCTGATATAAAAATCTATATAATGGTTTTATTGGCACATAATTGACATAGCACACACTTCAATAGGTCAATCATATCATATTCAAGATATTTGTACAATCATTACCATATCAATTTTATAACACGCGCCCATGATTCAATCACCTTTAAAATGAGTTATGCAATAACAGTCAGTTCTAGTAATCCCTCCCCCTCCTGTCTTCATTTCCCACTCCCCAAATCCTCCTTCCCTCTATATCACCCACACCACCCCTGCATCCCCTATCAATTTCTGTTATTATTACTGTGCATCCACTCCTCCTGTGGGTCACAAACTGGAAAGCCCAACAGAAACAATTAAAATCAAATTTGAAATAAGGTGGTAAGGATAAAATAATAATGATGTACATACAAAATACAAATAATGAGTAAGAAAGAAAAGACCCACATCAAACTTTGCATAAGCCAGGGAAGAAATTTCTGTCATGGAACCAGTTAGAGATACTTGCACACAGAACTTGCACTCAGGTCTGGTCTACAGGGAGGTCATCTGGCTACTCACTGAGTTCATTGGCATAGTCAAGATTACAATGATCTCTGCCTGACAGCAAGGCTGTTCCAGACTCTTGTCTGTGTCTAGAGCATATCTGGCAGTGGCTCAGTCTAACCAGAGACCCTACAGATGGGTTTGGAGCTCTAGCTGTCCTCCGTAGCCTTCTACAAATTGGATTTTCAGAGTTTTAGCTCTGATACTTCTACCTTCACCATATTTGAATTTTTTAAACTATTATCTTTGGATCATATAAGTTGGTATGCTTCTTCCATGTGGATTTAGTTGACTCCTCACTTAGAAGGCTGCTTGTTTGAATACAAGCCTTTAAGACACCAGGCACTATTTCCTTGATAGTGGGCACCATCTACTTTCTTCACCACACTTTGCTGTAGCAACCTTATCTTCAGTGATCCTTTCATGAAGTGAGTATGGAGCAGGGCCATGTTATCATAACTGAGTATTCTTGAATTTCAGCAAGAGCTAAGTAATAGCCCAGACTTCATCTGCTTGTCTATGGGGTTTGCACATTTCATGTTTACTTTTGCTGATGTAATATGACAGAATCACAACCCTACGATATCAACTGCATTGATAACAGCCAAAAGCTAACCAGCAGGCAAACAAACAGAACATACACACCTAAAAAGAGAAATAAGAAAGAACAAAAACTAAATCACAAAAAAGCAAGCTACAAGCAGGAAAGCAAAAATCTCGACTTTGATATGTTCTTTCTTTCTTGTCTTTTAAATTACCTTTGGATTCCTTCCCGTATGGTGGGTTTGAAGTCATCTCATGTTCAATGTGTGAAATATGTTGCTGAGATGCTCTTGATAGTGAGATGGCTTCTATTCAACACTTCACCTTGGCTCTGACGGTCTTAACTTTTCTTCAACTTCAACCTGTGCTTACATATAAGCAATTAAGGGTATGTACCACAATGGGCCACTGGTCTCATTTTGGCTGGTTATTGAGCTTCGCCTTTGTCTCTTCCTGTAAATGTTGCACATTTGATTTCTGTGTGTTCCAAATGGCAAATCCCATGCACACTGATGTAATTTCCACTGTTGAAAAGGTATTTGCAATGAAAACCTGTTAGTCTTGCAAAATTCAATTTAATCTCTGGCTTTATTTTCTTCATCAAGGACATGTATTCCAGCTACTCTTCCTCCTTTTGTCCCAATTTCACATTCCAATCACCAATAATTAGCAGTGGGTTTTTATTGTATGTTTGATCTATTTTAGACTGAAGAAATTTGTAGAATTCTTCAATTTCTCCATCGATATAGATTTAGAGCTTTGTATGTAAAATTGAATAATAGTTGTAGTAGGAAACTCTGGTAGTATAGTACATAATGAGTTGAGCTCTTAACCATAAGGTGGTGTGGCAGTCACCTAATCTGGTGTCAATTTAAGGATTAAGATTATAGGGGTGGAGTCTAGGCTGTGAATCTGGAGATAGCCAATGAGACTTCTGTGGGAATGGCCTTCTCCTGAGAATTCTGGGAAATCTGGTACTTCCTCCTTGAAGTCGGAAGACACCTCTCTCTCCCTGCCACACCCTGGGAGACATAGCAGCTGACAAGACACATGGACCCACCCTGATGCAGAGACCCCTTCCAGCACTGAGATGTTTCCAATGACACTGGATCCAAAGACTTTCTACCCACTGGCCTGTGATCTTCTACCTTCGGCATCATTGCATGCATTTCGTGAGTCTGAAGAGGACTTTATAGATTGGTATCAGACAAATGGGCTAATACCAGACTTATGGACTTGATCTGGACTGGGCTGGGATGTTTTCTCAGTGTTCAATTGCTCTTGTATATAAACCTCTCCCATATATATATGTGCGTGTTTATGAATTTGTTTCATATATATATATATATATATGTTTATGAATTTGTTTCTCTAGTTTACCCAGACTCACATAGGTGGGAAGTTCCAATCCAACAGTTGCTCTAGAGGAGGAGGATGCTTTTGATTCCTGTCTCAGAAAATCACAAGGGTGGTTCTTTTCAGTCATGTTTATTTGCTATTAGTCAGAATGGACTTGATAGCAGAGAGAGCTTGTACTAACTATTCCTCATCAAGATATATATATATATAGATATGATACTATTACAGACTGCATTGAACTTCAAAGTAGATCTTGAACTCTTCTTTTTGATGATAAATGCAATGCCATTGCTCTTGAATTTGTTATTCCTTGCACAGTAAACTATATGATTATATGATTCAAAGTGGCCAATACCAGTCAGTTTCAGCACACTAACATTTAGAATTTGGATCTTTATAAATTCAATTTCATTTTGACTATTTTTAATATTCCTAGTTTTGTGACTTGTACATTCCATGTTCTGATTATTAATGGATGCCTATTGCTATTTCTTCTTATTTTGTGTAGTGTCCCATCAGCAAATGAAGTTCACATCATTATGGTTCACTCTGTTAGAGGTGTTAGCTCTTCTCCAGTTGTATTTTCAGGGCCTTCCATCTAAGTGGCTCATTTTAGAGATCTATATCTGACTGTGGTAAATGGTCCTATTCATTTAATTTTCAGTGTTTATCTCGTAGAATTGGACAGCCTATTCCTTCTTAATGGTCATTTCTTAGTCTGGAAGCTCTGCTGAAACCTATTCACCTTGAAAGACCCTGCTAGTACTGTTAATGCCATTGACATACCTTGTAACATCACAAAAATATGCAAGCCAATACAGAATGACAAACTGACAGAGAAATGATGGTTGGATAATATATATTACCTTGAATATATTTAAGTATGATGGTAATATATGTGCAAGTACGCTTAATACAATTAAATGATGGGTTATTGTAAGATTTGTAAGAGCCCCCACTAAAATGATTAATTAAAAAATAAATTAAAGTGTAGATGTGTATTTATGTTTATATAGCCTTTTAAATTTTAGTTTGTATGATAAAGCTAAAGTATTCGTAGACAAATTTAGTAAAGTTTCTTCAACTTCTCTTTTTTTTCATCTTACTATTGACTCCTAATTTTTCTATTTATTATTATTTTAACAACAGCATTAATATCTATGTAAGATCAAATTTTATTAAACAGCATTTGGCATATAGTTCATTTATCACACAATTCAATAGTTCAGTCATATTAATGAGATGTATAATCCTCTCCACGATTGATTTTAGCACATTTACTTCTTTCTTATACCCATTATCATCAGCTCCCCAACTCCCCTCAACCCACAGAGCCTACAAGACAAAATCCACGCAGTAACTATCTCTCCAGTTCTACCTATCCTGGATTTCATACATAGAAAATGATAGACATCAAAGTAAAGAAAACAAAACAACACAAAACTCACTGCACTTGGTGTAATGACAATGCTATTCACATCTCTAGTCTGTGGTCAGAGCTAATCCACTAGAAGCTTAATCCACACACAGACACTCTGAATAGATTTCGCGCTCCCACAGTCATCCACAGCCTTCTGCAAACTGTGTGTTTCCCATTTAAGCTCTGATATCATTCTCTACTTTGGGGCTGATTTTTATCATTCACAATTCACATTCACAATTCTTGGATCGCACAGGCTGGTGTGCTTCTTCTCACTCAACTCAATGCCATTTACATTAAGTTAGCATCAAGTCAACTTTATTACATTGACTTTATTTATCTTTTATTAATGAAATCCTTGGTTGGCAAAAATGGTTAAGCACTTTATTCATTGAATAAATGATAGTTGGAATATAGTCATAGGCATATTTTTTTTTCAGGAAAAAATCGGTCTGGCAATCTATTTCTTCAGAAAAACAAACAAGACAGTTATACTATGACCCCCTGGGGGTTCCCAAGAATCAGAAGCAGATGAAATCAGATTAGATTTCTTTCACTTCCTCAGATGTATTAAGCCACATATCACATCCAAGCTTCTACATAGAAAGCCCAGTCTTTCTCCCGCCAAGCTGCAGGTGGTTTCCAATTGCCGACCATGTGGCTCACAGCCCAAAGCATAACCACTTTGACACTAGAGCTCCCGTTAGTCAACAAACAAAAACCCCCAAACAGAAAAAAAGGAAATCCCACAATAAGGACGTCAGATAACGTGAGTTGTTTTTTTTTTTTTGATGATCTTTAAATTTTTATAATATTCCTATTTATAATAATTAAATGTTAAAATCCAAGTAAATTAAGGTAAGTGTCACTGATCTTTATTAAACCCTCTGCAATAGTTAAGGCCTTATATAAGCTAAACTGGGCTCAACAAGATGAGTGGAAACAGTGGTCTCAACAATGGGCTGAAGCCCATGAACAATTGGGAGGACGGCACAGGACCAGGCAGGGTTTTGCTGAAATGGGCTAAGATTATGAGTGGTTTGCAGTTAACAGGTAATAACTTACACATGGTAAGAGCTAACATAATAAAACCATAGCTATGATGGGATCTATTGTGAACAGCCTATCAATTGAAAGGAAGTTTTCTTGTGGGTGTGGCATGCCCCCAAGATAATGAAATATTGCAGAAAAGACTGCTTGTGTATTGCTGCATCTGAATGATGCATCTGGTTCCTCATCTGGTCTTCTGTCTCTGAGATTTGAGCCAGCATCATATAGCATTGCCTATTGAAACTGAGAGTTGTTAGTAGCCTGTCATGTTAACTGTGGGAATTGAATTAACTCACCTTTGCTGACAGAAACCTGTAATCTGACCAGCTAGTTTGCGGTTAAAAAAATCATGAAGTTGTGGAACTGAAAAGAAGCCTTCAGCCTACTAGCTACTAAAGACTTGGAACTTGTCTGCCTCTACAACTGTGCAAGCCATTTCCTTCATATAAACCTCTCTCTCTCTCTCTCTCTCTCTCTCTCTCTATATATATATATATATATATATATATATATACACACATACATATACACACACACACACACACACACACACACACACATATATTATTGATCTTGCTTCCTTAGAGACCCCAGCCTGACAGCCTGAAATATTTTAAATTGTATATTTTTATTCATGTATTTAAAATTTCCTCTTCTCAATAGAAAATTTGATGTAGTGATCTCTAACTTTTATAAAAAAACTCAGAAAAAAATGATGTTTGAGAATATCACTTTAAATATTTCCTGACGTAATAAAATGGTAACAAACATGAACAAAAATATATCACGTTCTTTCCAATGAAAGTTGAAATGTGATCAGTATGGTGTGAAATAGAGATTTTTGACTCCTGCTGTTCACAGGATCAAAGATTCAAAGCTAAGAAACAGCAGGATATTTTTAGCCAAGGAAGCTATGTAAGGTAACAAAATTATCTTGAATAAAATTTTCTTCCTGACTGTTAGCAAAAAGAATTTTACTTAAAGATTAGGAAAGAAAATATGTGTTTGTAATAATTAAAAGTTAGTTTTGAAGAACTATTTTATTATTGGAGGTACATTTTGCTTAATTTGAGATTTAAAATCTAAAACATATTATTTTTAAGAATAAATTAAAATATGAAATTCACATTTTAATGAAGTCATTTTTGTGGATTCTTTTATGCTGAAAAAGAAAGAAAAACAGAAAGAAAATGCCATATAGGGAATGCTGAAGAATTTAACTAATTTAATCAAATTTTAGACTAGAGTATTATAAATAAATATGCAATAAACTCAAATTCCTTATTATACTGACCTGTATAAACCTTGCTACTGTAAAGTCAGTGGCACTTCCGTTCTTATGCAGTAAACAAGGATTTTGTGATCAGAACTAAGTCATGTACTGACCCTTAAGGTCAGGCAGGCTGTTGCTGTTACCGCTGTTGTTAGGTGCCAGCGCGTCAGTTCCTACGCACAGTTACCCTGCGCACAACAGAATGAAAGGCTGCTAAGTCTTTCTCCAGCCTCACAACGGTTCCTGTTGCAGCACATTGTTGCAGCCACTTCGCCAATCTGCCTCCTTGACGACCTTCCTTTTTGTCTCTACCACTCTGCTTGTCCAAATCAGATGCCGTTCACCAGGGGCTGATCTCTCCTGACATGAGGTCCCAAGCTTATCAGGCAGAATTCGGCTACCCTTCCCTCCAAGGAACACTGTGGCCTTACTTCCAAGACAGACGTGTTTGTCCTTTTGGCAGTGCCTGGTGTCTTTGATATTCTTCACCAGCACCCTAATTCAAGTGCACTCATTCTCTTTCATCTTCCTTACTCAATGTCACGTGTCCACATACATAGGAGGTAAATGAAAATACCATGTCTTGAGTCAGGTGCACCTTAAGCCTCAAAGATCACAAAGTCGTCAGAGTAACATCCTTGTGTTTACAAATCTACAGAGGTTGAGTGCAGCACCTTTGTCTGATGCAGCGTCTTTTGGTCTCTTGACTGCTGTGTTCATGATCATTGATTGTGGATCCAAGCAAAGTACGTCAATCTTTTCTCCATTTATCCTGGTGTTATTTATTGGTTGTGAGGGTGTTTTACTTCTTTACATTATATTGTAATCCACACTGAAGGCTACATTCCTTGATCCTCATCAGTAAGTGCTTCAAGTGCTCCTCACTTTCATCAAGCAAAGTTGTTATACCATCGGTTGTTAACATAACCCTTCTTCCAATCCTGATGTCTCACTCCTCTTTGGACAAGCCAGCGTCTCTGATTATTTGCTCCACATACATTTTGATTAAGTATGGTGAGAAGATATAAGCCTGGCACACACGTTTCTTGATTTTAAGCCATGCACTGTTCCCATGTTCTGTTCACACAACTACCTCTTGATCCATGTACATCTTCCATATTAGCACAATGAAGGGTTCTAGAATTCTCATTCTTCTCAAGGCTAACCATACTTTCTTATGACCCACTTAGTTGTCTCCGCATAGTTAATAAAATACAAGTAAACATTTGTGTAGTATTCTCTGCTTTTTTCCAAGATCCACCTGATACCATCACTGTTGTCAGGAAAGACCAGTCCCCGGAGAAGGACATCGTGCTTGGTAAAACAGAGGGGCAGCGAAAAAGAGGAAGGCCTTTAGGAGATGGATGACCACAGTGGCTGCCACAATTGGCTCACACATATGAACAGGTGCGCAGATGGTGCAGACCCAGGCGGTGTTGTATTTGTTCTGCATAGAGTCCTATTGATCAGAAACAACATGGTGATAACTAATAACAACAACATGGAATGCCAAAAATAAATAAATCTGTCTTGGAAGAAGTACAGTCAGAATCCTCCTTAGAGAAAAGAATGGTTAGACTTTAGTCATGTTCTTTGGACATGTTTTCATGCGACACCAGTCCCTGGAGACAGATACCACTTGGCAAAGATGTGAGCAGATAAGAAGCGGAAGGTCTTCAACAAGATGAACGGGCTGCATTGCTGGCATCACGCAGAAGAACAATTGTGAGGACAGTCCAGGACAGGGCAGTGTTTCATTCCAATAACTTTATAAGGCAATATTATCATCATTCCTATTTTAGGATTAAAGTGACTGAAGGTGACAAAGATTAAACAATGGATTCTATTTCTCACAATTTGAAAGTGACAGAAAATTTTCCAAATACCCATAAACTATTGTGACCTCTTCTTAAGTTGGAAAACATTTCAAATATTTATTACTAATCTGAATGTTTAATGTACCTCTTCTTAATCTTGGAAACCATAGCAGACATCTGTTAATAATATGAATGTTATAGGTGTGAAGTATGAATCTAGGAAAATTGAAAGTAGCAAAAAATAAATGGAATACAGTAATTAGGGAGCTGAACTGGCCTGGTTTCATCCATTTTGAGTAAAATGATTATATGATTTACTATGCTAGCGAGAGCATATTCATGGAATTGGTATCACATCCATTATCAAAAGAGGATTTGAAGATTCATTTCAAGGTGCAATGCTGCCTGTGATGGAATCTCTTTGTATTTACATAAGAGATCTAGTTAATACAATTGTTTTTCAACTCAGTACACCAACCATTAAAGTTGTGGGAAAGAAATTTTAAAATTCTACCAACTTTTTCAGTCAAAAATTGACTATAAGCCTCCAATGTGTACTAGTTAAAATAAGGCACATGACAAATATATATGTTGTTAGGTGTCATCAGATTGGTTCAGACTAATAGCGATCCTTTGTACAATAAAACAAAACACTGCACAGTTATGCACTATACTAAAAATGTTTCCTTGTAGTATTAATAAAAATGGGCAAAAATTTCAAACTTTAAATTAAAAGCGCTATGTAAAGTAAACAACGAATCCTAATTTGTGGCTTGAAAAATTATTGCACAAGAGAAACACGGGGTCATTGGTGGGGAAAATAACAAAACAAACTCAAATGCTCATGGCAGATGTGAAGGGGAAAAAAAAATTCATCAAAGTAATTGCCCTTTGACCCAACCTATCCAGCTCTAATCATAGAAAGTATTTTAATAATAGTTTTCAATGCTTTTAAGGCTAAGAAAAATCATTTTAATCTTTTGATTTTGCTAACCTTATTCTATAAGTTTTATTTTATCTTTACTAGGATATCAATTTGGTTTTTAAAGGAAGATTCCTCCAGTATTTATCTGCTCCTAAATTAATTTCTTTACATGCAAGTCTCCTATGCTAGCTGCAGTTAATGGGCTATTAGCATAAAATTTCACTACTTGTACTTAATTTAAAAGATCTACTATCTGTTCTTGTCTAAATCTTTGTAAGTACTAGTTAAAATAATTAGTTTTCTGTTCAAAAATGATTTTGTAATATTCCATGAGGTCTTATCTGTTATATTGCTTTTAGTGCTTACCTCTAATACCTGATAGCTTATAAAATCATTTACTTGTTCTTTATTTTTTAAAAGAATGAGGGATTCAAATTCTAATTATAACATTATAAATGGAAGTTTGACATGGAGATAAATTATCTTTAAGAATGAGACCACTTTTTGACAATAACAAAACTGAATTATTCGACCTACAAGTAGTGTGTCTTTCTGATTTCCTAATTAGCTCTTTGCACTTCTGGGAGGAGTTTGTTCTATTTCATCTTATACTTTCTGTGACCTTTAAATATAGGCATATATTTACTTGTACTTTTATAAAGAGTCTATGACAGTAGACTATTTTAATTAAGTCAACATTTATTCTACTGAACAATGAAATAAACAGCAAGAGTTTGAATGCAGATCTACCAAAACTTTCTAGATACACAGAAAGAGATTAGAAAAAGAGGACACACTTGTTAAAAGTATTTACATGTGCATATTATACATGATCGTGTGTGTTGCGTACTCAAAATATTTTAATTCGACATCAGAGAAGCCCTGCAAAGAGCAATAATTATCAACTATCTATATATAGAGTCACTGAGTCAGAATTGTAAAGTTTTTACATTAACTACATTTTTACTTCTACCAATAACTATACATACACTCCTATATATTTCTCCACTACCCATCTATCAGGTTTTCATAGGGTATTGGCTTTAGTGTTGCTGTGATGCTGGAAGTGATACCACTGGTATTTTGTGGGAAACAGAACTGGGAAGAGAGTTGATGAGGACAAACTCAACCTTCGTACATTAAGGAGTCTGGAAGGCCAACGCTCCTGTGGAGGAAACCTTCACATCCGTGTGCTGGAGATGTGTCTTACTCACATTGTCCTAAGTGAAAGTTATTCCCCATGATGTACCCCCATAATAATCCCAAACCTACGGTGCTGTTTGCACACAAAGGGTCACTGACTATACACTTGGAGTCAACTGCTTGAAAGCTATTTGCCTGAAGGTTGTCAGCCAACAAAGACAATCAGACCCTATTGTCTGTCCTACCCTCAGTAGAACCCACTCCCTTCTGATAAGGATAATGGGTTGTTCCCTTGAAGGAGAGCCCAGAGATGTGTAAGATCCAGTCAACTCACATGGCCAAGGTTAGGCTGTTGTCTCAATTTTGGAGCCCAGCCATCTTATTAAATTTATGCCTTCCTGTCACATGTATGCCCCTAGGGCCTCCCTTCCTATTGCATGTATACCCCTAGCTTGTCCCCCTACAGCTATGTGTACTGTCTATTGTACAACCCTTTCTTGTTACCTTTTTGTACCGTGGCCTGTGTGTTCGAGATTATATAAATTTGTGAGATTACATTATTCACTCTTTTTGTGTGTACCTGGCTCCTGAAGGCATGCTGGTCCTGGAAATGAGCCCTTGCATGCTTTATCTTCTCTAATGTCTCTTTAGTTTACTCCCCAATTACACAACTGCCTCTTGAACCTATTCAGTTGTGGGGAGGCTGGTCCACTGCAGTGTTTACAATACCAGAAGAGTTACCTATGCTGAACAGTAGAGCCTCTAGACCAGCAGTTCTCAACCTATGGGTCACGACCCGTTTCGGGGTAGAATGATCCTATCACAAGGGTCGCCTGATTCAACAGTAGCAAAATTACTGTTATGAAGTAGCAATGAAAATAATGTTATGGTTGGGAGGGTCACCACAACATGAGGAACTCTATTAAAAGGTCGTGGCATGAGGAAGGTTGAGAACCACTGCTCCAGGCTAAGTCACACTAAGATAAAGGCCTGGAAATATGCTTCTGAAAATCAGCTCTTGAAAACTCTAAGGATCACAATCTAATACTGTCCAACCAGATGGGGCAGGAATTGGCAATATTTCAGTCTCTTGTGTGCACACTCAGTGATAAACATTTTCCGTATATTTTGTTGTTTTTCTTAGGTGCTATCCAGTTGGATGTGACCCAAAGCAACCCTACACACAACAGAACACAACTTGGATCTGTGTCATTCTCACAATTGTTCCAATGACCGAGCCCTTTGATGCTACCACTGTGTCAGTCCAGCTCGGGAAGACCTTCCTCTTTTTGCCACCTGTGTTGGTCTGGGTAGACGAGAGAAACAAATCCACAGAAACTCATATGTATATAAAAATAGTCTTATAAAAATGTAAGTGTACATTAAGAAAGCATCCCAACCAGTCCAGTCCAAGCCCACAAGTCCAGCATTAGCTCGTATGTCTGACACCGATCTATAAACTTCTCCTCAAACTTACAAAACACACATAATAATGCCAAATGCAAGAGGAAAGCTGGATCAGTGAGTGTGTAAGCATCTCAGTGCTGGTAGGGGTCTCCATGAGACTTCTCCAGCACCCAGGGCTGCATCAGGGTAAGTCCATGTGGCTTCTCCTCAGGGATGTCTCACTGGAAGTGAGCCTTGCCAGCTGAGGCAGAGAACTAGCTAAGGCAGCCACACACTGGTTTAACCATCAGAGAACAAGAGATCAGAGATCAAGAAAGGCGAGGCTCACAGAGCCAATTTTCTCTCTGCCTTTCAATGAATCCCACATGTGTTTATCGGCCAGGTTGGCACAATAAACCTTAACTATCAATAATAATAATAATAAACCTAACTATCACACCACCCTTTCACATTATCAAACCTGATGTCCTAACCTTCTCCAGGAACTGGTCTCTTCTACAGTATTTCCAAAGTATGTTAAGACAAAGTCTTGCCATCCTTGCCTCTAAAGTGCACACTGGCCTTACTTCTTTCTTTACAGATACATTTGCATCAATTCTACAGTCTTCCTTAGTCAAGGTCCAACTTTCATATGCATATGATGCACTGGAGAATACCATAGCTTCAGGCAGGGGCATTTAGTTCTCCAAGTGCTTGCTCTTCAGTACTCTAGGGAGGTATTGTGTAGCAGTTTTAACTAATGCAAAATGTCTTCTGATCTCTTGACTGCTGCTTCCATCAGCATTGAGTGTGGGTCCAATAAGACAAGATCCTTGACATCTTTAAGTTTTTCTCCATTTATCAAGATGCTCCATTTTGCTCCATTTGTGATGACTATGGTTTTCCAGAATTGATTTTTGATCCATACAGAAGGTTACAATCCTTGATCTTCATCAGCAAGTCTTCAAGTCTTCACTTTCAGCAGTCAAAGTTGTGTCTGTGTGTGACCTCCTCCCTGGGGGACAGACAACCGAAAAGTGGATGAAGGGAGACGTCGGACAGGGAAAGATATGACAAAATACCCATTTATAAACTATCAAGGGCTCATGCGGGAGGGGGGAGCGGGGAGGGAGGGGGAAAATGAGGACCTAATGTCGGGGGTTTAAGTGGAGAGAAAATGTTTTGAGAAACGATGTACAAATGCGCTTTACACAATTGATGTGTGTATGGATTGGGATAACAGTTGTATGAGCCCCTAATAAAATGTAAAAAAAAAAAAAAAAAGTTGTGTCATCCGCATACCACAAACTGTTAATAAGCCTTCTTCCAGACCTGATGCCACACTCTTCTTCATATCCTCCAGCTTCTCTGATGATTTGCTCAGCATAGAGATTTAACAAGTATGGTGGTGGGATATATACACCTTTTCTGATTTTAAACCATGAAATATTCGCTTGTTCTATTCATACAGCTGCCTCCTGATCCATATCGAAATTCTGAAAGAGCGCAATGAAGTGTGTTGGAATTCCCATCCTTCACACGGTAGTCCATTTAGGAATGATAAAATGGAAGCTCAGAAAAGTTAAGAAACATGATGGTTTCTTGGTGGTTTGTTACGCTTCAACTCGATTTCCCTTCCTTCCTTTCCCAGAGTGGTTTCAGGTTAGGCTTGGTCACAGAAGAAGGTAATAGGTGGAAGGTAAGATTGAAGTAGCATTGTCCTCATAATCTACTTCCTTCAGAAAATTGTGATGAATAGGGTCTTCATTCGATGATTTTCATAAATGATTTTCAGCTCACCAGACCTTCCTTCCTAGTTCCTCTTAGCCAGGAAACTCCACTGAGCTCTGGTCCGTATGTCAGGGGTTGATCCCATCCTCAAGGTTGCTTTTGTTGTGTGACATACTTTGTTCAGGCCCCAAATACCTCTAACACCGAGATCCTGAGCTCCTCCTTCAGCTTCTCCAAATCCTAGGGCAAGTATATATAATGCAGCTGCTGCTGCTGGTGGTGGTGGTAAGGATGATGGTGGTGGTGAGGATGATGGTGGTGATGAGGATGATGATGATGATGATGAATTACTTTATCCACCACCCTTTCATCAGGTTTTTGCTCTGCAGTGGCTTACATGTATGTAGTTCCATAAGGAAACTTAGAATGTTATTGGTAGGGTATTCATGTCATTGATATCAGAGGTTGCACAAGAGATAAAAGTGTCAGCTTGTCTCTGTGGCTTTCCATTTTCCTGAAGTTTCCTTTTGTATTTGTGGTTAAGTCTTTCAGTTTCAACTTTTCTTCCTGCTGACTACCAACAACTTGAAAAATAAGATCTATTTAAACTACCACAGACTTAAAAGCATCTCTATAATTGTGTACATCTTTCATAATTGTGTAAATATAAGGGTCTGTAAAAATTAATCTAACTAATTGTTGCAACTTGCATCTCCTTAAAATTAATCACGGGGATGGAGGGAAGTGAATTAACCATATAGTCTTAATTAACTCATAGAGCCTGAGGCTGTTCTCTGAGACACAGAGTGATGTCAATCGATCATCTAAATCTAAAGGTAGCACATGAATTCCCACACTGGATCAGCAGAATGAACAGTAAGATCTACACGAGTGTAAGGGCAGCCCAAGCTCTTCCCAGCATGGAAGATGATCTCAGCCCCTGGTCATTTCAACACTTCAATTCTGATACTATAAAACCTATCAACTTGAGGTGAGCTATTGGTTTATTAGGGCCTTTAACTTTTATCTTTTCACATTTCTGGCATCAGAAGAAGGTGCTTGTGAAAAGATTCTGTCTCTGCTCTTCACCTCCATAGTGACAGGCAGCACGCTGTGCTTTCATAAGGTTACTCTCTCTAATGATATCTCATTCAACATTGTTCATAGTAGCTATATTTCTCAACAGAATACAAAATAATGTCTCATTTGTTTCCCTAATGGGAATCAATGTCGTAGATCAGTGGTTAAAATGTCCCCAAACATTTGGGAGACCTGAGTGAGAGTTCTGGTGAATGCCCCACAGCTGCAGCCACCACGCATCTATCAGTGAAGACTTCCACTTGCTCCGATGAGGACGAGTTCAGTGGAGCTTCCTGGCTAAGAGGAACTAGGAAGGCAGGTCTGGTGAGCTGTTTATGAAAATCATCGAAGGAAGCCCCTATTCATCACAATTTTCTGAAGGAAATTGATTATGAGGACAGTTCAGAAACAGGCAGCACCCCCACCCACCTGTTGTGCATGGAATTTCCATAGAGTTGATGAATGTTGCAAGTTCAAATTTAATTTGGTCATATGATACATTCAGTTTCTCCTCACAGACTGGATTTTTAAAGTGGAGAGTGGAAGAAAAATGAGGACTCTAATTCCTCTTGCTCACTAATAGTAGCATACCTATATCCTTTGTAGACAGAATTTTTCCATTTGCCTTTTTATGTGCAAACATATCAGCATGAAAGTATTACTGCTGCTAAATCTGTTGGACAAGCAAATAGTCAGCATTGTAAGCACCTCTCTTTTAGAGACTGCACAGTAACAAAGTTAAAAACTATATCTTGAGTATGAGAGTGCTCTATTATTTTCCATGCATACACATACATTTTTAAAATATTAAATTATATAGTCATTCAAAATGTTCATCTTTCAGTAAATGCACTTTTTGTAGCCATAATCAATCTGCATCTAGGTAATTTTGGCCTTTGAAATGGTTGAGAAAATTCTTTATTGGGCAGTTAATCGCATTTATGTTCTGAATGATCAATTTGTATGTTATATTATCTGCCATAATATCCCTATTGCAGATAATGTATATTTGATTTAACAGCTATAACCTCACCAAAATGCTGTTTCTGAGTCAATTGTTTCATGGACGGGAATTCTAGAGAGGGTCTTCCTACAGATTTGTAGCTAATAATTACCTAGTAGTACTATATTTACTACAAAATGGCCACAGTTCTTATCAATAACATTTCATAGTCTCAATATCTTTATATTTTTCATAATATCCTTGGCTTGACCATATTGGATATAAATCTGCCAGTACCCAAGTTCAATATACAGTCAAGAATATTGACTTAAAAATAATAGTGCATAATTTCTCTTGAAAGTGTTTCATGGGCATTATTATCTTTTGAAATATCCATTTATTTGCCAAATGTGAAAGCAGTCATTTACTGTCAATGCTTGTAAGATTATTAACCTAAAGTGTATCTGCTACTTTCAGTAGTTAACAGAGTGATTTGATTCAAACTTTCATGTGTATTCAAAGGCCTTTCTTCTATTAAAGATCTCTAGCTATGAATATTAGAAGCAGACATTGAGTAATTCTTGGGTATTCTATTTTATTTACTTTTATTGTATACCTTATTTAATCTTATTTTATTTACCTTTATTTCACACCTTTGTACATTCATATATTACACTTGTCTTCATTTTGTAGTGATCTCTTACCATAAATATCATAAGTGGGTAGCTTCCAAAACCAGAAATCAGTTTCTCAGAGTTCAAGTGGCTAGCAATCAAAAGTAGAGGCACTGACTTTAGGGAATTTCTCTCTGTCTTTATCCCTTTGAAATTTTATAGGTCTGATGTTCTTCAGTTCCTGAAAAATACATCGCATTTGTCTTCCCCCTTCTGTGTTTGCTAGTCTCCATCCTTATCTTTATCCCATGTGGTAGTTACATAATCTGTTGTCAATTTGAGGCTTAAGAGTGAAGGGTGGAGTTTAGCCTGTCAATCAGGTCATAGCTTGATGACATCATTTGGAGGCGCTAAGGAGATAAATAGTTTGTTGGAGGGGAGACATAAGCTTACTCTCTGAGAGACTCTCTACTGACAAGACACATGGAGCTATGCTGATAGTTGGAGCTGGAGGAGCCACGTGGAGACCCATGCCACCTTTGAGATACTTCCACTGCAACTGGATCCACAAGCCTTTCCACCCACTGGCCTGTGATCTCCTCACATTCAGTGTCATTGCATGTGTTTCATGAGTCTGAAGAGGACTTTATAGATAGGCATCAGACATCAGACTTATGGACTTGATCTGGACTGGGCTGAGGTGCTTTCTTAATGTATAATTACTCTTTATATAAAACTCTTTCCTATACACATATGCGTGTCTATGAATTTGTTTCTCTAGTCTACCCAGACTAACGCATCCCTGCTCCTCATAACTCAGAACTTTAAGACATATACTATACTGATGTTACATCATGAACTTAAAAAAAATACCTACTTTCAAAAAATATTACATCCACAGTTATGTTGCTATTATTTTTGTAGAGTTTATTCTGAATGACAGGTTAGCATTCTGGAACATAATTTGGGGATGTAAAAAGACCTGCAATGTTATCCCTGCTAGTTAAGTTAATGTATAGATAAAGATTGGCCTTTATAAAAAAAAGTCTCTCAAGAAATTTAATTCAATTTTTACTTTATCCACTCATTGTAATTACTGTAAGATAATGCATTATCAAGGTTTTATTATCCAAGAATCAATTTGGCTCTTGAACTTTCCTTAAAATATTATCTGAGTACTATGTTTCTGAGACGCAAATTAAGGACCATTTATAAAACTTTGAAAAATATGCCCTTTTATATAACTTTAAGAATATTATTTTAATTCATGTTTAATGATTTTGAGATATAGAATATGTTCAATTATGATTCATCACATTTTGTATTTGTTTGATTCTGTGAAACCTATGGTAAGTATTGTGGACAGAACATTATCTTTTATCATTCCCCTTTCTTCCACAAGGGTAACATATTTAGCTGGGCATATAGCCATCCAACATAAAAACTACCCTTCACAGAATACTTTGAAACTTAATATGTTGGTGGCATTCAATTGTTGTCACTAGGCGCTCATCCGGTCCCCATCAGAAGATACCACATGTCGTACTTGGTTCAAGACTGCTTTCTTCTCCTTTGCTTCCTTCTGTTATGCTGTCTAGAATCTGGATGATGCCAGATGGGGCAATGAGGATGAGATGAGAAGCACACCCAGAAAGTAATCAAAGATAAGCTGAGAGAAACCTGGAATCTTGAGGGATTCTTAAAAACCATTTCATCTGACTCAGGATGTGTATTTCCATAATTTCACCTGGAACATTGATAATGCATAATCATGTTTCCATGTTTAGCTCATATGCAGAATAATATAATCTGCACTAATGTATTAAAATTAAAGTTATAAGAGTTGTAAGTGGCGACTTTGCTCTTCATAAGTCTCTTGTTTTTATTACTATTTTTAAGCTACATTATCTAAAGTTTTGAACACATGAATAACCCACTGTCAAACCATCTTAATATGGTGGCATCAGAGCTTGTCTAAGAAAGAGAAAGATGAGTCAAGATCAGTGAAAAGCTGATTCCCAGGAGTTGTAGATCGGATATAACTCTACTCTTCAAATTTCTTATCAGTTCTGACACCAGGTCCAATAACATGTTGCAATGGCCACATCAAAGTTACAGACCACACTGAGAATGATGAGGTAATATCTTAGGGTGACAATACAGGATCAAGATCCACTTGGAGTAAGCAGGCTATCACGATGGAGACAGGATACAGTTTGTCAATCATGTCAGGTTCCAATCAAAGTTCCTGTCACTACTTCTCAGCAGCACCCCAGCCAACCCTTTGCTTCGCTTTGTGCTACAGGCATAAATGAGGGCAGGCTTCTCCATTGGCCTCTCTTAGGCTTTAGCCAGTATTTCAGCTCCTTTGCTCTGTGGACATAATTAGAGGCACTTCCATTCCCCAGCAAGCTTCCTGTCAAAGACACTCTGTTCATCTCTATGAATCTGCCAACCACACCAGAACTATTTGCATCCATCTCCTACTTCCCACTGTCTGTTTCCAGTGCAGCTACTCACTCTATCATTCTGAGTCTAGAAAATTCTCAGTAGCAGGGACCACAGGAAAAAGAGACAAGCTCAACAAGTATCTTTAAAAACATTACTCTTTAAAAACATTACTACACTTTTATTGAGATATACCATTATCACCACAATCAGTTTCAGAACATTTTTTTCTTGTCCTCATTGTCATTATCTCACTATTTTTCCAATTCCCCACCCCTTGCCATGCCCCTAGATGATTATCAATCCAGTTACTGTCTCTATAGATCTACCTAACTTAGGCATCATATACAGAAAACCATACAAAACAAAAAGAGGAAACAAACAAACAAAAGAACCTCAACAACAATATCTAGACAAAATATAGGAAACCCTCGTTCAAAAAGAAAGCATAAAATATTTAAAACGGATACAACTTTAAAATCAATCAAAAGGGAAATCAAATGATAAGATATTACATTTTAACCTAACTACATCTGCCATAATCTACCATATCATGTTCTCTGATAGCATGTTAATTCACATTCCTATTGATGTAACTACCATAACTACAGCTGTGGTAGTTACATCATTTTGTGTCAACTTGAGACTATTAAGAGTGAGGGGGTGGAGTTTAGCCTATTAATCAGGTCACAGCTTGATGACCTCATTTGGGGGTGCTACAGAGATAAATAGCTCACTGGAGGCCAGACCCATACTCACTCGCTGCTTTGTCTTCCTGATGACATGACACATGGAACTACATTGATGGAGCTAGAGCCCTGGAGCTGGAGGATCCTCATAGAAACCCCTTCCAGTGCTGAGATGCTTCCACTGCCACTGGATCCACAAGAATTTCCACTCACTGGCCTGTGATCTTCCTGTATTTGGTGTCATTGCATGTGTTGTATGAGTCTGAAGAGGAATTTAGACTGGTATTGGACCTTTGGGATAATATAATTGTTATGGTCTTGATCTGGACTGGGCTGGGATGTTTTCTTAATATGCAATTACTTTTTACGTGAAGCTCTTTCTTATACACATATGAGTCTCCCTGGATTTGTTTCTCTAGTCAACCCAGACCAATACAACATCAGTGGGACTGGTTACTTAAATCTACCAAGACAGCAAAATTGATCAATTCCCTTGGAAGACCTCAGTCACAGAATTTTGACTCAGGCAGTCAGAATTTTTACACTCTGTATTTGCGTAGTAGACTTACCAAACCCTTTGCAGGGTTGTGGCCTGGCCATTCGCTCATTGGAATTACAAACCCAGGTCAGAAATTATAAATATGAAGAGAAACCCATAGCCCTACTCAGTGGCCTCTATACCTTTCCCAAAATAGAAATAGGGAAACTTGTACCCTGCCATACACACAGAAAAACTGGAGGCTTTAACAATTTTTTGAAAAGAAATCATTATATTTTCATTGGGTTTGCCCATGTGTTCCTGAAGACTCACCATGGACGTGACTGTGTACGTGTGTGCACACCAAATAGTATTACGAAAACCATGGAAGCCTTTGTTGGACAAAGGAAATCAAAATGCACAACTATTGTTTCTTGGCATGTCCTCTTTCTCAGTTTACATGCTTATGAGGGTGATATTTACACCTTCCCTACCCTTCTGGACTGTTTTATTTACATTTCAAATAAAAAGTTTTGTATTTTTTTAAACTCTTAATAACAATTTTATTGTTTTTTTGGTCAGGTATTATTTAATATTTTTAATAAAATTTAAAATTCTTATTATCTAGTTTTGTGTACCTCTCTTATTCTTTTTTTAAATCATTTTATTAGGGGCTCATACAACTCTTATCACCATACATACATCAATTGTGTAAAGCACATTTGTACATTCATTGCCCTCATTATTCCCAAAATATCCATTCTCCACCCAAGCCCCTGGTATCTGATCCTCATTTTTTTCCCTCTCCCTGCTCCCCACTCCCTCATGAACCCTTGATAATTTATAAATTATTATTTTTTCATATCTTGCATTGTCCGACGTGTCCCTTTACCCAATTTTCTGTTGTCCGTCCCCCAGCGAGGAGGTTATATGTTTTGTATTTTTTTTGACACTTAACAAGGGGCTTTAATGTAATACCATTTAGTAACATGGAAAAATGAAATTCTTTGAGGATAAGTTGAGGAGTATATCCTGCAGGGGAGGGGCATTTTTACAACAATGGGACACACGACCAGCATGTAAAAATCCTAAGTCCCCTTTTAGCTGGAAATTACTGTTGGTCATTCATTAATGTATCAAGGCATTTAATCAGAAGGCCGCACCTTGATGCAGACAGTGAAAATGAGAAGCAAGATGGAGCACTTTGTTATTTGAGGAAGCAGTGGGAATGGAGAGAGAGGGAGAGAGCACACCGGTGACTTTAACTGTGCCGCCCACAGCTTGGTGGGAAGAAACTATGAGGTCCGATTTGAATGGAAGAGTGCAGGAAGCAGATTCGGGGAAATATAGTGATCCTACACATTTCTTCAAGGAGAAACCTGCAGACAAATGTTAAGGTCTTGCTAAGTAACTGCTTATTTGTACTCAATACATTTGTATTCTTAAGGGTTGCAAATAATGTTTCTTTTCAGTGTTCTTTGAGTTTGGGGAACAAAACAAAATTTTTAAAGGACAAGATCAAGACTATATGGTGCATAGGTCAAATATTAAAAAAAAAAAATCTCTTAGGAAATCCCTTGACTAAAAGAATGGGCAGCAGGCACTCTGTCCTGTTATGAAACACATCTGCAGTACAACTTTCTTAGCATTTTTCTCACCGATGCAGTAGTCAACTTTTTAAATACTTCATCATTAGCCCCTGTGGTCGTGCTATATACTTTGAGAAACTCAATCAAGATTTTCCCTTTAAATAAAAATACATAAAAGCAGATCTCATAATTTTATGAGATGACATGTAAGCCTATAATTTAAGTAGCCTCGCAAATGCCTTCTGAAACAACGGTTGTTTGACGTTTGATTCTCTGCTGGTCCCTAACGGAATGAAGACTAATGCATCACGGAAAGACGTCGTCTGCTGCCATCCACTGAATGACAGAGACGTGTTAAACAGGGTGAGCCTATGGAAAGCAAACAAAGACACGCACATATGACCTGAACCCCCAGGAGCAATCACTGCTTGCTTAACCCCCTGAGCATGTCAGTAGCTACTTATAAATGGAAAGGAATATGCTCCTCCTTTAAGCTACTTTATACTAGATAGATTTGATTTAGATCTAGTGTTCTACATATACTGCTTTTAACGTAAATATATACCAGCATGTATGACACAACGTATGGTAAATATGCAATATGAGGAGACTTGAAAAATTGAATCAAAATACTGGCGTTCTTCCACAAACTTTTTCAAACCCTTTGTAATAATAAGAGTCATCGGTATTAGATACGCTGCAAAGCAGGAGCTTGATGGCGTAGTGGTTAAGCCCTGGACTGCTAACCCAAAGCCACCAGTTATTCTGCAGCAAAAGATGCGACTTTCTATGCCCATCGACAAATTGCAACCCACACGGCAGTTCTACTCTGTCCTGTAGGGTTGCCATGAGTCAGAATGGACTCAGTGGGGATGAGTTTACACTGCAATCCATAAAGCGTTTTGATGTCCTTCATTCGTTTTGATGTCCTTCGTTTTGATGTTGTTCATTCTAATAAAACTTTATGAGATTGATAGCGAATTATTTCAATTGGTAAGATTCCTACCTATATTCTCAACTAACCTGTTTTGAATCTCGTCTTGTCGACTTGATTGGATAGCTGTGTTAATAGCATGGAAACCACAGACAAGTTAGGTGTCCTGTTCCACTGCGATGGGCACTCCAACGTGTCTAATGGACAATGGCCTGCTTACACCAGCAAATGGGGCTGCACGTTTTGTCAGGATTAGAATATTGACCGTGGAACAGGCATATCTTACAACGCTCAGGGCCAGGCCCTTGTTGAACGGGCACCCAGCACTCTAAAATCTCAATTATTAAAACAAAATGGGGGAGACAAAAGGCAATTATGTACATGACAACCTTCATCGAGTTTTATTAACTCAATATTTTTTCTCTCCTTAAACCAAAAGCTTCTAACACCTGGGCATATAAACTGTTTCTACCCTCACAGAGAAAGCTGCTCTGGAGAAGACTTGTTCGAGGGACAAGAAGGGCACCTGGGAGCCCAGTTGGCTAATGCCCCTTTGGAGGGGCTGTCTGTGTTGTGGCTTTTCAGGTGAAGGGGTGAGGACATGGATTTCCCTTTGGCATCGAGGTCAGCCCTGGCCCAGGAAGGAGTGAACAGCTGACTGCGTGACATGGAGAATGGGAAAACTGCTCAAAGACCTTGCTTCCTGTTGCTGAAGTTTCCCAAACATCAAGAAGAGATTGCAGGTTCATGAAAATGACAATTTCTGCCTCCCTGATACTCATAATTATCTCCATCGTTGCTGGCATAGCCAGAGAGACACTCCAAAACTCCATCATAAGTGAAAATTTTTTTGCAAAAATGATTGGACTACTAAAACAGACTCTTCATTTACTAGAAGACCAGATTATGGAATTTCGATATCATTTGATGCTAAGCATTGCAGGTTTTGTGTAACTCCTTATCCTTACGATGTAAAGTCACAAGAGTGGGTTTTAATTAGAAACCATTGGCTGGGATTGAAGGGAAACATCTCATTAGATGTCAATCAGTTAAAAACAGAAATTTTCAATCAAAGTCTGTTGTATAGCTTAAGTAAAGGGCACACCCCATTAGATATCAGACAGCTAAAATCAGAGATTTTCAATTCATTTAGACTTTCAATCATCCCCTAACTTTGGCACAATTAAATAATTGGTGGATGGGCTGGGGAGCTTAATTCCCTAAACCTGCATTCAAAGTATTTCCCATAGTTCAAACTCTGGTCTGGCTGTATTACTTATTATCATTAATTTTGTCTTGGCTTCTGACATATAGAAAGTCACCATGTCACCTCAGTAGCCCTTTTGAATTTAATACATAAAACAATAGAGGGAAATTTGGGAAACAGGACCTGGAAGGGGGTGTATTTGGACAAACTCCCAACACTAATATTCTTAAGGAGTCACGAGGCCAGGGGGGAGAACTTCAGCTCATAATCTGGAGATGCGCTCCAGTCACATTGTCCTAAGTCATAGTTATTCCCCACAATGCCCCCCCCCCCAATAATAATGCCAATCTCAAGGGGTTTGCCAGCACATGGTTGCTACTATGTACACTGGAAGGTTAATGCTTGAAGGCTCCTTGCCTAGAGCTTGTCTGCCATGGAGAGCAATCATACCCTATTACCTGCCCCACCCCAATAGGGCCCACTCCCTTCTAAAAGGGATCATAGATGCTTCTCCTAGAGAAGAGCTCAAAGACACCTAAGGTCAAGCTGGCTTAGGCTGCCATCTTGACTCTACAATTCACCCATCTTGTAGCATACATACTTTCCTGTTACATGTAAGCCTCCACTACCTCCCCTTGTTCCCTCCAGCAATTATACCTCCAGCTCACCCCCTTCATGTTACCTCTATGCCTGTAATACAGCAGCTCTCAACCTGTGGGTCATGACCCCTTTGGGTGTCGAATGACCCTTTCACAGGGGTCACCTGATTGATAACAGAAGCAAAATTACAGTTATGAAGTAGCAACAAAAGTAATTTTCTGGCTGGGGGGTCACCCCTACATGAGGAACTACATTAAAGGGTCATGGCATTAGGAAGGTTGAGAACCACTGCTTTAATAAAACCCCTTCTGGTATGTATGTGCTCATCGTGGCTTGCATGACCCAGCTTATAGAAGTTCTTGAGAGAATATATTACTTCCTCATTCTGGTTCTGGTCTCCATCGGAAGAAATGAGCCCTTGCACACCGAGTCTCGTGTCTCTTTAATTGAATCTCAATTATACAAACACCCCCTTTGGACCCATTCAGTTGCGGGGAG
Organism: Echinops telfairi; assembly: GCF_000313985.2. Classification (NCBI taxonomy): domain Eukaryota; kingdom Metazoa; phylum Chordata; class Mammalia; order Afrosoricida; family Tenrecidae; genus Echinops; species Echinops telfairi. Next base: position 72,688,070 of record NW_022103906.1, on the reverse strand, counting down.
GCTGGTTCTCCACATGAGGTATATGTTCATGTCTTCTATTGGTTTTCTAGTTATGTATAAAGTTTGAGAGAAATTCAAAGAGAAGGTATACTTATTTTACCTTTTTTAACATTTTGTATTCTGGGAGGAAACATTTCCATAGGCATCTAACAAATCAATAAACTTTGTGAACGTAGTGACAGACATCTTGTGGACCCAGTGGCATTGTAGGCATCTCAGTGCCCACAGGGCTTGCCAAGTGGCTTCTCTGGCTCCAGAGGTCTGACTCCATCAGCTTCTCTCCATGTGACTTCTTCACAGGGATGTCTCACAGGGAGGGAGCAGAGACAGAGTGTGTCTCCCATTTCCAAGGAGGAAATACAGGAGTTCCCAAAATCCGCAGGAGAAGGCCACACCCTCACAGAGGCCTCACTGGATAGATACTGATTGACAGGCTAGACTCCACCCCTATAATCTTAATCCTCAAAGTGACACCAGATTATGTAACTACCACAGGCTGTATATGGAATTAGTTCATTTATAAGATATATATATATATATATACATATATACATATATATATTTAATGAAAGAGCATTTAAAATTCAGGGTTAGGTACATGGTGAGGGCAGAAGCAGGTGTGTTATAAAAGAACAATTCAAGGATTATTTTAGTGTTGCGCTGCTGAATCGACCTTGGTGGTAGGAAAAGAATCTCACACGATGCTATACACAGCTAGTTCACGCACACATACAAACAACACAGATACACACACATTCTTATAATGTGTGCAAAGACCTGGGGAAATCTCAATAAAATCAGTAGATTATAGTAATGTCATTTTCCTACTTTGGTATTACACTCTAATTTATAAAATGTTAATATTATGGGAAACTTGAAAACGTGTGCATGTGATCTCTCTGTTACTTTCTACAAGTACATATTATTCTGAAACTATCTCAAAGATGTCAGAAATAGAGAAAGCTAATTTGCTGATTAGCCTTATCTCTATTTTTCTGTTTAATGTTTACCTTATATGTCGGGCATGCTAAACTAATCAACAGAAATTCTGAATCTGTAATTAGCAAATTAACTATACTATAAAAATTTTACCACAGTAACTGCAGCATTAAATATGATAGAAATAAAATGAATATCTTAAGCTAGTGGGAGTCAAAGTGAAGTGAGTATTAGAAGATAAGAAGTAGTTTAAAGTAGGCTTAATTTAGAAAGAAAAATATATAATAATGAAGTGGGAGAAGTTGAGATTTTAATCAAGCATGGCAAATGACAAGGAAGTTAAAGAGTGACAAAGAAATTAGAGGGAATTAAACAATAGATACAGTCCAGACATGAAGAAAGTTTATTAATTTGTAGCTTCATGTAGTCCTGTGAATAGTTTTAACAAGACTTTAATTGTTTTGCAAGTACAAGCCTGCATCGTTCATTATTTGAGGAAAAAATGAAAAGGGTAATTTTACGCTCCTTCTGAATTTTGCAGCCTGAAAATCAATAACTAGTTATTACAATAAGAGCTCACATGCCAGTAAACATCACATAAAATGAATTAAGAGACACTTCCTGAGGATTTGGAGATACATTAAATAGGATCTACCTTACTGGAGGAATGTATAATTACTGACTACAGAGGTAGAAAAAATTATATAACTTTAGCACTTCTCAAACTGCCTCACCAAAATAGAGGCCATCCAAGAGGGCTGAGTCCTCAGAGCATCTGACCCATCACATTGTTTCCTGTGCCATTTTTACAGTGTATGTTAAATTTGTATTTTATGATGTGAAAGATTCTTACAAATACTCTTATCAAGATTCCTATAAATAAATATTCTTATGAAGAACTTGGTATGTCTTGCTGTTTAATTGAGGAAGGTCCTCTGGGAACTTGCAGTTTTCTATGACAGATTTGCTACTCCAAACTGAGAATCCATCTTTGAAGGAGATAAATGGCAGATCATAATGGACGATAGGCTTTAGGAAGCCCCCTTAAAGCTTAATGTACTACAGTTGGAAGATGCATGAACACTGGTGTTTTTCACGTAAACTTCTATAAAGTCAGTAGACATATTTCTTGTGCTAGGGTAGGAAAGATCGGTGATGTCAGGGTGCCGTGTTGTTTTCGCTTAGTACTTACAATCGGTTCCAACTCATAGCAAACCTAGTTTGGTCTTTACATTGAGTGGTAATACATAGTGCAGGCTGTAATCAATGATCTTTAGTAACAAGTGCTTCAAATCTTCTCCATTTCATCATGCAAGGTTGTATCATCTGCACATTACAGATTTTTTAATAAGCCATCTTCCTATCCTGATACTGAATTCTTCATATAATCCAGCTTCCTTGATTATTAGCTCAACATACAGATTGAACAAGTTTGTTGAGAGAATACTTCCCTTTTGCACATCTTCCTTGATTGTAAACCATTCCTTGGTTCTGTTCACTTAACTGCCTCTTGATCCATGGACAGGTCCTCCGTGAGCATAATGGATTCCCATTCTCCTCAAGCCTATCAATAGTTTGTAATGATCCACACAATTTCATGCTTTACACGGCCCAGAAAACACAAGTAGACATCTTTCTGTTACCCTCTGCTTTCAGCCAATATGTATCCATCTGACATCAACAAAGACATTTCTTGTACGACATCCTCTTGAATCCAGACTGAATTTCTAGCAAATCTGTCAATATACTGTGGCAACTGTTGTTGGATAATCATTTGCAAAATTTTACTTGGATGTGGTATTAATGATATTCTATAATTTGTGCAATATGCTGTGTCTCTTTCATTGTAATGGGTACAAATTATGAATCTCTTTCCGTCACTTAGCAGGGTAGCTGTCTTCCAGTTTTATTGACATAGACTAGTAAGTGGTTTCCGTGCTTTCTCAGCTTGTTGAAACACTTCACTTAGTGTCCCATAAATCCCTGGGGCCTTGTTTTTTGGCTACTGCCTTCAGTAGAGTTTGCACACTTTCCTTCAGGACCACTAGTTCTTGGTCATATGCTATCTCCTTAAATTGTTAAATGTCGACTAGTTATTTTCATTACAATAACTCTGTGTATTCTTTTCTTACTTCCTACTCCATTCAAAAGCCCATAGTCTTTTGATATTGTAACTAAAGGGTTGGGATTTTTTATTCAGTGTCCCCCAGTCCCCAAGATCAAGAGGTGCTGAATGTGTTCTTCATTTTTGGTTTTCTAACTATAGGTAATTGTACATTTCATTACAATACTTTGCTTTCTGGAAACTGCCTTTTTAATTTTCTGATCAACTCTGACTTCCTGACTTTCTCCATTAGTCTTAGTAACTCTATGATGAAGAGCAAGTCATAAAGTCTCCTCTGGCATCAATTTTGATCTTTTCTTTTTCTCTTGTCTTTTTAAAAAAATTTAATCATTTTATTGGGGGCTCATACAACTCTTATCACAATACAAACATACATCCATCATGTCAAGCGCATTTTAACTTTTGTTGTCATCATCATTCTCAAAACATTTGCTTTCTACTTGAGCCCTTGGTATCAGCTCCTCATTTTTCCCTGCCCTCCCCGCCTCCCTTCCCTCATGAACCCTTGATTATTTATAAATTATTATTATGTTGCCAGGTCTTACACTGTCTGATTTCTCCCTTCACTCACGTTTCTGTTGTCCATCCCCCAGGGAGGGGGTTATATGTAGATCATTGTGATAGGTTACCCCTTTCTACCCCACCTTCCCCTTACCTTCCTGGTATCATTACTCTCATTATTTGTCCTAAGGGGTTTATCTATCCTGGATTTTTTGGTCCTGAGGGGTTTATCATCCCTGTGTTTCCGGTTCTTATCTGTACCAACGTACAAGCTCTATTCTAGCCAGATTTGTAAGGTAGAATTGGGATCATGATAGTGGGGGGAGGAAGCATTAAAAAACTAAAGGAAAGTTGTGCGTTTCATCGTTGCTATACTGCACTCTGACTGGCTTAGCTCCTCCCCACAGTCCTTCAGTAAGGGGATGTCCAGTGGGTTTTGGGTCTCCACTCCGCACTCCCTCTCATTCATAAAGATATGTTTTTTGTTCTTTGATTCCTGATACCTGAGCCTATCAAAACCTTGTGATCACACAGGCTGGTATGCTTCTTCCATGTTGGCTTTGTTGCTTCTCAGTTAGATGGTTGCTTGTTTATCTTCAAGCCTTTACATATGTACATACCTGTATTTAGACCTCTATAAATGCACTTTACCTCCTAGTTGTTTCCTCTATTTCCTTTTACTTTCCTCTTGTCCCACCATCATGCTCAGCCTTCATTTGTGTTTCAGTAATTCCTCTCGGTTTCATTGCCTTTGATCAAGCCCTACCAGTTCTCTACATATTCCCTTCTGCTTTCTTCATGTATAATATTTTTTATGTCATCACAAAACTCATCAGGTCTTCTATCATTATTGTTGAATGTTTTAAGTCCATTCTTGAGATTGGAGTAATGCAGGTAATCAAGTTCATGTTTTGGCTTTCATGGAATGGTTTAATTTTGTTTCCAGGTTCACCTGAACTTAAATATGAGCAATTGATCATTTGTTCCACAATAGGCCCCAGTCTTATTTTAGCTGCTGTTCTTGAGCTTCTCCATCGTCTCATACCACAGATGTAATCAATTTGATTTCTATGTGTTCCCTCTGCAGAATTCCACATGTATGTTGACCTTCTGTGATGTTGGCAGAAGATATTTGCAATAAAAAGTCACAGATCTTGCAAATTTCTATCATGCAGACTCCGGCTTCTTTTCAATCACCAAGACCATATTTGCACACTATTGTTCCTTCTTTGTTTCTCACTTTTACATTCTAATCACCAATAATGACCGATGACTTTTGATTCATGTTTGCGTGATTTCAGACTGAAGATATTGGTAGAATTCTTCAATTTATGCAACTCTATCTTCAGTAGTTCATGCAGAAATTTGAATAATCATTGTATTGACTGGATTTCCTTGTACACAAATTGATATTATTCCATCATAGACAACATTGTACTTCAAGATAGATTTCAAATAGATATTTTCTGATCATAGACAACGGTGTACGTCAAGATAAATCACAAAATGTTCTTTATGACAATAAATACAACACTATTCTTTATTAATTTGTCATTCCTGACATAGTAAACCATGCGCCTAATTCAAAATGGCTAATATCAGGCCATTTCAGCTGTGGTAGTTACATAATCTTGTGTCAACTTTAGGGTATTGAGAGTGAAGGGGTGGAGTCTCGCCTCTATCAGGTTATAGCCTGATGTTACCTCCTGGTGGGCATCACCTTCTCGTGAGGATTCTGGGAACTTCCTCTCTCTCCTGCTTCACCTTTCCTGTTGAAGAACCACACTCGGAGAGCTAGAGGAGCCACATGGGACACATCCCCTCCCTGCCCTGCCCCCCACCCCCAGCACTGAGATGCTTCCACCATCATTGGATACACAAGACTTTGAACCCACTGGCCTGTAATCTTCTTGCATATTGCATCATTGTATGTGACTGTGTGAGTCTGAAGAAGGATTTATGGACTAGTATTGGACTTATGGGCTAATATTAGACTTGTAGAATTGATTTGTCTGGGCGGGGATGTTTTCTTAATATGAAATTACTCTTTGATATGAAGCTCTTTCTTATACATATAGGTCTCAGAATTTGTTTCTCTAGTCAACTTGGCCTAACCCAAACGCCCAGAGTATTGTTCTTTATGTGTTCTATTTCATCTTTGATGATTTATTTCTAACTTTCCTAGATTCATACGTTTTACTTTCCAACATGACTACATGATTACTTTCACCAAGTGGTCAGGAGTGACCAGTCCCTGGAGAAGGACATCCTGCTTGGTAAAGTGGAGGGGCCGACAAAGGAAGGAAGACCCTCAACATGATGGACTGAGACAGTCCACAATGGGCTCACGCATACGAAGAACTATTGTGAGGATGGCACAGTGCTAGACAACGTTTCATTGTGTTGTGTGTAGGATCGCTCTGGGCCAGAACATTCTCCATGGCACCAAAGAACAAGTCCAATGAGTGGGAGTGGTTCAAGCTCCCTGGCAGCTCCATGGGAAAGATTTCTACACCAATAAAGAATTAGTCTAAAAAAATCCAAAAGGGTAGCTCTACTCTGTCACACAGGGTCACAACCAACTTAATGGTAGTGCGTTTTGTTTTGTTGTTGTCTGCTCTAGGGGTGAGCAATCAGGGAGTCTGTCTCCATAGCGATTTACAACTTAGGAAGCTAAAGAACAGTTCTACTCCATCTCACATGTTTGGCATGAGTCAGAGTCAGCTGGATTTCCATGGGAAAATGTATGTAGGAATTATTTTAAATACTTTATATCAATCCTGAGTAGCATAAATTCAGTTATTTTAATAGTCAGAGATACATGTTTTAATAGGAATAGAGTTTGAGACTGAAAATTTGTACATAAAAGTTTTCCTTGCTAATTAAAAGTTTAATGTTATGTTTTATGATCATCTCTAATGTGTTACCTTGACAACATGGAGTATTCTGCATATTAGCATAAAATAATAATGGGGAATCAAGAAGCAGCTGCTAATTGAATGCCTAAAATAGCAAGGATGCTCTTAGACCCTGTGATTTGATTATATATTATAAAGATTTGTATTTTATTATTTGGTTTTACAGCAGGCAGAAGTGTTTAAATAATCTATGGCTTTCATTGCAAACCAAATTCCTTTTTTCTGAAAACAAATAATTTAGAAGAGTTTTATATGAATTAGTGGAACAACAATTTTATCTAGTTCATTCCACTTGTTATTACATTTTCTTTAAAAGTGCCAAAGAAGGGATTTAAATTTATCATTGCTCATTAAACCTGTAAAAATCTGTGTTAATTGGATGTCAACTTTCTCTTATTCACTTACATACTTACTGACATTAAAAGCTTTATGATTTAAAGGCAGCCTAAAGGATATGAAGTATATTTAGAGTATTTACTATCTAATAGAGAAAGAAAATGTCAATTTTACCTCCTCTAACTACATATATTGAACATAAACTAAAGGAAGTTTATTAATAAGTCACTGCAAATAAGAACATAAGGAACATTTTTATTTCATTAAAAATTATTAGTGTTGGACTCATATGTATTTCCCTGGGTGTGGTCTGCCCTCCCCCTGACTACCTATGCTTCCACCTGTTTATTGTGAGATAAGTGTCTATTCTTCTATTCCTGCCGTGCTGATTGTACTTACCTCAGGGGATTCATGTTATACCTGTCCTTTTGAGATTGGCTTACCTTGCTTAACATGATTCCTTCTAACTCTTCCAATGAAATGACATGATTCAAGTGACCGTCCATGCTTTTCAGTGCTGCATAGTATTCCATGGTGTGTATGTGCCAGAGTTTACTATGCCACTCGTCTATCGATGGAAACTTAGGCTGTTTCAAAGGCTTTGCTATTGTGAATTTTACTGCAATAAACATTGGATCGCAGATGACTGGTCGTGTTGAATTTGTTACCTCCTCTGGGTATATGCCCAGTAGAGGGATGGCTGGGACATAAGGTAGATCAATTTCCATTTTCTTTAAGTATCTCCAGATTGCTTTCCACAGTGGCCATACAAATCTACACAACCAGCAGTGGAGGAGGGTTCCTACTTCACCACAGCCCCTCCAACACTAGATGCTCTCTGATTTGTTGATTTGGGATTGCCTCAGGGGTGTTAGGTGGTATCTCATGGTTGTTTTAATTTGCATTTCTCTTATGGCTAATGATTGGGAACACTTTCTCATGTGCTTGTTGGCCATATGGGTCCCCTCCCTAGTGAAGGCTTTTTCAGTTCTTTTGCCCACTTCCTTACGAGGTTAACGGTTTTCCTCTTTTTGCAGGCCATGAGGGTGTTGTAGATTTTAGTAATGAGCCCTCTGTCTGATGTGTCACTACTAAAAATCCTCTCCCAGTCTGTGGGTTGTTTTGTCACCCTCTTAGTGAAGTCTTTTGAGGTACACAGGTGTTTTATTCTTATTAATTCCCATTTGTTGATTTCCAGTTCACCTGCGTGTGTACCCTTCCCTATTGCAGTGAGCCTATGAGTCCCTGGGCCACTGCTCTCAGGTTTTTCCCGAGTCCCTCCTTGATGGTCCTGATGGTTTGGGGTTTAACTTCTAGGTCTGTGATCCACCTTAAGTTTATTCTTGTGCATGGGGTGAGGTAAACATCTTGGGGAGAGTATTGGATGTGTCCCCACAGAACTGGAATATGCTTACAGACCCCACAATGACACACCAAACCAGGAGGGCAATGTAACATGCAGAGGAATCCATAAAAAGACTGGACTATATGCCTGGCCCCAACCAGAACCAGCTCAATCCCCACCATGGAAGGGAGTTCCACAGAAAATGAAAATAGACCATCTAGTGAGGGAAAGGAATAGATCTACCATATGCAGAAGTAAGCCGAAGCTATTGAAGAGGGAAGAAGGGAGTGGAGCACACCCTGGCCCACCAACCCCAGAGGACAATAGGCCTACTTGGAGAGGCCAATGTACAAAGAAGACCATATGGCTGGCTCCACTGTGAAATACGACATCATGCGCTGACCAATGGCCTGACACAGGACAGCACTGGTTTCACAGTGTGAGACATGTGACTGAGCTGACCCCACCACACCGAGGCAAAACACTAAAGGCATGCAATAGAACAGTGGCAGGAGAAGAGCAAGGAAGTCCCAAGGGAGCATCAAAAATAGACTTCGGGGGTAGGACGTGGCACCCCATCAGACTCGTCCAGAAAACACTCCTAAAGGTCAACAAACAGACCTTGAACTCTTAACAGGCTTTTCTTTCATTTATTTCTTTTCCTTTTTTCTTCTTTTAGATTTTGCATGTCATTGGCTTTTTTGCTTGTTAGTTTCTTCTTGTTGCTGCCATCATCTCCTTGTTTTTATGTGTCACTTTGTTTGGTGCTGTCTAGGTCATCTGCAATGCTGTGTGCATATTGTTATCTCTGCATGTCTATCTAGATAAGATAGACTGGATAAACAATGTGGAGAAGAAAATAACAGGACCGATGGTTCTAGGGGGCCATGGGACAAGGGACACATGGGAGAGTGGGAGGTGGGGGAAGGGAAGAGGTGTGTTAACCAACCCAGGGACAAGGGAACAATGAATGATTCAAAACCAGTGGCAAGGAAGGGGTGGGAGGACTAGTAGGGAGGGCAATGTAACTGAGAGGAATTACTGAAACCCAAATGAAGGCTGAGCATGGTAGTGGGACAAGAGTAAATAAAAGAAAATAGAGGAAAGAAGTAGGAGGCAAAGGGCATACATAGAGGCATAAATACAGCCATGTACATATGTAAATATATTTATGATTATGGGGGAAATAGATCTATGTGCATATATTTATAGGTTTAGTAGGAGGGTAGCAGATGAACATTGGGCCTCCACTCACATACTCCCTCAATACAAGAATTTTTTTCTCAACTAAATGGTCATTCCATGATACCCACCTTCCTGACATGATTGCTGAAGACAAACATGTATATAAGCAAATGTGGTGAAGAAAGCTAATGGTGCCTGGCTCTCAAAAGATGTAGCATCTGGAGTCTTAAAGGCTTGAAGATAAACAAGCGGCCATCTAGCTCAGAAAAAACAAAGTCCATAAGGAAGAAGCACACAGGCCTGTGTGATCAGGAGGTGTTGAAGGGATCAGGTAGCAGACACCAAAGAACAAAAACCATCAATGTGTGCTCACCTTCCCCATATAAACGCTGAAGACAAATGCATGCATAAGTAAGAGTGTGGTGACGAAGGCTGATGGTGCCCAGCTATCAAGAGATATAGCATCTGGGGTCTTAAAGGCTTAAAGGTAAACAAGTGGCCATCCATCTCAGAAGCAACAAAGCCCACCTGGAAGAAGCATACCAGCCTGTGTGATCATGAGGGGTCGGAGGGACCAGGTATCAATCACCAAAGAACAAAAAGTCATATCATTGTGAATGAGGGGGAGTGGGATAGGGACCCAATGCCTACCTGTAGACAACTGGACATCCCTTGCAGAGGGTTATTGGGGAGGAGATGAGGTGCAGTGTAGCATCGATGAAACACACAGCTTTCCTCTAGTTCTTAAATGCTACCTCCCTGCCCACTATCATGATCCTAATTCTACCTTACAAACCTGGTTAGACCAGAGGATGTAGAGTGGTGCAGATAGGACCTGGAAACACAGGGAATCTAGGACAAATGAATCCCTTTATCAAAGGTACTTTGATAAAGCACCAAAACTTACTAGAAAGGATAGAGATATGGATCTTGTTTCATTTTTTTGCATTGGGCATCTAGGTGAGTTAAAGTTTATTGTGCCAACCTGGCCAATAAACACATGTGGGTTTAATTGAAGGGCGGAGAGATATATGGCTCAGTGAGCCTTGTCTTTCTAGTTCTCGGGTCTCTTGCTTTCTGATGGTTGGACCAGGTTGCAGCTGCCTTAGCCAGTTCCCTGTTTCAGATGGCAAGGCTCACTTCCTGCAAGACATCCCTGAGGAGAAGCCACATGGACCTACCCCGATGCAGCCCAGGATGCTGGAGCAGCCATGTGGAGACCCCTGCCAGTACTGAGATGCTTACACATTCACTGATTTGGCTTTCCTCTTGCAGTTGGCATCATAGTGTGTGTTTTGTGAGATGGAGGAAGACTTTGTGGATATGGGTTAATGTTGGACTTGTGGGCTTGGGCAGCACTGGGTTGGGATATTTTCTTGATGCACACTTAACCTTTATATAAAATTCTCTTATACATGAATTTCTGTGGATTTGTTTCTCTAAAGTACCCAGACTAACACATTAGGTTTTCCAGCACCATTCATTGAAGAGGGCATCTGCTTCCCATTTAATGCTTTTGGGGCCTTTGTCAAAAATCAGTTGTCTGTATGCGGATGTTTATATTTCTGGGCTTTCTGTCTTGATCCATTGGTCCATGTATCTGTCAGTAGACTAGTACCATGCTGTTTTGACAACTGTGGCTGTGTAGTAGGTTTTGAGCTCAGGTGGTGCAAGACCACCTTCTTTATTCTTCTTTATGAATTCTTTGTCTATCCTGGGTTTCTTTTCTTTACATATGAAGTTGGTAATTAGGCTTTCCACTTCTTTAAAGAATGATGCTGGAATTTGGATTGGGACCCCATGCACAAACACAAACTCAAAGTGGATCAAATACCTAAATGGAAAGCCCAAACCTATCAAGATCATCCATGAGAAAACTGGGACAAATCTAAGTGCCCTTGTGCAGGGAATACACAGGCTATCTGAGATCACAAAGGAAAGACATTCTGTGGAAGACAGTATAGATGAGTGAAACCTATTAAACATAAAACACCTGTGTACACCAAAAGGCTTCATTAAAAGAGTAAAATAGATTCCAAAGATTGGGAAAGGATAGTTAGTAAGACATAATGGACACAGGACTAATTACTAAAATGTAGAGAATTCTATAACCTTACAACAAGAAAAAAAGGCCAAGAAGCCTCTGAGAAGGTGGGCAAAGGACCTGAGCAGACAATTCACAAAGAATAGCACTCAAATGGCTAATAAACACAGGAGGACATGCTCCCGGTCACTAGCAATCCGGGAAATGCAAGTAAACAATCATGAGATACCATCTAACACACTATGGTAGTTACATAATCTGTTGTCAATTTGAGACTTCAGGGTGGAGGGGTGGAGTCAAGTCTGTCAATCTAGTCACAGCTTGATGACCTTATTTGGAGGCACTAAGGAGATAAATAGCTCACTGGAGGCCCTACACAGGCTTACTCCTTGCAAGACATTCCTTCTGACAAGTCACATGGAGCTACGCTAGAGCCCTGGAAGCTGGAGGAGCTACACGGAGACCCCTTCCAGTTGAAAGAAGCTTCTACTACCACTGGATCGACAAGACTTTCTACCCACAGGCCTGTGATATTCCTGCATTTGGCATTATTGCATGGCTGCATGAGTCTAAAGAGGAATTTATGGACCATTATTGGACCTATGGGCTAATATTGGATTTATGGAATTAGTCCATAAAGTCCAGAAACTGAGCTGGGATGTTTTCTTAATGTACAATTATTCTTTTATATAAAGCTCTTTCCTATACACATATAGGTCTCTGTGAATTTGTTTCTGTAGTCTACTCAGACTAACACACACTCTTAACTCTAATCCACTTTAAAAATGTAAGAGCAACAAGCACTGTAGCTGGTGTGATGATATTAGAACTTTTATCCACTGCTGGTGGGTTTGTAAATATGTACAGCCACAGTGGAAGGCAATATGGTGATTTATTAAATAGCAATTGAAATACCACACGACCCAGCAATATCATTACTGGGCATATATCTCAAAGAAATACGAAACAGATATCAAACAGACATATGCTCCCCCATGTTCATTGCAGCACAGTTCACAGTAAGAAGCTAAATTCCCATCAGTCTAAATTCCCATCAGTAGAAGAGTGGATTAAAAAAACACACAACAAAACAAACAAACTGTGGTATATTTAAACAATGGAATACTACGCATCCCTAAAGAACAGTTTGAAACTATGAAAAACCTCAAGAAATGGAGGGATCTGGCAGACATTGTGCTGATGAGGTTAGTCAACCATAAAAGGACAGATAGTGTATGAGTCCACTGCTGTAGAAACAAGCAGCAGAATGGGCACAGGCTCAGGCTTGTAGGGCATCAAGTCTGCTGGTCAGGGGGCCAGACAACTTGGTAGAGAACCTGACTGGTGCCAATGGATGATACACCATCTCCTTTAGGTATTTTGAAGATCAGTTTGTCAGAGGGCGCTGCACCTCAGCTGGGATCAAATGGTCAAAGGAGGGGAAGGGGACACTGTCTACTGAGTGAATCTAAGACGAGATTCCCCACCTGGGTAGGGAGACTTCCCCATCAGAGGGATGAGGAATACCAATGGGAAAACAAGCCAGCAGAAGGGAAAGGAGCAAACAGGTCTGGGAAAGGCAAATGCATGTCTCTTGGTAGGCAAAGAGGGAGGACTGACCTCTAGCTGTGGGGATAAATGGCTGAAAATGCTTTGGGGGACACCAGGGGGGTGTTGTCTCTGGTGGTATGCACCTTGACCCAGGCTTCTGGGTGCATCCGGGGACCCAGGCTAGGTGCCGTGGAATGTTGGGACATTGAATCCTGAATCTTCAAAGCATACAACATGCTCCAGAGCAGTGGTTCTCAAACTTCCTAATGCCACCACCTTTAATACAGTTCCTCATGTTGTGGTGACCCCCACCCATAAAATTATTTTCATCGCTACATCATAACTGAGATTTTTCTGCCGTTATGAATCAGGTGACCCCTGTGAAAGGGTTATTCGACCCCCAAAAGGGTCACGACCCACAGGCTGGGAACTGCTGCTCCAGAGGCTAGATCAGTGAGATCTGATATGATATCCCCACTGGGTGGACAGGAGTCTAGCTCAGACACATTTGTAACCTGAAGACTTAGAAGGAAAAGTCATGGTGTCTAAGAAAGTGGAAGACCGCTGTACCAAGATTGCTGAACTGCTGGTAGGCAGACAAACACATTCTTGCCACATCAATGCCCAATTGATGTGCTGTGTTAAGATATGTTTTACCCTGGCAAAACTGTATTGGACAATCTCAGTGACTATTACTGTAAATTTTCCTGACAATTAACTCCAGTTGTTTGTGGAAATAATGTCTAGCTATGAAAGGATTAATTCTGTAAAAATGAATAATTCAGGTACTGTAATATGGAGTTAGCCTACATTGGCCCAATATCCCTCTCTTAAAAAAATTAGAACCAGGGGCTAATCAAAAACAATATAAACTGAGGATCATGATGCCATAAGGAGATGATTGGTAAGACTCTCTACCATAAATTAACAGGGAGGTTTTGAAAGATAGCCAAAGGCAGATAAAAAATACAAACAAACAAATATAAAAACATAGATCTAGGAATTGATTTGGGGCTCACGCTAAATCCTAGCTCGAACCTAAGAATAATTAGTTCTTCAATCATGCCCCTGCTTGATATCCTCAGGAAGGGAACAAAGATGATATGGGTGCTATCACAAAATATGGCAAAAAAATTAGATGGTGCCCATCTACCAGATAAAATAGCAGCATCTAGGGTCTTAAAGGTTTGCCTACAAACAAGCAGATATCTAAGTGAGACATTAACTAAGTCCACATAGAAGAAACACACCAACAACAGTCACTAAACGGTTGTAAATGATATATGAGGTCAAAGGAGGGATTAGTATCAGAGCCTAAATTGTGAGAATCTGGTTTGTGGAAGGCTATGGATGATAGTGGAAGCCCAAGATACATTTGTGGGAGCTACATAGGAAATAAGCCTCCGGTGATCTCCTTCTATCCATAATAGAGGCTTGGGAGGAACATGGTTACTAAACAGAGTGCACGGGAGAGATGACTATGGAAGATCAAAAGGATAAACCTGACTTGAACAGTTAAAACTATGCCAGTTGATCCTGACATAGTTTGGCTGCATGCTGGGCCTGATCTTGTTTTCTAAATTTACTGGATTTTTGTTTTGTTTTTATTTGTTCATATTTGGGTATGCTCAGAGGTGTTATGTCCTAGGGGGTTACCCTCTTGAAGTTGTGTTATATGTATTTCTGTCTTTCAGTATATGAAACCCAGATTGATGAGCCTATAAGGATAACAAGTAGAATAAGTAGGAAGGACGTACAATGGTTGGGAGGGGTGTGGTGTTAAAAGGAAAATAATGTCAAGGAGTCAAAGAAGAAAAAGAATGTTTGGAAACCTATTATGGTAGCAATTGTACAATACTGCTTGATGTGATTGACTATGCAATGATAGATGTATTAACTCTCAATTAATAATACATTAAAATAAATATATAAAAAGGAAACAAAATCTTTTTAACATATGGTACTGGAAAAACCATATATCTATTTACAGAAAGGAAAGAAGGAAGGAAAGACCAAGAAGGAAGGAAAAAATGGGATCCTTATACCACATACAAAAACAAGAAAAGAATTTAAAATAGATCAAAGACCTAACTTTAAAATCAGTAACTATAAATATCACCAAAAAAAAAAATAAGGACAAACTTATGGGCCATAATGCATGACATCAAATATTCTATGAAGCCTAAATAAAATACAAAGAACAGAGCACAAACTAGCTGACTATAATCTTCTTTAAAAATTAAGACGTTATGTACATCAAAAGACTTCATGTCAAACAGCTAAAAAAAACACCTGATAGACTGTTGGGGGGATTGGCAGTGATACATTGGCAAGGGTCTAATGTGTAACTTACATGGGAAAAGTGTAGACATCAGGTGAACAAAGAGGCGAACAGTCAATGCTTCAAATCAGCAGCAGACATGAAAAGGACTTCGCTAAAGAAAACATTCTCAAGGCTAACGAACACATGGAGTCATTCCGGCAATCCTTTAACCTTGGAGAGTAGCAAGTCAAAACAATAATGAGCTGTGATCGTATCCATACATCAAAAGCAATGTTTAAATTAAAATCCTAGAGGGGTAGGTGAAGGGAGACGCCGG
>NW_022103906.1:72611678-72672426 GCF_000313985.2 Echinops telfairi | reverse complement strand
AATGAGCGGATTCCGGGAACCCAAGAGGCAAGCGAATTTTGGGAATGATGAGGGCAACAAATGTATAGATGTGCTTTACACAATTGATCTATGTAGTGTGATGAATTGTATGAGCCCCAATAAATTGATTTAAAAAATAATAAAATCCTAGAAAACAACCCACATTGGGGAGGGTTCCGAGAAGTCTCCTACACTGCTGCTGGGACGTAACCTGGGGCAATCCCTGGGGAAAGCAGCAGGGCCCTTCAGAAAACTGGCACTAGGAACACCGTATTATCCAGCAATATTTTAATTAGCTATGTATCCCAGACACAAAAGAGCTGTGACACGAGCAGACATATGGACACCTTTACTGCAGTGTTGTTTATTCACAAAACATGGAAACAAACGAAATGCTCCTTCACAATGGAATACTATATGTTGCTAAAATAAGATATTATTCGAAAGCCTTTATTTGTATTTCAGATTCTGTTATGTTAAAACACGATGCCATTGTTGCAAGTGAGGATAATGAGTGTTAAGAATCTCTGTGGGTGCTGGGGCGGAGGCTTTGGGATGTTAGCCTCAAGGTCAGCAGTTCAAACCCATCAGCCACTCTGCAGGAAAAAGACATGGCTCTCTGCTACTGTAAAGATGTCTAGTCTCAGAAATTCCATATGGAGGGTTGTTATGAGTCATAATCAACTCAATGGTAGGGATTTTGGTTTGCAGGCCATAAAGGAAAACTAGTTGAAAAAAAAAGATAATAAAAGCACAGATGCACAGTGGACCAGTTTAGAATACCGGATCATTTGAAAAAAAAATCAGATATTTAAATATCAATAGGGCTTAATCATATTACTTATTTTGCTTTGGGGGATGATCTTTGTCTCTTTATTTTTTTCTATTTAACTATTTATTGTGAATTAGGTACAGGTTTACAGAGCAGGCATATATATCTTGTTTCAATTCAGGCATTCCTCACTGTACCATCACTTACCCGGTTTCCTGTTTCCTCCCTCGCTCCCTCCTTTCCTAGCCTATGTCTTTGGGTGAAAGCTGCCCTTTGAACTGATTGGCTGGCTAATTAATCATAATGGGACTTGGATTTTTAGATCCAAATATAAAGGGTGACTAGTAGGCCAAAGACCAGGGGGTCCTACCTGACTCGATCTGACCAGTTGGTCTGGTTTGTTTTATAATTTAAAACATTTAGAACTTAATACTTTTTAAAAATTAATAGTAATCTAATAAGAATTAGGAAAAAGGTAGACCTTCATTGATTTGGATTATGATCTGCCTGTTCTGTATGCCTCTTTTCACGCCTTTGCTTCTCCTCTCTTCTCGCTTCCCCCGTCCATGTTCCTCGTGTCCCACCATAGGTCAGACAGTTTGTCGTCCTGTGTTGGCATCTGTGGTGCTACTATGCTGCAAGCTGCCACACTAATATTTCAAAAAGCAGCAAGGTCTCACAAAATAAATGTTTCTGCAGGGCTTTCAGGCTAAGAACAGACTATGAAGAAGAAATAGGACATCTGCTTCGAGCGATTGCCCATTGAAAACCTGACAGACGGCATCAAAACATTGTTAGAAACTAAAAACATCATGAACAGCAATAGAACATTGTCATAGATCATGACAAAAGATGAGACCCTCGTGTCAGAAGCCACTCAAAATATGACTCAGAAAGAGCTGCTTTCTCCATGTAGAGTTGCCCATAATGATGTGCATGGAGTAAAGCCAGCAGGAGGAAAGCATTTGCAATCCCATTTGCTGAAGGAGTATCAGGCAAAATGAGAAGAAACAGCTGCCAAAATAAACAATTGGAATTTGAAACATATGAAATATGAATTTAGGAAAATTTGAAGTCATTAAAATGAAATAGAATGCATACATATCAATATTCTGGGTGTCAGTGAGATGAAATAGACTGATATTGGCCATTTAAAATAAAAAAATATGGTTTCCTATGCAGGAAATTACAGGAATTGTATTGAGAAATAGCATTGCAAGCTTCAAAAAGGATATTTCAAGATCTTTCTTGAAGGATAATGCTGTCTGTGATAGAATAATATCTATGTACATATAAATTCAGTCAATACAACTTTTATTCAAATGTATATACAAACCACTAAAGCTACTGATACAGAAGTTAAGAATTCTACCAATGTCTTCCATGTGAACTTGATGAGACATGCAATCAGCATGCACTCATAATTATTAGCCAGTAGAATATGACAATTGGAAACAAAGAGTAAAGAATAGTTGGAAAATAGACTCTTGGTGATAAGAAGAGCTGGAGATCGCATGACAGAGTTTGTCAAGACCTACTACTTCATAAAAATAACCTTTTTTCAATAGCACGGATGTGCTATTACACATGGAATATAAATTCCATGCTGCCCAGATGGAATATAAAATAATCAAATTGTTTACATCACTGGTAAGAGACAATAGAAAAGCTTAATATTAGCAGTTAAAATGACACCAGGGACTCACTATGAAACAGACTGATTGCTTATATGTAAATTCAGGTTGAAGCTGAAGAAAATTAAAACAAGTCCATGAGAGACAAAATATGACATTGAGGATTTTCCAACTGAATCTCTAAAAAATCGGACACTAATGACAGAAAACATGATGAGCTGTGGAAGGACACCAAGAACATCTTACATGAAGAAAGAAAAAGGCAATTAAAAATAAATTAAAGAATGAATATGTCAAAAAGAAAAGAATATATCAAAGTGGATGTCAGATGACACAGAAACTTGGTCTTAATCATAGAGTAGCTAAGACAAATGAAAGAAATGACGAAGTCAAAGAGCTGAACAGAAAATGTCAAAGGGGACCTCAAAGAGGCAAAGGACAGTATTGCACGGAAATGTGCACAGAACTAGAGTTAGAAAACCCAAAAAGGAAGAACATGCTCAGCGTGTCTTGAACAGAAATAACTGAAGAAAAAAAATCAACCTTAGAGTTACAATATTGAAATATTGTATGGACAAAATGATTAAACAATGCAAGAAAGAAAAAAAGATGGAAAGAAGAAAGAGTCACTATACCAAAAAGAAGGAGTCAATATTCAGCATTTCAAGAGGAAGCATGTGAGCAAGAAACAATGATGGAGTTCAAGCTTCAGGAAAGCATGAGCCAAAACAAGACTCCAGGACTTGCTGGATACCAACTGAAATGTTTCAACATGCTGATGAAGCATTTGAAGTACTCACATGTCTATATCAGAAATTGGAAGGGAGCTCCTTGGTCAACTGAATAGAAGAAATCCATATTTGTACCTATGCCAAAGAGACATGACCTAACTGAATGAGCAACTGAGAGAGCAATATGATCGATATTACCTGCAAGTAAAGTTTCGATGAAGATAATCCGACAATGGTTGGAGCAGTACATTGACAGAGGGCTGCTAGGGATCCAGGCCAGATTCAGAAAAGGATGTTTTGTTGTTGTTGTTGTTGTTAGGTACCATCAAGTCAGTTCCAACCTATAATGACCTTATGTGGGACAGAATGTCACAGTGACTCACCAGTCCTTTACCACCCTCACAATTGTTCCTATGCTTGAGCCTATTTTTGCAGCCACTGTGTCCCAACCCATCTGGTGGAGGGCGTCCCTCTTTTCCACTGTCCCTCTACCAAGCATGATGTCCTTCTCCAGGGATTAGTCTTTCCTGACAACATGCCCAAGGTATGTAAGAAGAGCTCTCATCATCCTTGCTTCTAAAGACCACTACGGCTGTATTCCTTTCAAGACATTGTAGTAACCCATGGTACTTTCAGTATTTTCCCCCAGCACCACAGTTCAAGTGCATTGACTTTCTTCTTCAGTCTTTCTTATTCAATGTACAACATTCACATGCATATGAGGCAATGGAAAAGTAATGTGGCTTATATCAGGCAAATCTTAGTCCTCAAAGCAACATCCTTGCTTTCCAATTCACAAAAGAGGTGTTGTGCAGAAAATTTATCTGATACAATGAATCTTTTGATCACTTGACTGTTGGTTCCATGAGCATTACTTGTGGATCCAAGCAAGATGGAATTCTTGACAACCTAAAACTTTTCTCCATTTATCATGATGTCACTTACTGGTCCAGTTGTGAAGAGTTTGGTGAACTTAACATTGAAATCTAGTCCATCCTTAAGCCTGTGATACTTGATCTTCATTATACAAGCCCTCCTTACTTTTAGAAAGGAAGGTGGTGTCACCTGTATATCATAGGTTGATGCTGCCTTCTTCTTCATATAACACAGAATCTCTGGTTTGCTCAGCATACCTTTTGAATAAGTATGTTGACAGGATACAACCCTGACACCCAACTTTCTAGTTTTCAATCATGCAACATTCCCTTGTTCTGTCCCCACAATTGCTGCTTGGTCCATATATAAGATTCACATGAGCACAATAAAGTGTTCTGGAATTTCTGTTTTATTCAAGGCTATCCATAGTTTGTTATGATTCACATAGTTGAATACCTTGGTATAGTCCATGAAACACAAGTAAATGTATTTCTAGTATTCTCTGCTTTCAGACAAGATCTTTATGGCATCAGCAATGATGTCCCTGTTCCACTTCCTCTTCTGAATCTGGCCTCAACTTCTGGCAGCTCCCTGCCAACATAATGCTGCAACCATTGTTAGAGGTTGGTGAGCAAAATTTTATTTGAATGTGCTATCAATGATATTGTTCTCGAATTTGCTCATTTTGGGGTCACCTTTCTTTGGAACGGTTGCAAACATGGATCTATTCCAGTCAGTTGGCAAAGCAGTTGTCTTCCAAATTTCCTAGCATAGGCAAGGAAATGCTTTCAGGACTCCATCAGTTTGTTGAAACATTTCATTTGGTACTCCATCACCAGGCCTTTATTTTTATTCCACCTTGTTCTGGGAACTCTACTGTCACCGGGTTAGCATAATTTTAATATGCAAGCCCTCATTGACAGATGGTAAATGTACATGAAGTCCATTGCAGGAAAATAAAAAAATAGAATGTGAGAATTCTACTATTGAGCCGCTAATACTTCACTTAATTGAATATATGATAGGCACATAAAAAGAGAGAGAAGAGAACCAAATACAGAGATGGGAAGAAAAAGGTACAGCGAACAAGCAACAGGAAACCCAGACTCTGTGGGATGACGTAATGTTATGTGTAGATGACAGACAACCTGGCACTGGAGGAAGAACAAGTGAATTAGGTATTTGAGTCCAGAGACTTTTGCTTTCTCCAACATAATCTGATTTATATATTCATTTATGCACATTCACCCTTATACATTAATTTATGGTGCATTATCATTTTTGGTTTACTCATATTTTTAGGGGCCAGTGAGCCATTTTTGACTCAGAGTTACCCATATATTCTGTATAACAGAACAAAACACTGCTGGTCCTATGCCAACCTCACAATCTTTGGGACTTTTGAGCCCATTGTTGCGGCCACTGTCTAGTACATCATATTGAGAGCTTTACTCGTTACCAAGAATAATGTCTTCTTCCTCCTGATAACCTGTCCAAAGCATTTGAAATGAAGTATTTATATACTTTCTTATTTAGGGAGATTTTTTTTACAATAGAGGAAGAGTTATTCTACATAGTCTCAAATTTCAAGAAGTTTCTGACATAGATCATTTTAGCACATGTAGAAAAAAAGTCCTTATTTTTACATTACAAGCAGCAACAATTTTAACTTGTTTGTGTTATTATTTGAATGCAATGTATGCTGGGTAGATTATAAAACAGAAAAGTAAATTGTTTCCGTGAATGAACTTAGACATATTGACCCTATCGCACACATTGGAACTGCCAATGGGGTTTCCAAGTCTGTCATCTTGACACCAGCAGACTGCCCCATGTGTCTCCCATGGAGCAGCTGATGGGGTCTTACAAGATAGAAGCTCCGTTTTATAACCACTGAACCACACGGCTCCTCTTCTTTTTAAAGAGAGATCATTCATTCACTGCTTTACAAAGCAATTGATAAAGGCATTCTGCATTAGAATATTTCTCACAGTAAAAGGCTGAGGTAGGGATGGAGTTTAAATAGCAAAGTTCATATAACAAATGTTTTTTGCTAAACTGCTCTGTGACAAATAATGTATCTTTAAACCTAAATCAGCTTTTTATTTCTAGGTTGATGACCAGTGAGCAACAACAGCAGCTCACAAAAGTCTGCGGCTTTGTTACTTGCCGGGATTTTGTTGTTCTAGAGGATGTCCTTTAATAATTCAAGGATCACTTCAAATAAATTGGAGGAGTTATTGGATTTACAGCATGGGAAGGCTTCTCGGCAGCCGACACATCTTGTATAACACTGCATTATGAGCAGGGGATCATGGGTGCTCGCATGGCAAGACATGAGGGACCACTGGCGTTGCAGGGAGATGGCTTCTTCTGAGGAAGGAGGCTTTATTTCCTTTTCTTCTTTTAGTATACTTGTGGCCTCTTCCTTGCTTTCACAATGTGAATGTTAACTGTGGCTGAATTCACCTCCTGCTTTCTTAGGTCTAATTTAAGAAAATTAAAGATTTACAAAGTCTGAATTTAGCAATGGGAAAGAGGGAATGCTCTCTATTACACTATGGGATCTGGCTGTCCAATGAAAGTCACAGTGTGTGGTCAAAAGGTTTATCTTTCACAGTAGGGGACAAGATAGCAGCACAAGCCAGGTTAAAATGTTTATGCTTCTTCCAAACACAGTTATATAGATAAGTTGTCTTTGAAATAACTAGCTAAAAGGAAAGTCTGTAACTTCTTAAGTACTTTCAGGGGAATTTTCTTTGACCAAGACAAAACAGATAACTTAAATAGCTTTACTGGATTTGGATTCAATTCCTTAAAAGAAATTGCAGCTACAAAGTGCGTTGGCAAAATTTTAAATACCAAATTGATAAAGATTTTACAAAACTGAAAGTATATAGTTATTTAATAGGTAGGGAAGCTAAGATCTATGTAATTAATACATATATTTAGTTTCTATGTATTTTCTGATATAATTTCCTCCTATGGATAGTCTTCCTAGCAAGAAATATAAAAATCATCCATGCCTCAAGAACACAGCGAGGTCCAACCAGGGACAGATGAAACAGAAAGCAGTGCTGGGTCCTAATTATAAGGAAAAATTCAGAAAGTAAAGTCTTCATAATCAAGAACTAGGTTTTATTAAATGGGAGAATATAGTTGTAGAACATAAATAAGCAAAATTGTGAAATCTAGAGCAGTGAGATTAGAAAAATAATTACATAACATGCAGCTAGCAATGCAAATCAGTTTTTCATCAAACAAAAAGGAGATGAAATCCCTTCCTAAGCTCATGAAGGAACCCAGAACTATATGGACGATGCTTCAGTACTGTGAGCACTATAAAAGAAACCCCATATATATTAAAAGAGAATCTGAAATAGAGAAGTGTATAAGCCAACTGCCTCTCTAGAACTTTAGCCAGTGACTTATTGGAAGGTTACCATGGGGACAGTTGATTATAAATAGCACAGACTCACTGCTATGGTGTGTCCAGGCAGGGACAAAGGCAGAGGTTTCCAGTCCCACCCAACATGAGATTAGCCAGGACCACCACTTTACCATGTGTCTGCGACTTACAGAAATTGCTCATTGTGATAGTTACACAATCTGCTGTCATTCTGAGACTTTAGTGTGAAGAGGTGCAGTTTATTCTGTCATTCAGGTCACAGTTCGATGACCTCATTTGGAGGCGATAAGGAGAGCTCACTGGAGGTGGGACACACATAAACTAGCTGGAAGACATTCCTGGCGGGAAGCCACATGGAGTTACGCTGATGCAGCCAGAGCCCTGGGAGCTGGAGGAGCCATGTGGAGACCCATACCAGCATTGAGAGACTTCTACCTCCACTGGATCCACAAGACTTTCTACCCACTGACCTGTGATCTTTCTTCCTGTATTTGGTGTCATTGCATGTGGCTCGTGAGTCTGAAGAAGAATTGACAGACTGGTAATGGACATATGGGCTCATATTGAACTTATGGACTTGATCTGGACTGGATTGGAATGTTTTTTTCAATATTCTATTGCTCTTGTATATAAAGTTCTTTCTTATACACCTATGAGAGTCTATGAATTGTTTCTCTAGTCTACCCTGACTGACACACTCATGTAACCATAGAGCTTCAAGAGAAGCAAGGTATATAGTAAAAACTAATAATAAAACATGTTTTAACCAAAACATGAAATAGGGGGGTGGATGCATATATCATAAAGTACCATGCATCTAAGACCATTACCAGTTAAAATCCAGAACAGATTATATAGATCTTGGACTCCATTCTACTTGCCAAGACAGGCTGAAACTTTGCCATGATTCAAGATCTCACTAGGAGCAAAGGATAAAGAAAAGTGGGGAACGGGGAGGAGATGAGCCAGTCAGGGTGCGTTGTAGCAACGATGAAACAAACAACTTTCCTCTAGTTCTTAAATGCTTCCTCCTCCCCGACTATCATGATCCCAATTCTACCTTACAAATCTGGCTAGACCAGAGGATGTACACTGGTACAGATAAGAACTGGAAAGACAGGGAATCCAGAGTGGATGATCCCTTCAGGACCAGTGATGTGAGTGGTGATACTGGGAAGGTGGAGGGAGGGTGGGTTGGAAAGGGGGAACCGATTACAAGGATCTACATGTGATCTCCTCCCTGGGGGATGGACAACAGAAAAGTGGGTGAAGGGAGATGTCGGACAGGGCAAGATATGACATATGACATATAACATAATATACAAATTATCAAGGGTTCATGAGGGAGGGGGGAGAGGGGAGGGAGGGAAAAAATGAGGAGCTGATGCCAGGGGCTTAAGTTGAGAGCAAATGTTTTGAGAATGATGAGGGCAATGAATGTACAAATGCCGCTTTACACAACTGATGTATGCATGGATTGTGATAAGAGTTGTATGAGTCCCTAATAGGATTTAAAAAAATTAATAAAAAAAAGAAAAGTGGGGAAGATAATCCTCAAAAGAAAAAGTCTTCAAGTGGAAGATTTACCGTTACCATATAATTGTAAAATCTAATTGGTTTTCCCTGTGGTGTTAATCAATGGGAGCCAGAGATGGTTAGACATCAGAATGTTAGTGAATGGATACATTGGAATGTTTAAATTATGGCCAAAAAACCCCTATGATAATAATATACTATATTTTGGGTTCAGGGTGATGGTAGAGTGGAGAGGGCGAGGATAAAGGGGCACTGATATCAAGAGGTTCAAGAAGAAAGAAAATGTATTGAAAACGATGACGGCAGCAATTGTGCAGCTATGCTTTACCTGATGGACTGATGGATTGTAATTATATATATAAAAGCTACTAATAAACGTCAAAAAAAGGAAAAAGATGCTATTATTTCTGATAGCCAGGCACCTGGAGTTTTGTTTGTAGATATTATATTAGTTAAAGACATTAACATTTAATTATTTGACTGAATTTAACATAGCAAATATATCATAAGCTGATGCTATAGTATTATAAAATATTTGATTTTGAAATTTTACTCAAAAGTCCTTATTATTAAAAATTATTTTAGAATTCATATCAATCAAAACAAATGTCATTTGGAAAGTGAACAATTAAATATAACTATACAAAACCTTGCATTCAAAATTAAGTAGGTGGTGAAATATTATGTATGCTTTTAATTTCCATAGCTTTATCTATGTTTCCTGAAATATGTGTGAGATTATGTGAGATTAAGTCTATAATAGGCATTCATAAATTATGGAACATTTTAAATTCAAAACTATTATTATAACAGACTTAATTTCCTTGCAGTTTGATGATTGTAAGTATCATAATGTTGTGTCAGCATTTTATGAACTTTTTTCTTTCTTTCTTTCTAATGAGGTGCATGCCAATTTGTGTGTTCTATGAATAACTGAATAAGAAAAATGCATGAAGACAGTAACTACTTGGCTGAATGATAATATAACTGTAAGCTTTTCTTAGAGTAAAATGACAGGTGATAGGACCCCGCCGTTCCATCAGATAGTCTTGGCATTCAGTATTTGCAAAAGAAGAAGAAAAAGCTGTAAAAATGCTTAGTCCAGGTTTCATGCAGGACTTCCAGAAATATTATCGCACCTCTGACCATGACCTTAGACTTAGTGTGGCTGAATAGAGAAAGAGTATTTATGATTGTGTGATTGAAAGCTAGGAAGACAAGGTTAACTTTGAGAAAAATGAAATGCACCTCTTAGCCTTTTCTCCCTATTCTTAGCAGGAAAAACCACAGATGACCAGTCATTAAAAATCATATTTAACTTGCTACTCTCAGACCTGAAGCCCTTTAGGAAACCATCATCCTCAATTAACAGCAAAACTTTGAAGAGGGATAAGTACTACAATTTACCAAGCTAAAGTAGTTCTAGGTCTAAGTTAGTGTATTAATAATATATCTTGATATCTGTTTCATGGTTCCCTATTGAACATCTTGGTCCTCAAGAGGACAATATTTTATTTCCCTAAAGTAATTTCTTTAAGAACTGACTAGCCCTATTCAATCAGAGTACAGATTTAAATCTATTTATTTCATGTGATGATGAAAATGGAGACAATGACAGAAAATTATGAGTTTTCGATAGATGTAGGGGGAAAAAAACCCAGTTACTTATAAGGAATATGGTTCATTCTCCTTTTAGAATGCATATGGATTGCCAGACTGCTCCTTACTGTCAGCCCCTGCTCTTTCAGTCCTCCTCTGGGAAATCATTGGAACCCTAGGTAAGCCTCCGAAGTATGCTTACTAGAGGGAAATGAAAACAACACACATTTATTAAATATTAAAGGTACTCCATATCAATGTAAAATGGCATAGGGGAGGAAATACTAATCACGAAATATTTAACCCCCCAAAATAAAATTCAAAACCTTGCGTTTCAGCCTGCCGTTTTTTAATGAGATATTTATTTTCTGATATTTTTCTTCATTCTCTCTCCTTCCACAGATCTGAGAACAAGAATTAAAAGCACCTGCCAAGGGTCCCTCCTGGCACACTGAGTTAAGCATTGGCCTGATGGTTTGTTCAAGATGGGTGGTTCCGACCCAATCATGGAAAGAAGACGGGGCTGTCTGCCCCTGTAAACGTGGAGTCTTGTGACTCGAGGTGCAGTGCTCTGTTCTGGAGGTCGCCCTGAGTCAGAATGGAGTCGATGGGAGTGGCTTTATTAGGGCTTCAGAAGGTGGACCACAAGGTTTTGCCTTCAACTCAAGCTGGACTAGGCTGTCACCTACTTCCTGGTCTTTGAGAACAAGAGGCTCCCCCGGAGCAACTGGGCACTGTGGATTTCTTTCTCTTAGACATAATGCGTAGGACCTAAAAGAAGTAACGTGAACAAGGCTTTTGAATTTGAGGTTTGGGGAATTATTGAGAAAGCATCTACTCTTCGGAATCCCTTTATAATAGTTATTTCTTACCTAAACTTTCATTCCAAACAACCCGGGCATAGTGTAATTTTAGGGATTAATAGTCATAAAATGGTACAACACTGTTTAAGTTTCAGCAGAGTGTGACTACAGAAAGGAATTTTCCTGATGACTTGAATTCACTCCTCTCCCTCTCAGGGGGATCCTTCGAGTTAGGGTACAGTTCTTTGATCTCCTCTCATCTGCTCATTATTTTTCTCTTTTGTATGATGATTTCCCAAAGACTCATTTTATCAACCCCTAGCTTCTCTCCTCTAACCTTCCAAGTGATGAATTTTATTTTCTAAGCTACTAAGAAAATTACAAAGTTGATAGGAGATACTTCGCCTGCTTCTAAATCATATCTCCTCCGGCCTTTCCCTCACCATATGCTCGACTTCTCTTAGTTTTAAAAAATGAATTATTCCTACAAAGTCAAATACTATCGCTTATCGACCAGCTGTACTGTGTTCTAACTTATTCAAATAGCAGCTTAATTCAATTCTTTTTTGTCTCTTGTGCAACATTAGTTTTGCTAACTCCAGAATAAAAAGAAAAAACAAACAAACATTATCTTTCTTTTAAATACAAGTAACACTTCTCTTGACATCAACTTTCCATGAGTTTTTTTTCCAGGAAAATTCATTGGACAAAAATAGATACTTGCAATCCCTAATATTTCTTCTCATATCACTTGACCCTCCTCTGATCAAACTGTTTCACAACTCTACCAGAGCTTTACTTGTCAACACGAACAGTGACCTCTATGTCATTAAATGTATTGTTTAGTTACAGGTCTTTGTTTTTCTTCAAACATGGAAGTATTTTACACTGTTTATCATTAATTGATCCTTGAAACATTTCATTGACTTAGTGCCAGCACCCCATTCTTTCCTTAACGAGTTGGAAAAACATCACCACAATCAATTTTAGATTATTTTCTTTCTTCATTATGATTAGTTCCCCATTACCCACTAAGTCCCCTTGCTATAGCCCTAAGGAATTATTAATCTAGTTATTGTTTCTATAGATTTCCCTGTCCTGGATTTCATATAAAGAAGACAAAAATTCTTACAAAGGAAACAAAAAATAACACAACAAAATAAAACAAAGAGAAACCTCAGTCCAAGAGAAAGCAGAAGAAAATACAAACCAGAACAAATTAAAAGGGGATTAAAAAGAAAAGCTAATTATAATATGTTAGATTTCAGCCTAAATATATCTACAGAAATCCATTTCCTTATGCACTCCCAGTAAAGGCTAGACTACTCACAGTCCTGATTAATGGTCTAACCCACATTCATGGAGGCTTAATCCCAATAACGACGCCACACAAGGATTTGGGGCTTTTGCTGTCATTCATAACTTTCTGAAAAGTGGGTGCTCAGATTTTAAACTATTACAAATCTCACCTCTGATCTTGGATTTTATTATTTACAATTCTTAGATTACATGGGGTGGCAATGAATATTTCTTCTTCGTTTCCCATTGGCCTCCTTAGTTTCAGAATGACCACCTAATGTCAGAATATTCTTTGAGCTTCACTTCTGTGTTAACACGTATCCTGTGCTTCTAGTCATTTCATTTTTCAAGTCACCTCCAACGCACAGCACCTCGAGGTCCAGCAGACAGAGCCACTGCCCGCCTGCTCCCGCGTCCTGACAATTGTTCTTTTTTTTTTTTTTTTTTTATGTTGGAGTTTGTTACTGCAGCCCCAGGAAGCTCATCAGACATCTAACTGAAAACCCTTTTTTTCCTCTTTAACTGACCCTTTATTTTATCAGTCTTGACTTACTGTTCCAGGGATTTGTCTTTCCCGATAGTATGCCCAAATCTGTGAGGAGGAGTCTCATCAAACTGAATTCTGAAAACCATTCAAGCTGTGCTGCCTCTGAGAAAGACTTGTTTGTTCTTCGCAGTTCCTGCCTTCAATACTTTTTGCTAACAGCATCAGTTATCTGTGCTTAATGTGCAAGTGTTACAAAGCTCCTTTAGCGCTAATAAACCTGAACTAGTTTCCCATCCAAAATTTTCATTTTCATTTTGTTTGAAATTTGAATCAAATAAGATGATGTATGTAAAACCTTTATTATTCACGTAAGACTCAATAAGAGACCCCCACCAACCCACATGCCATCAAGTGGATTCTGGTCCACAGTGACCTTCTAGAACAGAGTTTCTGAGATTTGAAATCTTTACAGGTATAGAAGAACCTCCACGTGACTGGGAGGTTCAAATCGATGATCTTTCAGTTATTTTCTCAATATATAACCCATTACACCGCCAAGGTTCCTTCTATACGAGATACAATATTTCAAAAGGAAAATAATTCTGTATTTATGAACGCTTTCTAATTTTACATTTTTTGTCATAAATTTATCTTTAAAAAGTTAGGGTGAAGACTAGCTAAAGTATTTGGGATTGTCAGAATATGATGATTCCAATGATTTTACATTGTGTAGCATACTTTCTACAACACTTCTATAGGTACATATATAATTTTATATACTAGAATGTTTAAGTTCATATTAGTTATTTTTCACATCTTTACTTTTATTCATTGCATCATAGGCACAGAATATTAATGTATTTTTTCTTATATAAATACACACAATTCTTGACACCTTTAACAATTATGCCTTATATACTGGTGACAAAAGTATTGTATTTATAATAATGTGCAAGGAAAATTTAAATTTTTCTGCCCTCTAAAATTGATATAAACCACAACTATGATATGAGCCAGTAAAATTTAATTCATATTCCATTTAGTTCAGGCATTTATAGACTCCTACATCTTTGTATTATTTCTTTTTTTTCAATATGTTAAGTCAGTGAGAATAAGTGAACAGCTTTCTGAGAGAAAATACTGTCGCTTTATTTTCAAACTTATTAGGTGAGGACAAATCTTTTATATTTTAAATTAGAAAACTAATGTTATAGAGTCATCTTTGAGATTTATATATAAATGACCGGTATT
The DNA here is from genome assembly GCF_000313985.2 of Echinops telfairi. NCBI lineage: Eukaryota > Metazoa > Chordata > Mammalia > Afrosoricida > Tenrecidae > Echinops > Echinops telfairi. The sequence continues at coordinate 72,658,029 of NW_022103906.1, read as the reverse complement.
GGTAAACCACACAGTTAAATGAGTTACTACACATTATTTTTCTTACTACAGATCATTTTGATAAGGAAAGTGGCCCTTTTATTATTAAAAATCCTTGGTGCAGACAACATGTTAGTTCCTATAAAGTTACCAACTGCATATGCAAACTCCAAGTTAATGCAATTCCTTACAATAAAAACAATATACAAGGAAAAATGCCTTCAGAGAGGATAATGCAGCTCAATCCATCCCATGAACATCTATTATTGAGGAGCTTCCCACAATGTCGTATCCACAGGGCATTAGTAAAGGTGAGCTGCTTCTAAGTAAGTTATTCTTCGGAAAGGTCCTGTTAAGTGGCCACAAAACCTTTTCTGCAGCTCACCTCAGCTTCAGTTTGCAAGTACTGTTACGGGACATTATGTTTAATGACTCTTTATCCTCTCTGCCTTCCACAAGCCTCTCCTCTTTTTCCATTTTCCCTAATTTATCTGACTTTGTTAGTGTTGTTGAGAATATACAGCAAACATACACCAGTCCAGCAGTTGTTACATGTAAAATTCAGTGACATTGACTGCATCCTTTGGGTTGGTCAACCATTCTCTCCCTACTTTTCCAAATTTCCCCTCCCACATTCACATAAATTTACTGCCTCCTATGGAGTCTATTGAATATTTCTATTGAACATTTCAAGATATTGCTGCCGATCTTATCCTGTATATACAGGTCTTAAAAGAGCATACTGTTTAAGGCAAATATTCTTTACTTATTAAACTATCATTTGGTTTGAATCACTTAACAAAGTTTATTAAAATCTAACTATGTCCCAAGTAAGGAGCCCTGGTGCTGTAGTGGTTAAACATTCAGTGGGGTTGGTAGGTCGATAGGTCAGTAAGCTGATAGATGATAGATAGATAGATAGATGATAGATAGATATGATGATAGATAGATAATAGATAGATGATGATGATGATAGATAGAGAGATAGATGATAGATAGATAGATAGATAGATAGATAGATAGATAGATGGAAAGAAAGATGCGGCAGGATGCCTTCATAAAATTAAAACTTTAGAAACCCTATAGAGTGGTTATAAGTCAAAATCTGAGCAACAGATCTTCTCAATTTTGTTACACTCGACGCAGCAGGAAAATAAGCAAGTGACTAAATAATTAAGCAGACAAAACCCCATGCCCTCATGGAAATAAAATCAGAGGAGAAAGACATAGACTATAAGTAAGTGGAAAGTAACATTAAATAAATTTCCAAGACTATCAAGACAGTGGAAAAGAAAGGATAACTGTGAGATAAAGGATGAAGGACTTGTATACAAGAGAAAAATATCAAATATCAGAACTTTGCATCAATTTGATTTTATATTAGTAAGATATTCAAGTGAAATTAGTTAATAAGTCATTTAAAAAAATCAATCAGCTATAACACTCTTGGTAGATGTGACTACCCTTGTTAAGGTGCCATCGATGCAGCTCTGGCCTGTGGTCTTATCATGTACAAAACCAATACTTTGGCTAGCCTTGACCCATATTTATGATTGTTGGTATGATTTTAAATACAGAAAATACTAATTCTGTCATGTTGGCATTAGTTGCTCTCAAGTTGATTTCAATTTATGGCAATCACATGTGGGCATAATAAAGTTACTCCACAGGAGTTTCAATAGTGTCATTCTTTATAAAAAAATATTGCTTTTGTTGTTATTATGCAAGTTCTAACTCACAGAACCATAGTGCTCTATCTTCTGAGCCACTAATGTATGTGAGCCCTTTGTTCTACACACCATGCCCAAACATTTCCTTGAGCGCCTTGCTTCTTTTGGCACCTCCTTTACTTTACAAGGAATCTTTTCTTCTCCAGGGACTAAAAATATATGTGATGTACAGCAATTGAGGCCTTGTCATCCTTGCCTTTAAGAAGCATTCTGTTGGTCCTTCTTCTAAGACCTATTTGTTTGTCTGGCAATCCATTACATAGTCAATATTCTTCACCAATACTATATAAAAGCATCATTTTTCTTCTAAATTCTCTATTAATTGTGCAGCTTTTTAATGCATATGAGATCAATGAAAATATCATGGTCTGAGGCAGGCACCCTCTAGTGTTCAAAATGACATCTTTGCTTTATAGGACATTAAAAAGATCTTTTACAAAAATTTGCTGAATGTAATGCATTGGTAATTTTACTGCTGTTTCCATGGGTACTACTTGTGAATCCAGGTAAAATGAAGTCCTTGGAAAACATCAATCTTTTTCTTTATTTTCTGTGATTTTACCTAAGGGTCCATTTTTTATTTCAATTTTTCTCAAAATAATTTTATTTGGAGATAATACAGATAGATATCATATCATTCCATAGTTCAATGACATCAAGCAGGATTGTACAATTGCTACCACAATCAGTTTCAAACATCATCTTCCTTCTTGAACTCCTAGACATCAGCTCCTTTTTACACACATCACCCCACTGTACCACCAGGAACTCTTATTCTACTGGCTGTCTTCATAGGGCCATCAATGACATTGAACAAACATTCAGGAGTGTTACCCCCAATATGAAAACATACAGAGAGAGAGAGAGAGGGAGAGGGAAAGGGGTAGGGGGGTAGGGGGGGGTGGGGAGGGGGAAGGGGGGAGAGGGAGAGGGAGAGGGAGAGAGAGAGAGAGAGAGATTGAAAACCAGAACAGGTCCAAAGTGAATCAGAAGGGGTTCAACTGACAAGGTTTTACCCTTTCAAGTCAGGTTTATCATTTTGATCTCCTATAGTCATCTCTCCAATGCACTGTTTGGTAACTAGTTTCTTCCTATCCCTCTCTCATGGATAGAAGGAAATCACCAGAGGCTTATTTCTTGTGTAGATGTCACAGATGTATCTTGGGCTTCCACTGTCATCCACAGCCTTCTGCAAACCAGTCTCACCATTTAGGTTTTGATTCTTTTCCTTCCTTCCATTTTAGATGATATAATTTACAATCCTTTCCTCACTGATGATGTGATTCTTCCATGCGGGCTTCATTGACATCTCAGTTATGTGGCTGCTTGTTTGGAAATAAGCGTGTGAGACCCCAGATGCTATTTTATCTGATAGCCGGCTACCATTAATTTCTTCATCACACTTTACTACAGCACCATCTCCTGTGTCCCCTTCTGGAGGGTGAGTACCGAGCAGAGCCATGATGTAAGAATTAATCGTTCTTAAATTGGAGCTAGGATTTAGTGCAAGATCAAAGTCCATTCCTGGATCTATGTTTGTGTGATTTTATGATCAACATTTGGATCTTTAGAATCCATACTGAAGAAACTAGCTTCATCTTTTCTCTGTGTCATGTGAACAGTTCATCTTACTCTTTTTGCCATCTTGATGCCCTGCTCTTTATAGAGGGTACTTTTTCAGGTCATTTGCTCAGCCAAGCGATGGACTAAATATGGTAAAAGGACATAATCCTGACAGGCACGTTTCCTTATTTACATCATAAGGGAGCCCTGGTCCTCTTCTCACCTCTGTCCTCTCTTGGCCCATCTATAGGCTTCGCAGGAGAACATTTAAATGTTCTAGAATTCCCATTCTTGTGAGGGTTTCCATATGTTCTGATCCACACAAAAATTTTCAGAGTACATAAGACATGGGTAAACATTTTCTGATCTTCTTGCCTTCAGCAAAGATTCAGCTGACAACAGCCATGCTGTCACTCACTCCGTGTCTTCCCCTTAAGTCAGCATGGATTTCTAGCAGTTCCTTTTCAATACACTACTATAATCACTTACGGATTAGCTTTACCCAATGGTTTCTTGCATATGACATTAACAATGTCTTTGATAATTTCTGCATTTTTTGCATCCCTTTTGTTTAGGATGGGAATGAATATAAATTTCTTCCCAGGCTATTAATTGGGTAACTGACCTCCAGATATTTTAGCATAGATAAGTTAGCACTTCCAAAAGTTCATTCATTTGTTGAAACACTTCAATCAATATTTTGTCAATTTCTACAGCCTTGGTTTTGGCTGATACCTCAGTGTATCTTGGATTTCCTTCTTCAATATCATTGTTTCCTGTTAATAAACTACTTCTTGAAATGGTTGAATGTGAACCAACCATGTTTGTGACGATGATTATGTACTCCTTCCATCTTCTTTTGATTCTGCCTACATTGTTTAATATTTTGCCTATAAAACCTTTCAAAATTCTAACTAGAGATTTTAAATGTTTCTAGGATTTATTTTCAATTAGAGAAATGCCAAACAAAACCCTTTTGGTTTTCTAATTCCTGATCTTTCCACATTTTATTAATATTCTTTCCTCTGTGCTCTTGAGCCTCCATTTGAAATGTTCTCTTCATTTCTTTTACTTCTCTATTTTTTCCTTGTTCTTAAGGTACTTACATAAAAAAGCAAGTTTCAACCGTTTTCTGACATCCAGTTTTGTTTTTGCTATCCTTTTAATGTTTTTCCCCCACCACTTATGATGTCTTTGATACCATTTGACATGTCCCATCTTTTACAATATTGTCCAGTTGTCCAATGCTTCAAATCTTTGATGCAAATGCTCTCTAAATTAAAATAGTATACATTATATCTTGGCTTTAGTGGGCTTGTTTAAATTTCCTGCTGCTTCAACTTTTATTTGCATATGAGCAATTGATAATGTGTTCACAGGTGGCACTTGGCCTTGTTCTGATTGATGATATTTTGGTTCTCCATTAGGTGTTTTTGCAGTTATAGTTATTAAATTCTTTTGTATTGTGCTTCAGAGGGTAACCAGCATAGTTGCAATTTATGTTAGTAAAAATGCATTTGCAACTAACAAGTTGTTGCTCTTGAAAAATTATATGATGTGATCTCTGGAGTAATTACTATTAACAAGACTATATTTTCCCAACAACCTATCCTTCCTTGTTTCTGATTTTCAAATTTAAAGTACAAGAAACTACTAATGTATCTTCATTTCATATTTAAGCAACTTCAGATTTCAGACATTTGGGAAGATCTCCTATTACTCAACTTTGGCATTACTCACGTCTTGGCATTACTCCGCTATCCTGGAAGAAGTATGGACAGAGTGCTCCTTAGAGGTCAGGACAGTGAGATTTCCTTTTACTTACGTTGCACATGCCAGGCGAGAACAATGGCTGGAGAAGGGCATCATGTTTGGTGAAGCAGAGGGGCAGTGAAAAAGAGGAAGCTCCTCAAGGAGATGGATGGACACCGTGGCTGCAGCAATGGGCTCAGGCAGAGGTACAATTGTGAGGCTGGCACTGGACCGGGCAGCGTTTCCTTCTGTTTTCCACAAGGTCACTATGGCTTGGAACCAACTCAATGGCACTTAACAACAACAACAACAACAACAACTCACCTCACAGTAATTACTATGAAGTTCATTAGATTAAGCATGAAGCATGTTGCTGGCTATTTTGCTAGTTCACTTCATTTAGAAAATTTAAGACATAAACTAATTTGCCAGTGACCTATTTCTATTCAGAGAGGGCATGAAGCCAACATTTCTCAAGTGTCAGATTTTGAAAGAGAAAGAAGGTTTTATCAACACCTGGGCACATGGATGTCACTATTTCCACAGTCAAAACTCTGCACTTGACTTCTAGCTTAGGGTTGGTGTCTGGTACCCGCCCAGTGGCACCAGAGAAAAACCCAATTGAGAAGATTTGCTGTGTAAATTATGGGGTCACCATGAGTCAGAATCAAATCTATGAAAACTAAAAAGTTACTTTAGGATTTAGCGGTAAAATTGAATGAGTTTTTTCTTTTCTTGGTTGAACAAATTAATTGTTTTTGCTATCCTTTTAAAATGTTTGAATATAATTTGAGTTTTGTCATGTGCAACTATCAGAATTTTGACCAGTGTAAACTATGTTATCCTCATTTTTCTTGGTGAAGTAGTTAAATACAAAAGAACGATAAAAGCATAGTATAATTCGAAGTCATTTTACCGCTGTAGGACTCCATATGCTAATATGAAAAGTAAAAGTTGATATTTGCTGAATTTATTTATAGGATATTATATGTAATAGAGTAAATTTGAATCAAAATCATGTATTGGAGACTTATTTAAATTTTTAACATGCATCAATTTAAGTTTACAACAGAACGTGTTTTTTAAATTGACCTGAAAAATGAGGTTCCCATGCCAACCCCCTGTGTTCCAGTTCACTGCAGCTTTAAATTACTGTACACTGATGTGTGTTGTCAGTCGTAGGTAAGCGGTCTCTGACTTGGAGTGACCTTATGGGCTTCGAAAAGAATAAGCAAAGCTAGCAGACAGGGACTTTTAGGAAGCACAAAAATGATCCCCGAGAACCTCCAAGACCATATGGGAAGAAAGGTACGGTCCCCGCGGTCTGAAAGGCCACCGCCTGTGATCCCCAGGGGACAGTTTGCTTTCTAACACAGGGCCATCAGGAGTGGGGATTTTCTTGAGGGCAACCAACAACCACAAATGTTATTTAGATGCCTGCCAGTCAGTTCTGGCTCTCAGAGACCCTACGTAAAGCAGAAGCCAACACTGCACAGTCCTGTGCCATCTTCACTGCTGTCTTTATAATTGAGCCCATCGATGCCGCCACTGTTGATTCATCTTGCTGAATGTCTTCCTCTTTTGGGCTGCCCTTCTGGGATGGTCTATGAAGGATAATGTTCACCTTGATAAGACATGATGTGAAGTCCAAGTACACTATAAAACATAACTTGGGTCACAAGGGGCTGGAGAAGAACTAGATCAAAAGTGTCCAATTTTTATCATGGATCCACCATTAACTTTGACTAATGCAATTCACAAATGTGGAAAATGAGAAGTTGCAAATAAGACATATGAGGGGTTCCCAATGTAAACTGAAATGTTTTTTTGAAAGCTATGATTGAATTGTTTTTTAAACAAAACAAACTTATTACCTTCAAAGTACTCTCCATTACACTTATATTTGTCAATGCTGCAATTCCATTTCTGAAAACATTTTTCAAACTCCTCTGTTTGGATGGCTGGCACCTCCCTCGATTTTTCTTCACCGCTTCTACATCATCAAATCGCTGTCCTTCCCTGCTGCTCTTCATTTGCAGAAAAAAAAGGAAGTCACGCAGAAGGAGGTCAGGTGAGTAAGGTGCTTGGGGAAAGAGAGGCATCCTGCTTTTTGCCAGAAACTGGTGCACTGAGAAGGCTCCATGAGCAAGTGCATTGTTGTGGTGGAAAACCCAGTCCCCTGTCTGCCACAAACCAAGCTGTTGTTGTTTTTTTGTTACACAGTGTTATGCAATCTTTTCAGAACCTCTAAATAGAAAGCTGATTAACAGTCTAACCTGGTGGATTGGAACTACAAATGTACTATCCCCTTCACATAAAAAAAGAGCAACATTTTTTGTGGGGAGGGGTCCTCCCTCAGGTCAACCTCAGAATTCTGACTTGGATTAAATGCATATTTTACCTGCCCTTCTTTGATATGGTTTTGTGGTAATGATTCAATGCAGCTGCAGTAACAATGATGTAACTTCAGAAATTCTCCATTTAAGTGATATAAGCCCTTCATATTTTTTGTTGTGAAATAAAGAATTTTCTCAAGTAAATTACTTTTTCCAATTAGGAGCATAGTTCTGGGTATATTCTATATAAATACCGTTGAGCATTATTTCCCAGTGGGAGGCTGCTTCACCCTGGATACCCACCAATATATTTGCAGTCACCATCTCTGGGGCATCCACGACCTCCTTCCTACCCACCTCTCGACTTGGATTTATAGTAAAGTTCATTTATCAACTTCGTAGGAGTGACTGCTAATTGGAGGTGACCGTATTGAGAAACTGACCACAGCGGAAGTGAAGACCACTCCTGTCTATGTGGTTATGAAGATGTACTTGTAAATGGGGTGATTGTGGTTCATAAGTACGAGGCAGGGTTTATACCTCCTTGCTTGGGAGAGTGCATTAGAAGATCACATGACCTGAGAGCAGAAGTTCACATTTGTTTGGTGTTTGTCCTTACAGTAGTGGACTCTTACAACATGTGTCCTTTTGTGATGGACTGACCTTACTCACCGTAATGACTTCCAGGTCCGTCCATGTCACAGATGCACTGATGCATTTTAGGAATATGCATTGTACACAATTATGTGTATGAACCAGAGTTTCTTTATCCATTCTTCTACTGACGCATATTTGGGTTGTTTCTACCTTTTTGCTGTTATGAATGATGCGGCTATGAACACGGGAAAGCTTATGTTGGCCTATGATCTGTCTCCTGTCTCTTTGGGGTATTTGTCCAGCAAAAGTATTTTTTGGTTATACGGTATTTCTGTTCCCAGTTGTTTTAGGTAGTGCCAAAGTGCTTTCCACAATGGGTGTACATTTGAATGTTTGGATTTGCATTTCCCTAATGGCTAGTGATTGATATCAGCAATACACAAGCCACCACAGAATGACAAACTAACAGACGATTGGTAGCAGTAAAGTAGAGGGCAAGGAAAAAGAGGAAGATACTGGACAACATAACAAAATGTTAATTTCCCATTAAGTTGGTGCAAGGCTATTGGAAAGAGTAATATCTGGTGTCTTAAAGTATTGTCTTAAGTAGACAGCTAAGTGAGGTTTTAGCTAAGTCTATGTACTAAGAATCACACCAGCCTATGTGATCAAATGATTGTAAATAATAAAATAATACTGTGCTGAAGAAGGCACAGTATTAGAACGTAAATTCTGAGCACCTAATTTGCAAAGGACTACAGCTGGCAGTAAAAGGTCAAAATCTGTTTGCATGGTCCCTGTGCAGATTAAGTCTCCAGTGAATCCCCTCAACCTTTTATACGTAAACTGAATGGGCTTATTGTCAGAGCTGGAGCATTAGAAAGTGAATTAATGCAGATTTAGGTAGGTTAAAAGTTAAAACCTTATCATTGGTTTTCTCTTTTGATTAATTCTAATTATGTTTTAATTTTCTGCATTCTTTTTGATTGAGGTTTTTCTCTGCTTTATTTTAATACTGTTGTTGGTATGTTTGTTTTGTGTGTTTTTCTTGATATAAAATGCAGGATGGGTGAATCTATGGAGACTGTACCTGGATGGATGGTTTCTGTGTGTTGGTGCTGGAAGAAGTTGGGGAGAAATGGGGCGCTGACAACAATGAAAACAAGAAAGAAGAAAATGCTCTGGAATTGAATTTGGTGATGCTTACACATTCTTTGTAAAGTGATCAAACTATTGAATGGCATGATATGTGAATTAAATGCCAATAAAACTGTTACATGGAAAAACCAAACCAAAGAGGCAAACAAAGACTTGAGGAAATATACATCGACTCTCTGGAATCGGAGCATCTCTATCAAGTTATTTGGCATTTTTCTCATGGGAAATTTGCCAGTTTTTTTCTCCATTTTCTATTTATTTAATAATCTATTGATATCAGTATGGATGCACAGTGTTAATTTTGTAATTTGAGTTACTAACTAATGCTGAAGAAGGACTGGGTGGTATATCTATGAGGATTAGCCGATGAAACCTTCTGAATATCAGTGAAATATTGTCAGATACTGAAATGACATGAATAGTAATGGAGCCCTGTCACATATAGTGCCAGAATATGAGACAGTCAGGTTGGAAGGCACTCAAAATCATAAGACCCACCCTGTCTGATGGAGTCGACCATACTTATGTGGGTAGACTAAGCATTCAGAACATTCATTTGCTGATGGGCATGAATCAACATGAGAAGAGACAGCTTCAAGCATCTATTACTAATCAGAACATGGAAGGTATGAAATAGGAATCTAGAAAAATGTGAAATGTTCATAAGTGAAATAGAATGCATAATGATCAATATCCTAAGAATTAGTGAAGTGAAATAGATTTATTATTTAACAGCACCTAACAATTGTACATATCTATATGTATTTCCATATGCAGGAAAAGTGAATTATTTAATATGACTCTTCTTGCCAAAGTCTTTAACTCATATCAAACTAATTTGGGGCACTTAGTTGGGGAAGCTGGGTTTGCTGCCCCATGAAAGCAGAGCTGATTGCCTTTTGATTGAGGTTTATTAGAATGAGGTGCCTCTGGGCACTTAACTCAGGGAGCTCAGTTTGCTCATCTACCGAACTTAAGTTGAATGCCTTCACATTGAGACATCTGAGTGGTATGCCCCTTTGAGCATTTATTAGCAGACTTGGAAGATCTTTGTAACATGTCCTGATAATCAACTATCCTGCACATTTCCCCTGGCATGACAAGTTGCTGAGTTCCTCAATAAACTCTTTAATTATTAATGTCACTGTAAGTTCTATTGAGCCATTGCAATGGATATTAGAAGCCAGAGAAGTAAAAGAGAGCATAAAATAATACAATGCACAACATCTAACGATATAGATATATAACTTAAGCATACGTTTATATAGATATCTACAACTTTAATCTTCTACCACATGGATCAGCTAGCCACTTTCTCTTGCTAACCCATAATCTCTCACTCCAACAGTGAGACAACTTGTTTCCACAATTTCTGTCAGTTTATGACATTGTAACTTGGAAAACATTGCCTTATAGAGTGTATTGTCAAGTTATCTTTAAAGAAAAGATAAGATGCTTCACTCTCAGTATATCCCCTCCTGTGAATATGAATATATAGATATTGGTAAAATGCTTAAAAGTAGATTGCTCTCTGAGGAAATCTAAAAGTCACTTCATAATGACTTTCGCATTGTATGTCTCAACAGAAAATTTTCACCAATTGAGCAAATTAGAGTGTGACTTTGCATATAATTCTATATATCAAAAGTAGTTCCCTTAAAAAGGAAAAATTTTCTCCATTTTCATGTAGTCCTTCTTTTTCAGCTTTGCTGTCTCAGGGATTTTTCCCCTCAAATACAGAGACTCTAATAAACAATGTACTTCCCCCTTTGATTTTGAATGTCAGCTTTCTTGGTTTCAAGTACTCAACAGAGGCCAGACCTTTCTGCTCATATGAAGTCTTTTCTTCGTCTACCATTTTAATGACAGGATTTAGTATAACTAAGATTCAACCTGGCCAAATAGCTTGAACTCCAGCTTCGCAGTGTCTACTGGGTTTTCTGCCAGAGCTACCATGTGGAATTTTTTATTCAAAAACGCTGCAAACTCACACCCAATTCTGCTGCACCTGAGGTGCTGCAGGAACTTCATCATGACCTGATGGCCCTCAAAACACTGCTAAGAAGTGGGTACCTAAAGTTATGTTATAATGGGCTATGCTTTTTCCCTGTGTCCATCAATGGATTATTGCTTTTCACTTTGATCATTCTTTTGTGCTGACTTAGCCTGAAGCTATCAGGGCCCCATCATATTGGAGTCTTTCTGCAAGAACCTATCGGGAGTTTGGTGAAATGTGACTCAATCAAAAATGATGACATTGGACATACTGAAATAATTGCACATGAGTGAACATGGTCATAGTCTTCAGAAAAATAATGATAGAGAACATAAGAGACTTCAAAAAGTTCATGAAAATTGTAATTGAAAGATAATATTTTTTCCACTAATGTTTTGAAGCCCCAGTATGTATAGGATTCCAAGTGTTAAGCCAAAGGCAGATCGAATACTAGTCTGCAATTGAAAGGAACACATTTCTAACACGTGAAGAGATATGGATCGATAGAAAAATTATGATTCTGAATGAATAAAAGTTTGAGAAAAAGGTATACATTATATGATTTTATGCACAAGGGGGCTTCAAAGAGTTCGTTGAAATATACCATTTTAAAAAATTATATTTTTCCATGAACTTTTTGAAACCCCTAAGTTTATAACATTTTTTGTTAAAAGAAAATGTATGTCTAATGGTGATAAGCAGTATTGGTATATGCAGTTTTTGTGAATGAAACTGGAAATAAAGAAATGAAGATTGGAGGAAATTACAAGTAGTATCATCATGTTTTTGTTACATGAATGTGTATACTTAATTTAGAACCTGATTTCTCTACTTAAAACAAGTTTATTTTACTGCATGTGAATTTTACACCTATAATTTCATTAAAACCTATTAGAGTGTAGTTAAAAATATGAATGGTGAAACTCAAGAACGAAGGAGAGGGGAAGAAAGTCGATCTCAGGGGCACATGGACATTTAGTGAAAGGGGAACATAATCGCACGGTCCTCGCACACCAAGTGCGTTCGCGTGTTTTCACACAGTCCTTGCACACCAGGTGTATTCTTGTGTTTTGTGAAGTGCTGCTTGTAAAGTCATTTTTATACTTTGATTTACTTTTGCTTCATATTTTTTTCTGAAACATGTGGAACTCTGATTCATTTTAATACTACATTAATTTCTAAATAAGCTAATATAAAAAATAACCAGGAAACATCTTGCTTGAGAAAGATTTTTGAGCCTCATTCCAGTTGAACTGAATCAGGAATCCCAGTGATCTTAATTTTTTCTGTTGTAGCTAATGGTCCCCAAATACTCCATGGAAGTTTGGAAGTTAACCCATATTCATGGAACCTAGGAAACATTAAACAAACAAACAAAAAACCTCATGCCTAAATCTTCCCCCTGGTATTCTGATTTGAATATCTGAATTGAAGCCTGAAAACTGGTATTTTGCCGGCTAAGTAGGTGAATCTAATGTGCAAGCGGATTTAGTGACCTTTACTCAGGTGGGTCTCCGTGATCATCACCTTCATGAGCAGCCTCTCTCTTAAAGGTCCCTGAAGAATTTAGGAACGTTGTACTCCTCAGAGTTTTTTCTCGGTTATAATCTATGAGCTACTCAGAAATTTCTCACACAGAGAAACTTCTCAATGTATATCTCACAGCTTCCTGTTACACAACCATTCAACTTGGAATCTGCAAAAGGAAAAATACCTAGGTGGTCTGGAGTATCACAAGAAGAAATAAAATATTTTAATAAGTATGAGGGCCGCTGATGCACTTGACAAGTTCATTTATTCATTCATGAACTAATTAATTTTGTAATTAGTTATTGATCTTCTACTATTTATCAGACAGTATGCTAAATATTGGGGCTATAGAATGGAATCTGATTGAGAGACTAGTAATTAATTATAGTAAGTACTATAAAAGATGGAAAGATTGAAAGGAAAAATTGTCATATTTATCTTTTACTGATGATAAAAATAATCTAAGTTATTCTATCTAGGAAGACTTCCTTAAATAATTGACATTTAAATTATTAAAGAATAAGTTTTATAGTTATAGACAGCAAAACATATTGTATTCATTTTAGTTTTAAATGTAAAAATGCAGATAACACTTTGCTAAGTCAACATTTCTATGTTTATATTTAAATAAAACTAATTATATAAATGATATTGTGCAACTATCTAATAACTAATAGTCCATCTCCATAAACAAATCTCTACACTACCTACCCAGTGACAATGACTCCCCTGGGAGTGACAATTAAACTTTGATCTGCATACATTTGCCTATTCTGGGTATGTAATGTATGTGAAATCATGTACATCTGCCTTTACATGATTGACTTATTTGATTGGCTGTAATTAGACAGTTATTAGGTCAGATCATTGGGAATTATTACTACGTGTAAACTGCCAAGACACTGATAATCCTGGTATGATCAAATGAACACAAAAGCTTAACTATCTAAATTTTGCACAAGAGGAAACAGAAACAAAAACAAAAGAGCAAGTTGAGTTTAGATACAGTGATTGCATTCAGAGAACAAAGGAGTAGAAGCAATAGTAGGCGAAATGACTTAGTTCAACAAGCCTCTCAATACTAATCTACGGGAGGAACAACCAGAAAACAAGAAAAATAATCCAAAGAAAATCTAATCCTCATGTGGGACACATCACGAAGAATCACTTACTTTGATCAGGATTCCAGAACAGGAAGGGGCAACAAAACAGACGGCAAAAATTATGAGTTGTGGAAACAAAATTTCCTTCAACGTCAGGAAAGATAAGAAGATATGCATTCAAGAAGTTAAGCAAATACTAAACAAGATATACCTCAAAAGAAAACAATGAAGATATATTATAAACAAACTTAATAATTCTAAAAGCAACTAGGGAAAACCAAACATTTACCTACAAAAGATTAGCAAGAAGACTAAGCTCTGATTTCTCAAGAAAAACTATGCAGGCACGAAATTGATGCACATAAAATTTAGAAAGACCAAAAAAAGCCAAACAAAAATAAAAATTATATCCCTGGGAATTTTTTCCCTCATATATGATTGTGAAATTAGTGTAATTCCAGATAAACAGAATTAATTTGTAAAACCAGATAACCTGACACTACATACCAAGGAATGTTCTTTGGGCAGAGAACCAATGCTGACAGCAACCTGAGAGTAACATACATGACCACACCACCCAAAAGAAAGCCGTGTACAGAAATATTTGAAGTAAAGCACACCGACAAAATGGAGGTGTCAAATGGACCAGGTATCATATCATTGTGAATGAGGCAGAGTGCAGATTGGGGACCCAAAGCCTATCTGTAGGCAACTGGACCTTCCCTTACAGAGGGGTCATGGGGAGAAGATAAGCCAGTCAGGGTGCAGTGTAGCAACGATGAAACATAAAACTTTCCTCTAGTTCTTAAATGCTTCCTGCCCCCCCCCCCCACTATCATGATCCCAATTCTACCTTACAAATATGGCTAGACCAGAGGATGTACACTGGTACAGATAGGAACTGGAAACACAGGGAATCCAGGATAGATGATTCCTTCAGGACCAGTGGTGAGAGTCGTGATGCTGGAGGGTGGAAGGAAAGTGGGGTAGAAAGGGGGACCTGATTATAAAGATCTACATATCACCTCCTCCCTGGGGGGCAGACAACAGAAAAGTGGGTGAAGGGAGGGAGACATCGGACAGTGTAAGATATGACAAAATAATATTAATTTATAAATTATCAAGGGTTCATGAGGGAGGGGAGAGTGGGGAGGGAAGGGAAAAATGAGGAGCTGATAGCGAGGGCTTAAGTGGAGAGCAAATATTTTGAGAATGATGAGGGTAATGAATGTACAAATGTGCTTTACACAATTGATGTATGTATGGATTGTGATAAGAATTGTATGAGTCCCCAATAAAATGATTTTTTTAAATGAAAGAAAATTACAAAGAGAAATACAATGGCTGTTTTAGATACAAAAATAGATTTTTGGTTCTTGAGTCAGGCTACACCATGGAGATCAAGTTCATTCTCATTCTGATTAGTATTTATGTGAGAATTGCAAAAAAAAAAATCCTGAAAGTAGGGAACCAGAGATTTCAATGTGTAACAAAGACGATCAAAGTAAATAGAGAAAATAATGCAGTTAAGAAATTTCAAATGGAGATGAAGTCAAATACATTTCAAGACAGAATAGACTGCTTTAAACTTGTGAAGAAAAGAAGTAAATCACAATATAACTGTAAAGAAAACGAATAAGCCTCAATAAAGCAAAGAAGAAAAGAATAGCTATTTAATAAACATTAAAGCAGTAGTGAGGATAATAAAAGAACATGAACAATATTGATTCAGCACAGAAATTATTTGGAATAAAGAAACCAATACCACCATAAAACAACAACAACAACAACACACATAGCAAAATGACAGAAATGAACTCATATCTATTGAAACTAATGGCATGTAAATGGATTTAGTTCACCAATCATGAGAGAGTAGCAGAATGGATAAAAAGCAGAACCCATCACTATATTGAGTTATGAGAAATACCTCAGCTACAAAGATTTAAAATAGACTAAAAATCAAAAACTGGGATAAAAATTAAGGTAATTACAATAAAAATTTTAAAAGTGGCAATATTAATAATTAAGTGGAATTTATATCAGATATGCAAAAATAACATTAGAAAAACAACATAATACATTGCATACATAAAGCAAAGAAAGAGAACGCGATCATATCAAAAGAAAAGGCATTTGACAAAATGGAACATCCATTCCTGTTTTAAACTCCCAACAGAATAAAGCCAGGTGGAAAGTTACTTCACTTTATAAAGGACATACATACAAAATCAATGGCCACAATTACTTCCAACAGAGAGAAATGCAAAACATTACTTTAAGGATGAAAAGCAGCTAAAGAGGTCCTTTATCACTAGTCCTATTAAATAGTATCCACTGCTTGTCTGTCACTTTGTCCTACTGTGGTGACGTGTGTTTTGCTGTGATGTAGGAAACTAGATCACTCGTATTTCATATACCAAAAGGATTACCCAGGTAAACAGATTTTAGGAAAACTTCCAGTCTAAGAACAGACTACAAAGAAAGAATAAGCTGGCCACTGCAGAGAACTTGACCACTGAAAACCTCATATATCAGCAGAAACTTATCATACGTAGTGACAGAGATGAACCCTTTCAGAGGCACTCAAATGATGACTGAGGAAGAGTGGCCTTCTCAGTGCAGAGTCCACTCTAATGACACAGATGTAACGCCTTCAGGAGTAAATTCTTTAGGACTGTCATTTGCTGATGTGACATGACTCAAAATTGAGAAGAAACAGCTACAAAAATGTACTAAGTTTGAATATTAGAAAATTAGAAGTTATCAAAAATGAAGTAGAATGCAAAAAGATCCTTATTCTAGGTGTTCGTGAGCTGAAATGGACTGGTATGGGCTATTTTGAGTCAGAAAATCATAGGGTTGACTCTTCCAAGTGTGATGAATTCAAGAGGAATGGTCATTCTCATCACCAAAAGGGACATTTCAAGATTTATCTTGAAGTGCAATGCTGTCTGTGATAAAATAGTATCTATCCACATAAAAGGAAATTCAGTCAATACAACTGTTATTCACATTTAGGCACCAATTATTACAGCTAGTGCTATAGAAATTGAAGAATTCTACTAAATATTCAGTCAGAAATTGATCAAATGCAATCAAAATGCATTGGTAATTATGTAGAGTTGCAATGAATCAGAACCGAATCCATGGCACCTAATAACATTCAATATAGTGACAGAATATTAGTCAGAACATTCATATCACAAAGAGCAATTAAAGGCATCCAAATTTACAGCAATATAAATTATACCCATTCTATTCCAGATGGCATCATCCTATACATATAAAATTCCCCAAAAGCAACATAAAAATAATTGAAACTAATTGTATAATTCAGCAAAGTAGCAGGTTACAACAACAACATACAAAAATAGTTGGATTCCTTTACATTAACAAAATATCTCTGAAAGGGAAATCAGGAAAATGCTGTAATGTATAATACTTACCCCAAAATGAAATACTTAAGAATAAACAGATTTAATATGAGTGCCAAGAAAAGTTATCATCTATCATTGATTTTATTTGCAGTATTTTATATACAGAAATGAGAACATGTTATTTTAATATGGCTTATTTTAACTAACCATCTGAAAAACATCAAATAATTCAATTCTAAAGTATATAAACACTAATACAAGAAACCAAAAAAGACCTCCATAAAGGAAAAAATAGAATGTGAGCATGGTTAGTGAGTCATAATGTTGTGAAAATTTCAATAATACCAAAAGTAGGCTACAGATGCAATGCAATCCTGATTCAGCTTCCATCTTCATACTTAAAAGAGATAGAGAAAACTAATCACCAACTTCACACAAATTGGAAAAAAAGATTCTGAGTAAGAATAGCATTACTCTAGAAGAACAAAGTAGGAGACTTTTCACTTCCTGGTCTCATAACAAATCCGCCGCCACAGTAGTCCAAATAACCTGGTATTGGTACAGTGGTAGATCGCTTGGCCAATAGAACAGAACTAACAATCCAGAATATGGCCTGTGACAAAGGACCAAAATACCTTAAGTGGGGAAGATATAGTCTCCTTAATCAGTGGTGCTGGCAGAATCAGATATCCAGATGCAGAATGAAACAGGACTTATCTCTCACCCCATACACAAACTCAAGGTGGATCATAACCCTAGACTTCAACTGTATAGATAATCAAGGAAAGCTGAGAACAAGTTTCGGCAACCAAATCCATGGCATAAACAGGCTTTTAAACATAATGGAAAACACACCGCATAAAACTAACCAGATTACTGAGACTTCCCCAAACTTACACACTGAAGTGCACCAAAGTACTTTACCAAACAAGGAAAGAGAGAACCTTTAGACTGGGATTTCGCCCCCACCCCCCTTTGACAAGGACATATCAGACAAGGGAGTAATCTCCAGAGTTTAAAGAGAAACAACACAAAAAACAATAAGACAATCTAGTTAAAAATGGTCAGAGGAGATGAACAGTTTGCCAAAGGCATTATCCAGGCATCTAACAAACATCTGAAGGAGTTCTCACAATCATTAATCACTTGAGAGATGCAAATATAAATATTGAGAGATCACATCCCTCTAGCATTAATATCAATTTTAAAAATAAATGACAAATATTCAAGAACATGAGCAGAGATGCTGAAATGCTTATACGCTGTTGGTGTCTTTGTAAAATGGTGCAGTCACTGTGGAAGGTGGTGTGGCAGTCCCTCAAGAGATCATACTAGAAATACAGGATGGCTGGTGCTATATCTGCTTGGTATATATCCTACAGAAAGAAGGGTCACACAAGACTAATTTGTCTTAGGCTGGGGTCTCCAGGGAAGCAAAATAAGTTAAGCTTGTATATGTATTTATATAGATAGAGAAAAACTTACAAAATGGCTCACACAGCAATGGGCAAGTCCACTTTCAGGGAGTTTCCAAGTCCATGGATCAGATGTCAGGAGGGAGGCTTGACATGACTCCAGTAGCTGTGAGGGTTGATGAGCCCAAGATCTGAAGGAAAAAGACAGGTATGTGATTAGAGAAGCAAATGAACCCAAAGTTCACAGAACAGGCCTGTGACTGCAGAGGTGGGAAAAAAAAAAATCAATGATTAGTAGGTCAGATGCCAGGCTTAAAGTAACTCAGGCAAGACATTGGGAGGTTTGCAAGGGTTAAAGGCAACGGAGGCCAATACTGTTCCATATAAAGACTTTCATGGATAGGCATGCAAGTTGAATAGAAATGGGAGAGAGATTGGGAGTATACCCATGAATGTATATAGGTTTGACAGAGATATTTGCATATGCATATTTACCCTGGTTGCAAATATATTCATGACTGTGATGCAGCATACAGGGAATAAATCTATGAACACTTCATAACTTGAATGAATAACTCCTGGCCTTGTAGGGTTAAGACCATAGTCTCAGGGGACACCAAGATCAATTGACATAACATAACTCACAGAAACAATGCTCTAGTCTACCTCAGTGTTTCTTGAAGTGGCTGATACCAACCCCTGAGAGTGCTTGAATGATGATCTCAGGTGGTGGTGGGGAAGTCAGCTTCATCCTGTATTCTGAGTTATAATACACACTTTTAATTGTCCGGAGGATGGCTGGCAATCGTTTTCTTAAAAGGGAGTGGTAGACTAAATAATGCTAGGAACCTGTGCTCTACATCCTAGTTTGTTGAGGAGTCGGATAAAAGAACAAAATACACACATGCATGAATGTAATTATTTGGAAAAGATCATTCTCCAGTGATGGTAACTGAACCCAGTAAAAGACCCATTTTATGAGAGAGGAAATCATTTTTCCTTACTTTATATATTGAAATTAAAGGAAATTAAAGTTAATCTTTGGGATCATAATTACCTCTGAAGTGTAGAGCTTGAATTTAAGACAGTAGAAATGAACTCCCCACTTGTACTTTTCTCCTTAAATTTACTACTTTAATCATTATTCACTACAGAGAGGTGTCTTGCTAATTCAGCATGTGTGCTCATTCTTCAAATTCTGATGAAAATTTAGGGAAAATGTTGGCAATAGTACTACATTGAGGTTTCCTCTCTGAATTTCAATTCCTCATTAAATAAGTTTGAATTCTATTGCCATCTCTTTAGAAAATGACATCATTCTAAATGAAGTTATAATTTTCCATGTATCAAATGAATACTGTATACAAATAATAAATATCTTAAGAAGTCATATCAATTTATGTTGTATAAAATAATATTGGGTGTTTTGTTTTTATTCCTTCCATGCAAAAATTAATTTTATACACATAACTTGGCAGAATTATGTCACAATCACAGAAGCACAGCAAGCTTTTTTGCGTGACAGTAATTTACAAAAGGAATGAGTGTGGGAATATTTATCTTGCTGACAATAAGCTTATCACAATGCCAAATATATTGTATTAAATGTCTCCATTGTCTTTTGTTTTCAATGATTTTCTTCCATGGAGGTATTAATGTATTAATTTAATTAGTATAATAATACTCAAAGGAGTAACACTTTTACAGTATATAGTAACAAAAAGCAGTTCACATTGATTTCACGAACATATTTTGTTATAACTGAGACATCGGTAATTAGTCCTCCTCCTCTTTCACCTTTCAGCTATACAAATAGTACTGATGTGATAAAGAAACAGCTACGAATTCAAAGCAATAAAGAGGCCACAGGAACATAAAAACCTCCTTTTCATTCAGTAGAAATATTTTCATATCTTTCAGCAGTTACAAAAGAGACATCAGTTGCCAACATTTAAATAAAACCCCAAGTTATAAACCTTGGGACTTAATCCAGGTGCTGTAATTCCTGGTCCAATGTTCCTCTTTTCAGGGGCACGGTCAATCAGAAGGATGATCAACGTCAATGAACTCTGCTGAAGAAACATCAATGTTAAACCACCCGACGTAGCATGACAAAAGGTAGCTAGCCAGCAATGACATTTTGAACGCTTAAAAAAGATTTTGTTTATAAACTATAAAATCTTTCAGTGAAATCCTGTGATATGATTGCCTTTACTTATCCTTACTGCCTTCATTGCCATCAAACGTAAAGTTTTGTGTCTTATTTGAACTAGCCTTAGATTTAGATATCGAGGAAATGGTGTGGGAGCCATGTCTAGCCACTTCAGGCTCCACAAGAAAGGAGAATTAAATTCCATACCACTGCCAGTTGCCACAAAGCAGCAATCAGACCAGCCTTTATCCTCCTAGACTCAGTGTGAACCCTCTGCTGGTCTACTGGGCTCTGCGCCACAGCTTCTGCTACCAGGACCTCCCACGTGCTAAGACTTTTCCCTGTGTTTGTTCTCACACGTTATATACAGGCTGAGTGAAATATATTTTTCAGACAGACCCAAATCTGGGAATAATAGACACAAACTGGGAAAACAAAGCTTCATGAAAAATAAATATATATATGTATATATATATTATAGAGTTTCACATTTCTAGAGACAAATTTTGAGAGATAGGCAAGGTATACAGAGGCTGACTCTTAATGAGGGGCAGAGAAAGCCTAGGGGAAATTAATAACATGCAGATAAGAGTCCTTGTAGTATAGTGGTTATGGATAGGACTGTGAAAGCAAAGAGAACAATGTCAGCTGGTGAGCTCGAACTACTGACCTTGCAGTTATCATGCTAATGCATGGCCAACTGAGTCATTGTGGTAGTTACATAATCTGTTGTCAACTTGAGACTATTAAGAGTGAAGGGGCTGAGCTTTGTATGTCAATCAGGTCACAGCTTGATGAACTCATTTGGAGGTGCTAAGGAGATAAATAGCTCACTGGAGACAGGACACATACTCAGTCCCTGTGAGACATTCCTGTTGACTAGCCACATGGAGCTAGGCTGTTGGCAGCCAGAGCCTTGGAGCTGGAGGAGTCAAGTGGAGACTCATGCTAGCACTAAGATGCTTCCACTGCCACTGGATCCAGACTTTCCACCCACTGGCCTGTGATCTTCCTGCACTCAGCATCATTGCATGTGTTGCATGATTCTGAAGAGGAATTGATAGACTATACTGGACATATGGGCTAATATCGGACTTATGGATTTGATCTGGACTGGGCTGGGATGTTTTCTTAATGTATTCTGTATATAATGCTCTTTTCTATACATACATGAGTGTTTATGGATTTTTTCTCTAGTCTATCCAGACTAACAGTCATAAAGGCACCTTTCAAGCCATAAAGCAGAACAATATGTAACCCCCATGCTTTTTTTAGCCCTCTTCATTCAGGGATCAGCACATTGTTCTTGTTGTTTTAATAACTGTTTTTTCAACTATTTGTTCATTTCCCAGTTCTTGCTTTGTTATAAGACAGGGTAAATATGATGCATGCTTACTTTTATCTAGAAACAAAAAATGACCTGCTTATCATTGTAATTTAAGACAATTGCATTCCTTTTGTTATTTCCCCGGCACTGAAAGTAATATCTGACAAATAATTGACCCTCTATAGCTCAATAAATCAATAAATGAATGAATCAGAGAATGGATGTTATACATAGAGAAAGAAACCATGTATCATTTAAAGCTGTGGGAATGTAAAATCTCTTTTGCAGAAACCTTTAGTCTCCAAAAATACTCATAAGTTAATATGCATACACACCTACAATTGCCTTCTAGTATTTTGTACATTTTTCAATTATATGTCCCATTGCTCTTTCCCTTTAATGTTCAATTTTTTAAGATTATAAATTATATAACCTGACAACATACTCCATGCTTCTTAAAAAAAAAATTTAACTTTTAAGAGTTTCTGGGCACAGACAGAGACGTTGTGTCATCTTATAACAAGACTGCCACATTTAAATTTTAATAAAAGAGTTTGAACTTTAACATACCCATTTGGGGTTTCATAAACTTTGAATCTCTATTGTTGTTCCACTTATAGTGACCTTATAGCAGAGAGTGGTTCTTCCCATGTGGTTTTCTGGGAGGAGAAAGTGTCATCTGTCTTTTGCAGAATGGCTGGTTGGTGGGCTCTCGGATAGCTGACCTTGTGGTCATCAGTCAAACATACAGCATACTGCGTCATCAGCACTCCCAATTTATTGTACCATGACTCTTATTCCTGGCTTCATTTTTAGATAACAAATTGGATCTGCACGCCACTCAGTCCCTAATCAAGGTGAAGTGATAGTTGGGGATAATTCCAAGTTCATGTAATTGCACTGTTCAATTATATCTTTGAATACCATGTGAAGTATAACTTGACCCAAATAGTTAGTACAACACAAACTGCTTAATAAAGACAGTGTGCACTTCTTCTATCTCAGGTTAGCTAACATTACATTAAAATATCCTGATTTTTTTATAGATGAACAGAGTGAAGGGTGCTATACGTAGAAAAAGAAAAGATAAAAAAATACTATGGTTCCTGAAGTTCTATATAATCTGGCTCTTGCCTAATTCACTGATTTCAGGTTCTTCTCCCCTTTCCCCACTCCCCTCTGTTTTAGCTATAAACCATTTGCTGCTATTTTGGGTGCTGATGTTGATGCTGATATCTCAGCAAGCTAATCCCCAGCTCGATGTTCTGCTGGTTGTTTTTCCCTTGCAATAACACTTCCTCCTCACACCTTCACTTTGTTCACTCCTTCATTATATGTAGTTCTCTGATGAAATATCAGCTCTTCAGGCACACTTGCCATAGATATAGTAACCCAATTGTTCCCCTTTAAATTGAACTCTTTCTTTATAATACTATATTTTCCTTTGGATGTATGATAATTTTATTATATATAATGTGCTATTTTCTTATTTTCATTTCTGCTGTCCAATTAGCATATAAGCTCAGGGATGTGGGGACTGTGCTTGTATTGTCTGCTGTATAACCCCAGAGACCAAAAGAGTTGCTGTTATATAGTTGACCCTCAATGCTGGTGAAGAATGTTTAAACTGCCAACATAAAACTTGTCTTTCAACTTTAACAATAAGCAAGCTTTCAAATTTTGAAATTGAGATAGATCACTTTTCATCTATCAAATTAGCAATTTTAATAGAAGTACTTAATACTGGTAATGGTTTTCTGAGATGAGAATGCTAATGGCCATTCAAAGATAAGATAGATTACTACAATTGATATTTTTGGCACTATATATTAAAAGCATTAAAATGTTTTTATCTATGCACTTAGTCCTTTTAAATTTGACAGTGTATCATGAGAAAATGACAGATGTCTAATCAGATTATGGTCACAAATAATTCAATTATTTTAGTTTTAATGTTAAAAGTACGACATATTCAATATATAAAAACAAAGGGTTTTCATTGTAGTTATATGTAACAGATATATTTGTCACCTTAACTTTAAAACATGGGAACTTAAATTTCTAACATAAATATAATTCCAAAGGCAGTAGCATAACAAGTCTATAAAAAATTGCCCTTTTTCTATTCTGTCACACTTAGCACTGTAAGGTAGGGAAAATAATCTAAATTCAAGCATAATTTATACAGACATATTTATAAAGTCTTAAACAGGATAAATAAAAGACAAATAATTTGGATACAGGAGACCTTCAGCATGAGGCCATAATGTTGTGCAAGTATTTAACACTCATGCAGTTGCTGAAATAAGTGGAACACCTGGGATACAAAGAACTTCTTCCCAAACCACGATTGACAGAAGAATAGAGTTGTAGGCTGCACTATAATAGTGGGAAATAGATCAAGATTAGAAAAGGACACTATAGAATATAAGAATAGGGAGAATGGGTTGGAAAGAGGGAACTGATTACAAGGATCTATATGTGACCTCCTCCCTGGGGGATGGACAACAGAAAAGTGGGTGAAGGGAGATGTCGGACAGGGCAGGATATGACAAAATAAACAAGTTATAAAGTATCGAGGGTTCATGAGGGAGGGGTGAGGGGGGAAGGAGGGGAAAATAAATGACCTAATGCTGGGGGCTTAAGTGGAGAGCAAATGTTTTGAGACTGACGAGGGCAATGAATGTACAAATGTGCTTTACACAATTGATGTATGTATGTATTGTGATAAGAGTCATATGATCCCCTAATAAAATGATTAAAAAAAAAGAAAAGCTTACAAGATTGGTTTAGGGTCCTCTAATCACTTTGATCAGGAGATGACTTATAACTATGCAGCCTAGTATGCCAATTTATATGAAAGCACACTCAGGCCTGAGGCACACTTGTCCCCAAGGGCAAGGCCACTTCTTCCTGGGCTGGGTAGGGGATTGGTAACAAACCGCTATTTTTACATAGCCAGCAATAGTCCAAAAGGACATAGCGAAGATTATGATGGTTCAATTTGATATCAACTGGACATGTGTGGGTGAATGTAGAGCCTAATTTATCCATGACAGTGCAGCCTGTTAACACCTCTTTGGGGGTGTGCCCTTTTGTATAAGAAAGACCTAGAGTGGAACCAAGTTTTCTCTTGTTTCTTTAACGTCTGCTGAATTTGGATCTTGTATCTGGTTGATCAATCTCCTGTTGTATCATGCGCAGAACCCAGGAACCCTCATCAGACCTTGCAAAGTTTGAAATCATTTGGCTGACCTTGGATTCATTCAGCTCAGCATCCACTAGCCTTTGGCCTTCTTCACCTTTTGGCTTCCTGCTTGTCCACTCCTACAGCTACCCAGGTCTGGAGAAACCTCTAGCTTACGTATCATCTACACATGTGACCTGAACTGCACTCAGCCTAATTCTACAAGGGGGTGCGCCATCTCCTGCCATACATCTCTTTCTATAGACATACACATACAACTATCACTGGTTTTGCTTGTTAAGGGAGACAACCTAATACAGAGATTCAAGTTATATGGAGATGCAAGAAAAAAGAGATTTAGGGATCTCACTAGGAATTGTAGTCTTTTGCAAACCTGATGCTCCAAAGTCAAATCTAATACAGTATGACGCAATTTGTCAGTTTGTTGTACTGTGGCGGTTTATGTGTTACTGTGATGCTCGAGGCGATGTCACTGGTGTTTCGAATGCCAGCAGGGTCACCTAACATGAACACATTTCAGCAAGAATTCTAGACGAAGAACAGCAACAAGCAGGAATCCACTTCCCACTTCACAGCAACAAGGTGCTGAAAACCTTAAGCATAATATCAAAACATGGCCAGATACAAAAGACCTAATGAAAGGAAGTTGAGCACCATCCGAGACGGCTGGAGAATGAGCCCCTCCGGGTGGAGGACCCCTGAACTTGGCTGAAGTGGATCTGCTTTCTCGGTGTGGACCCGACCGTGGTGATATAAGTTGGGTAAAGCCTGTGAGAGTTGAACCTTTGGACTCTTCATTGGCCGATGGGGCACAACTCAAGGTAGGGAGAAACGGCCAAAATTTGCTGATGATCAAAACTTAGAATGTGTGAGTATCAATCTAGGAAAGTTAGAAGTGGTCAAAGATAAAATGGAATGCATAAAGATAGATATCCTAGGCATTACTGAGTTGAAGTGGACCGGTTTTGGCCAATTTGAATTGAGAATCATATGAAATTTTATACCAGAAGAAACAAAATCAAGAGGAATGACATGGAATTCATTGTCAGAAAGGACATGGCAAAGTCAATCATGAAGCACAATGCTTTTTGTGAAAGGATTATATTTCTCTGCCCTCAAGGTAATCCAATCACTGCAACTATTACTGAAATTTGTGCACCAACCACCAGAGCTAGTGAGGAAGAAATGGAAGAATTCTACAAACAACTTCATTCAGAAATTGACCAAATATACATCAAAATGCATTAATAATTTTTGGTGATTGGAATGCAAAGCTTGGAAACAAAGAGGGAGGAGCAGCAGTTGGAAACGATAGACTTGGGGACAGAAAGGAAGCTGAAGATGGCATGACAGACTTTTGCAAAAGCAAAAACGTGTCTTTCAACACAAAAGGCGGCCATACATATGGATTCTCTACTGAACTACCCAGAAATCAAACTGACTACATCTGTGGGAAGACATTCAGGAGAAGCCCAATATCAGTAACTAAAAGCTGGCCAGGGACTGACTGTGAACCAAACCATCAATTGCTCATATGCAAATTCAAATCGAAGCTGAAGAAAATAAAAACAAGTAAAAAATATGACCTTAAGTCTATTCTACCTGAATTTTGAGACCATCCCAAAATCAGATTTAACACAGTAACACTCATGACAGAAGACCTGATGAGGTGTGGGAGCATCAAGACCAATCACGCAGGAAGAAAGCCAAAGGTCACATAAAAAATCGGATGGACAGAGAAGCCCAAAGTGAATGTCAGCAGGACTTTGCAACTTGCTCATAGAACAGCTGAAGCAAATGGAAGAACTGAATAGAAAATCCCAAAGGGCAGCTCAGGAAGACAACATAAAATACTCTAATAACATATTCAAAGACCTGGAGTTAGAACACTAAAAAGAACACCCTCAGTGTATCTTAAACGATAGAACTCCAGAAAAAGTTCAAGCCAGGAGTTGCGATCTTGAAGGATTTGATGGACAAAATATTGGATGATGTAGAGAGCATCAAAAAGACGTGGAAAGAAAACACAGTCCTGATTCCAAAATAACTGGTGGCTATTCCTCCATTTCAAGAGGTAACGCATGAGCAAGAATGAATGTAAAGGTTCTGAAGGCAGAAGCTTCAGCCGCACTGGAAGTATTAGACAAGACAAAGTCCAGCAATTAGTGGAAGACAAAGTGAACATATTTTCTGAGGAATATAAAATATTTGTTGGGGCTTCCCAACCAGAACTTTGTGATTTGGTTCAGTTAATCTACAGGATAACTGATCTTGCCCCCTATGGTGGTGTCCTCACGCTTCCAGGTCTATGCCCATTGCTGCAGTCACTGTGTCACTCCATCCGGTCAACCTGTCTCAAACCCTCGACTCTGTTTCGCGCAGCATCTCTATCAGCCAACCTACTTCCTATGCAAGGTCCCTCACGTGGCTGCGCCTAATCATAGACTGCGACATGTAGCGTGTTTGACTCCCACCACTGCCCTTCCAGAAATTGACAATAAAGATTAACCAACACATGCTGCCTTAACTTTAAGTGAATATCTTTTAATTCACTGAATATATTTAATAGATACTCTGTTAATGAATGCATATTTGATTTTCTTTGAGGACGCCTCCCATTTGAAGATCGATACTGCTAGTTCTTACTATCAGGCTGGGTATGCCCTTATGTCTTCTAATGAGGTTCTGGAAAAGAGGGTTTTTTAGTAAGCTATGTCAGCCTAAGAAGCAGAATTAATTGCTTTTACCAGAACCTAAAGAAGCACCAAAAATATGGATCCTAAATCTGTCTTGTAGTGACCTTTCTGAGAAGGAGCCAAACAAATTGTCTCATGAGTTATTCAAGCCCTAATAGATACAGAAAAAAAGGAGACTTCCTTGATTTGCTTAATGAATTAACTTTAGAAAATTTAATAATTAAAAAGCAACAATTAGAGAAGAAAATTAATGAAATTAGTGAAAAAGAGCATATCGTTCTCAGGGCTCCATAACTAAATTATGCTTTGGACCTAATCAGAAGCTTGCCTTAGCTAAATCGTTTCATGTACTTATGTTAAAAGCTCCCCATGAAAGATTCCATTTATCACGGCATAAAATGATGGAAACACTGTTGGGGGCAGTTTTTTGAAGCTAAAATAAATGTTGTTTCTCACTGCTCTATTTGTTCCCCCCGACCTAGGCAAACCTTTTAAATTTTCCCCTAGAAATGCCCATTACCTTCAGGCATTATGCCTGAATGGAAATTAGTTTTACTCAATTTCAACCTTCAAAAGTTTACACATAGATGTTGGTAATGGTTTGCAGACTTTCACACTGGATGGAGGCCTCTCCTTGTCGCTATGCAACCACACATTTTTATAGCTAGCAAATTTCTTAGAAACACCATACACACTTGAAGAACACCAGCAAGTCTTGGCAGTGGCGGGGAACTCAGTTTTGGGACAATTAAAGAAATATATAAAAATGTCCCCTATCCATATAAAAATGTCCCCTATCCACAGACTTAATTGCACCTACCATCCAAATGTTGTAGACTAATAGATAGAATTAATGATATAATAATAATACAATGAACAATTAGTCGAGTTTTCTGATGTTCTTAATTTTATCCAGGACTAAAATGCTGCCCAAGTTCTTCTAAATTTTAAGGCCATTCCATTTGAGCCACATAAATAAATCCTGTATGAGATTATTACTGGAGATTCTATCACTCTCCATTTTTTCAGTTCAATTTAATTCAACCTGGATAATGGAGATACAACAAATTGCTGATTCAATACTATAAAGAGCACTTTTCACGAGTCAAAGAAATTTTTCATAATCAAAATTTAGAAATACACAAATAATCTAATATTAAGCATAGTGTCTTTGAATACTGTCAGTGGCACCAATAAGAAGATGTTCCAGGTTCTCATTGGAAAGGATTGCTTTTACTTCTTCCCATTGGTCCCTGTGTTGCCAAAAAACAGGAAGTCAAGACCTGGATCCACCTATTGAAGAAACCTAAATTGCCTTTTTGGAATTTTGAAATAATTGAAGGATTGAGATAAAATCCAGACATCCTTGTGGCTAGGTCCAGGGGCACATGAGATCTAAAATAGGTGGCTGACACATGGCCTGAACGATTCCTGAAGGAAAAAAAAAGTACCTATTCACCCTTCTTTTTATAACCTTTGCTGGACTGGGGTACTAGCGGGCTAAGCATTGGGCTGCTCCCTGTAAGTTCAGTGGTTCCATCCTACCAGGCACTCCCCAGGAGACTAATAAAGTTTTCTGCTTTCAAAAAGAATGACGGCCTTGCAATCCAAATTGTAATTCCACAGGGGTCGTTCTACTCTGTCCATGAATTAGAGTAGACTCCATGGTGGGGTGTATGGTTTTTATACTAATGTTTACCTAGATTGCACAACATTTATACCCTCATCCTCTAAAGGAGATTAATTGTTTGAAACAGGGAGTTTTCTATAACCGTTTTACCAAGAGGTCTTCTTGACATTATAATAAATATGGGATTTAGTTCCCAGTCTTAAAAGTCAGTCTAACCTACCCTAATGGATCTGCCCACCATAGAGATTGTATGGGTTTCTCCTAATCCATCCACACACAAACAATAGCCAAATAGTTAATTATTACAGGAAATCACTAATAATAAATTTTCTGTTGTTAAATGACCCCTTTGTGGATCAGATCAAAACCCATCGCATAACATGATATTCAGTCTTAACCCTTATTTTACTGCATGAAGTTGCACAAGAGGATTCCACTAAAACATCCCTCAGAGAAACAGAATGTTACTTGCCCTCCTTGCAGCGTGCTTTCAAGAGGAGAGTCACTCCAGCAGGGCTTTGAACTGCCCATAGAACGGACTGCTAACTGACTCCAACTTCATGATCAGCAACATTCTGTTTAAGGGTTATGTCATTGCCTCGTGTCTCTACAGTATGATTTGTAGATGTCAACCAATCAGAATCTTCTTCTTTCAACTTCCTGGAATCTGTGTATCTAAAGCTCCTTGAAATTTTTTTTGCTGCATGATTTTGGTGGATCTTTACAAAGCTCTGCCCAATATACCTTTCAGAAGCTTTTTTGAATTCACTTTAAAAGAAATTCCAGTTATCTTCTTAACAAGCACTGTGCTGTTGTGTTGGGTTAGTTCTGTGCATCAGATCTTAAAAGTAGACTTCTTTACAGGAAATGTTCTATAGTGTTCTCTATATCAAACCTGCTGGGTGTGGAGTGAGGGAACAAGCAAAGTAGGATTAGGAAAGTTTGGACATAGGGGAAGTAACAAAAGAGAAATAAGCTCATTTCAGAGCGTTTCGGAGCTGGTAGAATTTCTTCCATTAAGGCAGTGGGCTACTGCTCGATACTCCATATTGTATAGTCATTACAGTCAACAGATCCCGGACAGAGGGATCACCTACGAGGAAGCCAGTCTCTCAGACTGAAAGTCCTTCTCAGCGAGGGACACAACAAAGAGCAAACCAATGTCACTGTCAAGTCTAGCTGCTAGAAGAGTAAGTGCCCAATGCTGTAGGCTCTGCTACTTTGATAAGTGAAGAATATGCAGATACGAAAGTTCAGACCTTTTACAAAATGTTTCAGAAGCTGGTGATTCTATCTGTTGACCATTTAATTAACAACTGAGAGCCAACATTACAATACTTATGGTATTTATTTACCAGTCTTAAAATCATTATTTTTCATAGAACATAAACAAAGTTTTAATATCATATCATTCTGCATTAGTTAGCTGTATTATCAATTTCCTGCTATACATTTTTTACTCTAAATGAATTTTGAACAATTTAAAAGTATTTTGTTTAATTATTTTTGCAATCACTAAGTTAGATGTATGCATATTTATTTTATATGCCTCGTCTCATATGCCTCATTTTCATAAGGGTGAGATACT
Organism: Echinops telfairi; assembly: GCF_000313985.2. Lineage (NCBI taxonomy): Eukaryota > Metazoa > Chordata > Mammalia > Afrosoricida > Tenrecidae > Echinops > Echinops telfairi. The sequence continues at coordinate 72,626,889 of NW_022103906.1, read as the reverse complement.
TTCTCTTTTTCTGTAACTAACATAGAAATAAACAAAAAACAAAACAAAACAAGCACACATGGGAGCTTCAAAAAGTTTATAGAAAAATGGAAAGGTGATGGAATTTTCCTGCAAACTTTTGAAGCCTCTTCTTATGTGTGTGAACGACTATCGAGACACTTTCTGAGGTAACTATAGTGGTTTCTTCTTTCCCATTGGGACCAATTATGGCTGCACCTCAAGAATATGTTTTAAAAGATTTCTAGCTCTACAAATGTGTTTTATTTTTAAGTGATCTCTGATCAAACGGATGTTCCAAATGTTGGTGCATGTCTAGATATGATCATTGCTGCATTTCTTTTCTTGCCTGCATAATAAAATGCACCTTCATCATGTTTCCACTATGAAAAGCAAGCATCTCAAATAATGGAGTGTTTACTTTGTAGAGGGTTACCCACTGTATGCACTAAACGTTTATTTGTATCTGTCCCAAAGGAGTCAGAAAGTAGACAAGTGAAAATGGGCGTCTTACTATTGTTCTGCCCTAAGTGGATCTCTCACGGTTCTCTGCAGTGGGGCATGTTGCAGTCATTCCATCTGGCTTCCCAGAACTTGAAATGAATACAGATTAACTGAAAATATTTCTTTTCTTCTTTATTTAAAATGAACACGTACTGAAAATTTTATAAATTACTATAATATCACCTTTTTGAAGGGGGTATTACCCCCCAAAAAATCCCAGAATTTTTTTCTCAAGGCTGCATGTGTGTGTGTGTGTGTGTGTGTGTGTGTGTGTGTGTGTGTGTGTATTAATAGAATGACCTTATCTCCTTCAAAGTACTCTCTACCCCATTACTATGTTTGTCAAATCTGCAATTCCATTCTTGGAAACATTTTTCAAACTCATCTGTTTGGATGTCTGACAGCACCTCTCTCATTGTTTTTCTTCACGTTTCCATGTCATCATCTTGCTGTCCTTTCACGTTCTTTTCATTAGTGGAACCAAAAAGAAGTCATATGGAGCGAGGTCAGGTGAGTCAGTTGTGTGGGGCAAGAAAGGCATGTTGATTTTTGCCTAAATCTGGCACACTGATGGCTGTGTGAAGAAGTGCCTGGTCATGGTGAGCAAAACCAGTCCTCTGTCTGCCACAAATCAGGCCATTTTTGTAACACACTGCTACACTCTCTTTTCAGAATCTCTAAATAGAAAGCTTGATTAGCAGTGTGACTGGTGGAATGAACTCCAAATGCATTATGAGCTGACATTTTCATCTATTTGAAAAGTTGACTGATGTCTAGACTGAGGTTTGTCATCAATTGACATTTCACTTTTTTTGAAATGAGAAAACCACTCATACACTTGAGTTTTTCTCACGGTGCTGTCCTTATAAGCTGCGTTCAACATCACAACAGATTCTGTGGCATTTTTCCTGAGCAGGAAACAAAATTTCACAGGTACACATTGTTCTCTTAAATCAGCCGACACACACACACACACACACACACACACACACACACACACACACACACTAAAAGAAAACGAGGTTCAAGTGAAACTGTTTTTATGAAAAATTCACTGTGCCCAGAGAGAAGCTTCCCAGGCAACGCCACTGGGTGCACTAACCAGAGAGAACTTCTCAATGCTCACCTAGTGGGAAAAATGCATACTGTGAAAGCTCCACTCTGCCCAGTGCAAGTCATTTTTTTTTGGGGGGGGACCCCTTTCCTTTGTATTAAAAATTGGAGGTCTTGTGCAACACAAGAGAGCATTTTCAATTGCTACCTAAACATTATAGCTTTCTCTTTCATTTCCTAAAGTGTATTGCCTTCTGACTGTTATTATAAACTTCCGTACATTTCTTAATAGACTTTAGAACACTTCCACGCTCATTATTATTCACTTTCATCTGTGACTATATATTTCTGTTAGTGTATGTAAGTATCTCCCTCTTTCAGCTTTTCTCCTTTCATGCATTTTATTTGGGGAAGAGCACAGGTAATATCTTTTGACTCTTTTTCTAGTCATCACATTTTTCCCAATTCCAATTCCAATGAGTGGGTTAACATGTTCTCTTATCCCTGCATTGAATGTTGGGGTGAAGTAAAATCACTTGGTGTGTCTCTTCTGTTACTCTCACCAAAGTACTGTCTGCATCTATTCAAATAAGGACTGTGACTTGGGAATTGTTCAGTTATGCCGTTGTGCTATGTGTGAAAGGAAGCCATGTCAGAATCAGGAATAGAATCCCATAACCACCAAGGAAAAGCCACCCACGGATTATGAGACACCCTGTCGGAAATGTCAGAGGCGGGGCGGCACCTGAGGCTCCCACCACGGCGATGAAGCCCAGCAGAGAAGCTCTGCAGAGCCAAGCAGTAGAGGGTATGTTTCCCAGCTACCGAAGGAGACAGACGTCAAAGGACCACCTGCACGAGAGAATGAGAACCAAAGGAGAGATATCCAACATGATTGAGAAAATGCCTCATGGACAAAATTACCATATATTTAAATTGTTTTCACCTGTTAGCATCCCTGATAACCCCCATCTCATGATATTGTCTGTAAATGCCGTGTGAGCATTGTAACAAACCAGGGAAGTTAGAGGAGAAGCAGAATGCTGCCAGAGGACAGTTGGTGTCTTAGGCTTCATCAATGGGCAGGTGTGGAGTGGGATTTTCTTCTCATTTGATTCGCCAGAGTATGTCAGACATGGCCCCCATGTGTTAATTCAATCTAGAGGCTGAATCTGATTCAGGTATAATAACTTTCCAAAACTTGTCAAGAGAGCAGCCTTTGGTTTAGGGGATGCACCATGGTAGATTAGCATTTGTTCCTGTATCTATGTACCAATGTTTATCCATTACTCCACTCGTGGGTATTTAGGTTGTTTCAATCTTTTGTTATTATAAATAGTGTTGCAACAAATGTGGGTGTACAAATATCTTTTCTTGTGGTGCCTCTAATTGCTCTGTGATATGTGCCAAGTAAAGGGATTGCTGGATCACAGGACATTGCTATTTCTAACATTTGTTTGCTTTGCATCATGAGTAGTCCATACGTAAGATACATTCTTAGGTGTCTACCACGAAGTGTTCAGTTCACTTTGCATCCAGGAAGCACTACCTGCATCTCAGTCTATTCGTGAGCTTTCCCCCAAGTCTGATGCCATATTCTTCCCATGGAATCCAGCCACTCATGTTATTTGCCAGCATCGGATTGCATACAGAGAGTGAAGGACACATGCCTTGCTTGAATTTAAGCCCCAACCCTGAAGTCATTCCTTTGTTCTGTTTCAATGGCCATTTCATGATTTATGTACAGGTTTTGAATAAACACATATACATATTCTAAAACTCCCCCCCTTTTAAAAGCATAATGACAGAAAATCAAATAAGTTGTGGGATAGTATCTAGGACTTCATATATAAAGGAAGCAAATGATCATTTAAAAGAAAGAAAAGGAATGAGCAAAATGATGTCAAAAGAAATTCTGAAACTTGCTTTTGAATGTAGAGTAAAAGCGAATGAAAGAAATGGTGAAGTGAAAAAGCTGAAGAGAGAATTACAAATGACAACTTGAGAATCCAAAATAAAGTTTTATAATGAAATGTAAAAGACAGTAGTTGGAAACCAAATGGGAAGTCTATGCGCAACACTTGAAAAAAAAAGTACTCAAGCCTCTACTTGCAGTTCTGAAAAGTTTTATGGGCAACAGATTGAACAATAAGTTCAGGAAGAATCAAAAGAACATACAAGAAATACAGCGTCATTATACAAAAATAAATTGGGTAGCATATAGTTAAGAACTCTAGGTGCTGAATAGAGAAGGCCAAGTTTCCCTAAGGTCATCCGTGAAGATAGACAGAATATATGGAGGTGTTGCAACAAAGGGATGCAATTCTGGAAGCGGACGCTCAAATATGCCTAGAAATTGGAAAACAGCTTCCTGGTAAATAGACTGGAAAAAATTCCATGTCTGTGTACATCCCAAAGAACGGCAGTTCAACAAAACACAGACTTTACTGAGCACTATAATTAAGATCACATGCAAATAAAAACTGAATGAATATCATTTAATACAGCTGCAGAATGCAATTACATTCAACAGTAATTGTCAGATATTCAGATAGGTTTAGAAGACAATTGGAATTATGTATATCATGGATGATGTCTATGAATCTTGGCCCAAAACACAGAACACCCTAAATATGTTTCCCTCTGTTTGCTGGTTGTGCAACAGAATCCCATGATGTGGTTCATAATAAACTATACATAATAAATAAAAGTAATAGGAATTCCAGAACAGTTAATTTTTTAATATTTTTTCATAGCACCATTAATTGATTTGCCTTGCAGAACCATGATATTGAATTCTACTATTCTTCTTTTACTTTGTGGGGATTTCTCTGGGTGTGGAAAATAGATTGTGTTGCTCAGATTCTCTATTTCTTTGCTCTAGAACATTTTTCTTACCAAGAGTCAGGCATTCCCTCTATCAGGGTGACTAACGTGAACCATAACTTCCCTTTTTGAAGGGAGGCTGGAAAGAAGCACAGAATGGGCTGGTCATAGACTATTGGTAGCTCTTATCCAAGCGGTAAATTCCACTGTAGTACGCTATGATTCTTGGACTGGGGTATTTGTATATAGCACCAAAACCCCCAATATCCGCTTTAGTCGCCTTCAGTGCCAAAGTCTATAAACAGTGAAAACTGAGGAGTCAAGACAGAGACAGTGTAAAAAAGCTTCTTGCGCAGTAAAAGAAACTTCCCAATTTTGTGCCCTCTGCCACGTACCGAGTAACACAATCCCCCCGCCAAAAAACCACAGCTGTTCTTTAATTATCAAGACTTTGTACCTTGCTAAAGAGGGAGCATGAATACAAGATTCAAATATAGAGGGGAAGACTGTTCACGTCCAGGAATTTCAGACATTATGGAGTGATAGGGTGTTTTTGACTATTATTCCACCGATATTTCTCAGCTTCAGTCCAAATAAAAAGCCAAAGTAGTGGCTGCTGACTCAATGCTGACTTAGAGGACTTTATATAGGAGGGAATCGAACTGCCCCATAAGGTTTCCAGCACTATACATCTTTATGGGAGCAGACTGCCGCATCTTCCTCCCATGGAGAAGGGTAGGTTCAAACCACTGGTCATTAGTTAGTAGCTGAGTACTTAATCACTATGTCACCATGGTCATTTTGTTTTTGCAAAGGAAAATACAAAGAAAAAGTAAATAAATAAGGGGAACCCCACCCCCAAACTCACTGCCTTCCAATCTATTCCAACTCATCAGGACCCTATACAGGATTTTTGAGATGTAACATGTTGTGAGGGCAGCTAGCCTCAACTTTCTCCTATAGGGCTGCTGGTGGATTTGAGCCACCAACTTTGTGGTTAGTAGTACAATGCTAAGCAAAAACCCCATTGTCCTCAACTCAATTCTGATTCACATCAACCCTACAGGATCTGGCTAGAGAATAGTTAAATAAATCATGTAAGTATGTATTAGTCTGGGTACTTTAGAGAAACAAATCCACAGAAACTCATGAATAAGAGACAGTTTTATATAAAGGGTACGTGTGCATCAAGAAAACATCCCAACCCAGTGCTGCCCAAGCCCACAGGTCCAACATTAACCTGTTAACCCATGTGTCCCACACCAATCCACAAAGTTCTCCTCCATCTCATAAAACACACACTATGATGCTGACTGCAGGAGGAAAGCCAAGCCAGTGAATGTGTAAAAATCTCTGCACTGGCAGGGGTCTCCACACGGGTGCTCCAGCACCCAAGGCTGCATTGGGGTAGGTCCATGCGGCTTCTCCTCAGGGATGTCTTGCAGGAAGTGAGCTTTGCCAGCTGAAGCAGGGAACTGGCTAAGGCAGCTGCACCCTGGTCCAACCATCAGAAAGCAAGAGACCGGAGAACTAGAAAGGCGAGGCTCACTGGGCCATTTATCCCTCCTACCTTCAATTAATCCCACGTGTGTTTATCGGCCAGGTTGGCCCAATAAACTAACTACCTCAAGTACTATAAACACTAATAAAAGGGTGTAAAGTGTGAGGTTCTATCTTTACATTTGCAGTAGATATACGGGAAAATACTGAAGGTCAAGAATTTAAAGCAGTAGTTGTTCCACAGGAGAAAGATGAGTCCACCTACCCTGTAAAGCTCTACAAAGACTAGGAAACACTATAGAAGGTTGCTGAGTCAGAATTGACTCCATGCCAAGCGAGTCTACTCTAACAGAGTAGTGAAAACAAGGCAGTGCCTTTCTTAAAGTGGGTGCATTCTAACTAGAAAAGCACGCCTTAAATAATTACACTACTAAGTCTCATATCCACATGCAGATATGTTGACCGACAGAGATGAGGGCTGTATTTTATAGGAAGTTAACTACTGTGATGGAAGCAACACTTAAGATGAAAAGTTTGAGCTGTAGTTGAAGAATGTGCAACAGGTAGACAAAATTCGAGATACAGAAATCACTTACTCACTGCCATTGGGTAGATTCCAACCAGGTAAAACTGTCCCCTTCGGTTTGGAGACTAAGGCTTTCCAGGAGTAGGCAGCCTTGTCCTGTCCCTATGGAATGCGGGTGGGTTCATGGCTCACTGGGGTTAGGCCGATAGAACACCACTAGGGGGAGGCAGAGCACTGGTCGGCTTCGGAAGGGGCTTTGCTTTATGTTTTCTTAAGAGCATAGAGAATAAATACACTGGTAGATTGTAACGGTGTCAATCTATCAGTGAATTCCCTATGCAGTGGTGACCTGGTCAGATTGACAGGTTGAATCAATTCCTTTTCACTTGTAACCCGACATATCGAAAAATACCTGTTATTTAATGCTCCCCTCTCGTCCTATTTGGGTTCAGAAAAACAAATCAGATTACCGAACGAACAATTACTGAGTGAACATGTAAAATAATCATGAGCTATGAAATCTTTCAGTGCTTCCTATACTGGAAAGAAAGAGGCATTAAAGAATTTATGTGAATGTTCTTCTTAGACTTTGTGTACAGTCTCCTTGGTACTTAGTTTCTTTTCTTTTTTTTCCCTTGAAGCTATGACTCCTTTGCTCATAGAACAGAATTTTACGGCTTTATTGCCAGGCGCACTTACTAGTATAATATTTGAAGAAGAAATTCCTAATTTAATATAATAGGAAGAAACTAGATTCAGGGCATCTTTAATAAAAAAAGGGGGCTTCAGAGGCCAGGTTTTTGTGGCAGAATTCAAAACAACTATAATAACCAGAAACTAGATAGCAATATAAACACCATCCCTCAGGGGAAGTATACTTGCTTAAAATAAAAATGCATACATATAAACATGGTATTTAAATAGGCTTAGGAATAGGGTATGATCCGCCGTAGACAGAGCAATTTAAACAAAAGCAAAATCCGTCAGCATTTGCAGTCTGATGTCTGTGCTTTGTCTCACTGCCACGGAGTTGATGCTGATGCCCAGCAATGCTCCCGGACACAACGGAGCTTCCACCGTGTTTCCAAGACTGTGTGGGAGTAAAAAGTCCCCTTTACCCCCCTGCAGAGTTGCTAGTGACTTTGAACTGCTGACCTTGCAGATCACAGTCTATAGAATAACCACTCCATCGCTAGACCTCCTATCACATTATCTAGCTTTCAAAAATGTTCGTCATAGTAAATTGCATGGGTGCTTAAAATGTAAATTAAAAGAACAAACTTGATGCTCTTTATCTCAAATAAGTGGTTCTGAATGAGAATGAATATAATATTATGGACTTTCTGATTATATAAGCAAAGCAAAATGTCAGTTATTGTCTAATGTTTGCAAAGTTTAAGAGTTGTTTACAAATTGTTATGTTTTTAGTTTTATTTATAATTATCTGTGATATTTGATAATGAATACAGTCGATATGAACATAAAATAAAAATGTAAAATCTACATGTATCAGTACTAATACCAGTGTTGATGGAAGGGAGGAAAAACCATTATTAGCACCAGATTTATGAGCTAATATGACTCCGGGTTTAGAATCATGAAGGACCAACTTTTCTACCTTAAGAAAATTTTTTAATCTCTCTAAGCTAAAATCTCATCAATGCTAATTTCCTTCAATATTTACATTAATATTCTATATTGACATTGGAAAGAATATCAACATTTTGCATTGCAGTAGATTTTAAGCTGTAACATAACTCCTTCCTTATATCTTGGGTTTCAATATTTACAATCCTTGAATGACACAAGGTGGCATGTTCTTCCTTGTGGACTTAGCCATCGCCTTACTTAGATGGCTGCTTGATTGGCAGTTGTTAGCAGTTTCAAGACTAACACAAGAAGGAATACAAGCTTGACAATCTCCTTCTAAAAACTGGCCTGTGAAAATGCTATGGATTATAACAGAATACTGTGCTATAACACTAGCTATTATGATAGACAGCCACTGTGATTTACAACTAGAAGATGAACTTCTATTGGAAGACAGACCATGTACAACATGTACAAGTCCAGTGGTTACAACAATGGACTTCAGCATATCAATGGTTATGAGACTGACAAAGGACAACATTGTGATTTGATATGCACGGTGTCACCATAAATCAGAACCAATTCTATGGCCACTAACTTTTTAAATAACAAGTCAGGAAGGCCCTGATGCTCTGATACCCAAGTTGTACCTCAGGTAAAAACATACCAAGTGATAAATCTCATTAGGTGCAAATTTGTCTTTCAGTGTGGATGCTCCTTGTTCATGCCTCCTTTGGATGAGTGTGATGTCTTCCAGTAGATTTATTTTGGTAAGGTTTTATATCTACTAGTTACAGAAATGCCATCCCAACAGCCTACTTCACTGTGACCAAAAATCAGAATCTGTCATTTACATTTCTCTAATGACAACTGAAAGAGAAAAATGAGTGTTTCCACTGCTATGAAGATTTGCATGCTTGGAAACCATAGGAGTGGTTCTACCCATTCCTCTAAGGTCGTTGAGAGGCAGCATTTACCAGAGGGCTTGGAGTGAACGACTAATGAAGGTGGACAATGTTTGATGTGGTGTCCTTTTAGCTACATCCTGTTCGAGCTTTTGTCCATTTTTCAATTGTGCTTTCTCCTTTTATTTATGTAGATTTTGAATTATTCACTTTGGCCTCCTTATTTTTCCCCCAATTATTTTATTGGAGGCTCTTACAGCTCTCATAACCAGAACTTTAACATCACTTGTTTCAGCCTGGAAATATCGGTCCATTATCTGACATGTGAAGGCTTTGAATTAATGTCTAAAAGTTGAACAAAATTTCAACTAAGCTAAATCTTTGATACTTGTCCATTTGGAACTAATATTTTATTTGTCAAATCTGTTTTAAGCCACACTGTAAGGTAAGTAATCCCTTAATTATCTCAATTATATTACTTATTGTGTTGGTCAAACACACATACAAAAAAAGGGGGGCTTTCACGTGTATCTATAAACTCCACAGCTTTATATTTTTTAATGTTCTTTAATCTTCCTGGGATAAAGATGGAACTTGCTACTCCAATACTAAGTTACAGTCTCAGAAACTCACAGAGGCAGTTCTACCCTGTCCAATGGGGATCCTAAGAGTCAGCATGGACTGGATAGTGGGGAGTTCTTAATCTTCCCTGTAAAAACATAAGAACTTATATTTCAGACAAATGGTGCAAAATTATCTTTCTCCCAAAGTGCCACAACAGGTTAGATTTACTCTAATTTCTCCTGTAATTTATCTTTGATACAAGAAATATCTGAAACACATATCAAGTTGCCAGAAGATTCCATTTTAGGCAGCTCTCAATTTTTCCCACATTTATCAATTTAATATAATTAGAAAAAATATCTTAATAGGGTATCCATATTTATAAGGTTCCTGATGAAGAAAATATTCAAGGGAACTTTCTTAGTTAAATGGTTCCTGCTATAACAGAAGTATATAAAGTCAACCCAGCCCTAGTGAAAAGCTTCCTCTCTCTGTTGCCTCTGGGTGAATCAGTATCTGTCAGCTCTGCGTGCTTTGGACGTCTTCGTGTGTGGGAATCAATGTTCTCCTAGTTCTAGCAGGTGCTAGTCACAGGGATCATGGATTCACAGGATATACTTTGCTACCATAGCTTCTTTCGTGCAATCAAAAGGTGGTGTAGACTGAATCCCAAGCTCTGACCTTGAATCAGGGCTGTGACCTAATTGAAAGTACTCTGTTGTACCCTGATCCCTTGACAATGGATCGATTGATTACATCATAGCAAGCCACACGGATGAGTGCAAACTGCACAGCTACCAGAGCACCGGGAATCAGGGCGCCGTCGTGGGAACCCACTCAGCGACCAAGCTAAAAAAGCAAACCTTAGAAACTCCCTACCCCATATCGAACTTTTCTAGAAAAATATTCAGGAAAGAAGGTGAGTAAAAATGCACAAGGAAAATCAAATTAATAATTGAGAATATAACATATTTGGTAATGCTATAGGTAAGAATTCTAGTACATTAAGATTAATTAAAATTGCTATTAATCATAGGGAAAATTACAAATTGCAATGAAACACATTGACCATCAAAGTGGCAGTTAATGCACTTAAATCTATATTTTTAGAATGAGATTCATTAGAGGCTTTTGAACTCTTGTTTCTAAATAAAATCTTGTTAATGTTTATCAAGATTGATAACATGTATCACATATTATGTATCACCAACAGCCCTACATCAGATTGTTCACTTACTCTACTTCAAATAGCTTTTATAAAGGGAGTTTTTCAGATAAAATAAAGTACACATAAAACATTAAAAATTTATATTGGCTATTATCCTCAAAATCTTGTCTTTAAAAAATTTAAGTGGTTAATGATTTTATTTGTTTTTCAAAAACGGAATAATATGGCACTTAAAACCTTTACATATTTTTATTAGCAAAGGGTTCTAAAATATTAAAAAATATATATGGTTCATTCTTATCAAGAATAAAATGTATGCAGGTATATTTACCCAAAATATATTGTGAATCAAACAAAACAAATTGAGTTTTCTAGAGAGATTATAGGAAGCCTAGTGCTCAGTTGTTACAACCCTGCAGTGCTCACTTAAAGGTCAGCTGTTCAAACCCAGGAGTCTCTCTGTGGGAGAAAGATGTGGCAGCTTGCTTCTGTAAAGTTTACAGCTTTGGAAACCACTGAGGCAGATCTAGTCTGTCCTGTAGACTGCTCTGAGTTTGAATTAATTCAAAAGCAAAGGCTTCTGTTTAGTTGTTGGAGGGGTTGTGGATAAATGATTAATTCTGAAACTTATTATCTCATGAAATTGCCATATATTATTTTAAATTTGAGTATGTATTCATTTTGTAATAAAATATATTCCTATCATGTTTAAAATAACTTTGTACTTTGTTATTTGTAATTTTTTATTCCTGGGAAATTATACAATGTGTAATTTGTTATTCCTAGGAAATTATAAAAATTTACAAGATGTATGGATCATACATACAGTATGATCCATACATCTTGTAAATTTTTATAAGGAAAACATATTTATAGTTATTATAAATATATTTTATTCTACACTGCATTTCATTCATTACTAAGCTATTTACTTTGCTATGTTTTTCACACCTTAATTTAAAGTAAAAATAAGTGAGGCTATTGACTAGAGAGTTTGATCTTACTCGTCATAACATCCTCCACTTTTCCATCAGCCTTCAGGATGGAGTACAATTCAACGTAAAGAAGACCAAAATGCTCACAATTGAACCAATAGGAAACATCATGATAAAACGAGAAAAGATTGAATTGAGCAAGGATTGTGTCTTCCCTGGATCGACAATCGATGCTCATGGAAACAGCCATCAATAAAGCAAAAGGTGCATTTGCATAGGCAAATCTGTATGCACCTGTTTGAAAAGCAAGGATGTTACTTTGAAGACTAAAGTGCACTTGACTCAGTTGGCTGTTGAATAAGGAAGACCAAAGAAGAACTGATGCATTTGAGTTGTGCTACTGAAGAAGTGCATTGAAAGTACCATGAGCTGCTGAATGCACAGATGATCTGTCTTGATCTGTCATGGAAGAAGTACAGCCAGAGTGCTCCTTAGCGGCAAGGGTGGCAAGACTTCATCTCACATAGTTTGCACAAGTAGTCAGAAGAGTCCATTCCCTGGAGAAGGACATCTTGTTAGATAAAGTGGAGGGGCAACCAAAAAGAGAGAACGGTCCTGGGAGCGATGGACCCACACAGGGGACCCACAAACATAGGAACAATTGTGAGGATGGAGTCGAACCAGGCAGGGTTTTGTTCTGTTGTGCAAAAGTTTGCTATTGGTTGGATCCAACTTGATGGCACCTTCCAACAACGACTATCATAATATATTTTGTCACTAGTCAAAATAACATAAGCCTCATGAAGTGAGACATTTTTCTTTACTTTTTTTTCTTAACAGTGCTCCGCCCCCGCCAAAAAATTTCCACTGAGATCAAGCCCATTCCAACTCATAGTGAAACTTTATAGGGTTCGTGTGGCAATAATCCTCTACAGGAGCAGATCGCCTTAACTTTGCCCTGTTTCCAGCCCCAGTATTTAGACATGGTCCGGAAAAGAATGGGTGTTCAATAAATTCATGTTGGAGATGGAGTAACTTCCGATGATGCTAGAAGACCGGATAGAACATCAAATAAGAAAATAATCACCCACAAATCTCTGTGGCGATGCTTTGTTATTTCTCCCAGGCAATCATAATTTAGCCTGAACTATATATGAGTTTAATTACTGTCCAAATATCCTCTTTATCTTAAACAGGGTTGTAATTCATTCCAGTTCAATATCAGCATCAAAACCCTGGAGAAAACAATGGCGGCATGCTTCCCTTCCCTTTTCTTTGGAACTAATTGACATTTGTTAAAGTGCTGATGGTGTTGTCAGACTCATATTACGAAGCTGGGGGACAAAAGATAAGAGTCAGTGATATTGCAGAGAAGCACAGTTTATTGTCTGCAGCTGAGTCGCATCATAAAACTATCAATCAAGCCCAGGAAAGAAAAACTCATATACTGCTTCTAATTTTCCATGAGTTCAGTTTGTGTGACGGGGTGGTTGAAGAGTGACAAACTTCTTTTAAGAATTTTGTGTTCCCCAATGGTTCTTTTTATTTGCAGAAGTAATTCGTGGGGAAATATTTCAAAGTATCTGCTTTGGGTAAATACATATGCAAAATGTTAACATTATTTACATCTCATTAAATTGAAATATGATAGTAACAATTCTTCAAATTAACAATTCTTCAAATTCATATGAGAGTTCTAGGGATAATGAACTTTTGTTAGCATTATTACTAGATTCACAGCACATGCATTCAAAATTATTAACTTGAACTTAATTCTCAGATCTTTTTTCCTTATAATTTATATGGTTTAAGATGAATGAGTTGTGCTTTTCTTTGGAACTTTCATTATCCCCAAACATCACCTCTGTTCTACATGTTTGTTGTCACCAAAATTATTCAGCAAATACGCTGAACAATAATCCGACCAGGAGGACTATGGAGAACAACGTGGCATCAAGATTGGATGTGCCTGTCTGTGAATGTGATTGCTTAAAGTAAAGGGGACTGAAAGCACATACTGATGAAGACAAAGGCCTACATGCTTTAGCATGGATCATCCCTGAACTTAACAGAAACAAAATCCTCACAACTAGACCAGCATCCTGATACACGGAGAAACGATTGAACTTGTCAAGGATTTCATTTAACTTAGATCCAAAATCAAAGTCCAAAGAAGTAGCAGTAAGAAGTCAGCATTGGGCAACTTTACTGGAAAATACCTCTGAATATTAAAAAGCCAAAAGACCTGAGGTAATTGAAACTTCTTAACATGGCTCTTCTACCTATGGCTCTGTAACTGCCTCCAAATGCTTGGGTGTATACTGCAAACAGGGTGTGTAAAACACTAATAAAGAGAATGGTTCAGTTTGCTTGCCATTCCCCTGGCTCTAGGAGAGTTATCTCAGAATCAGAAACAAAGATAATTCCAGGGACCATCAAAGAAGAATCATTAGTGGAGCACATTCAAGATCCCTTCTTGCTGGAGTAGCAGAATCTGTAACAGCCAAGATATCCTGAAATGAGAGGACTGCACAGAAGACCCTGAGGCAGAGCAGAGAAGTATACGATGAGACTGTGAAGCATTGCTCCAGGCAGGCTTCTTGGCCCATGGAGACCAGAGGCCAAGAGATTATGTGGCTGAGAATCTGCAAACCAGAGAGACGTGGCTGCTGGCTGAAAAAAGATACTGCTGTGAACAAAGATAATGATGTTTTTGCTCCTAGTTTGTGGTAACCTAACCTGAACTTCCTAACTAAGAAAGCCTTCATGATTGTGGAAAAACATTTTTTTTGTTCTGTTTGAATGGTTACTTTTAGATTTAAGTAACTTTCTACCTAGCACAATAAAGTATTCTGAAATTCCGATTCTTCCTAAAGTTATCCACAGGTAGTAGTGATTCACATGTGCATTACCTTTGCATAGTCAATCAAAAACAAGTAAATATCTTTCTGGTATCCTCTGCTGTCAGCCAATATGTTCCTGTCATTATTAATGATTCCCCACATTCCGTGACCTCTTCTCTTTCTTTCACATACATATGATGCAATGGGAAATATCGTGGCTTGGGTTAGGCACACCTTAGTCCTCAGAATAGCATCTTTGCTCTGAAATACTATAAGGAGGTCTTGAGCAGCACATTTACTTAATGCATTACAGATTTTGATCTCTTGACTTCTGCTTCCATGAACATTGATTGTGGGTCCAAGTAAGAAAAATTCACTGACAACTTCGTCCTTTTGACCATTTATCATGATGTTGCCTTTCGGTTGTACAGATTTGGGTCTAACTTACATTGGATTGCATCCACTCTGAAGACTGCAGTTCGTGATCTCGTCAGCAAGCGCTTCCAGTCCTCCTCAGTTTCGGCAAGAAAGAGTGGGTCATCTGCATGCTTCAGCTTTTTAATAACCTTTCCTCGAATCCTGACGCCACACTTGTCTCAATCCAGCTTCTGGACTTGTCTGTAGTCCAACTTCTCTGACGATTTGCTCAGCATAGGGATGGGGTGAGAGGATACAAACCTGACACAGACATTTCCTGGTTTTATTTTATTTTTTTAACATTTTATTAGGGGCTCATACAACTGTTATCCCAATCCATACATACATCAATTGTGTAAAGCGCATTTGTACATCGTTTCTCA
>NW_022103906.1:72601316-72611286 GCF_000313985.2 Echinops telfairi | reverse complement strand
CCATTAGTAGGCCACTGGAGATCCCCTTGCAGAGGGGTCTTGGGGAGGAGATGAGCCAGTCAGGGTGCGATGTAACAATGATGAGAAAGACAACTTTCCTCTAGTTCATTTCCTGGTTTTAAACCAAGCAGTATTCCCTTGTTCTCTTCACACACTGCCTCTTGATCCAAGTGCAAGTTCCAAATGAGCACAATGAAGTGTCCTGGAATTTCCATTCTTTTTAAGGTTACTCACAGTTCATTATGGTCCACACAGTTGAATGCCTTGGCATAGTCAATGAAACATAAGTAAACATTTTTTCTGGTATTTTCTACTTAGAAGCTAAGGCCCGTCTGACATCAGCAATGATATCCCTTGTTCCATGTCCTCTTCTGAATCTGGTCTGAAGTTCTGGTAGTTCCGTGTCAATGTACTGCTGTTAACTGTTTTTGGACGATCTTCAGCAACATTTTGGGCCTTGAATAAGGAAACCTGTAGAAGAATAGATGAATTTGAGTCATGGTAGTGGAGAAGAATGTTGCAAATATCATGGACTGCTAAAAGGATAAACAGATCTGTATTGGAAGGGGTAAGACCAAAGTGCTCCTTTGAGGAAGGATGGAAAGGCTTCATCTTACATATTGTCAAGAGAGCTTTGTCTCTGGAAAATGATATAATGTTTGGTAAAGTGGATGGGGCAGTGAAAACGAGGAGGGGCCTCCATGGGATGGGCTGACACAGTGGCTGAATCAACTGTCTCAGGCAAGGGAATAATTGTTTAGACGGCACAGGACGGGGCAGTGTTTTGTTAAGTTATGCACAGAGTCATTGTGGGTCAGCGCCAACTCGGTGACATTCAACAACAACAATGTCCTCTTCTGAATCTGGCTTGAATGGATGGCAGCTCCCTATCAATCTATTGTTCAGACATTTTGGGGTTATCTTCAGAAGACCTTTAAATGCGATGTTCCTGATCTTGTCCACTAGTTGTAAAAATCTGCTGGGTCATCTATCTTTGGAATAGTCACATATATGTGTCACTTCCTGTGGGTTGGTCCTCCAAATTTCTTGGCACAAACTACTGAGCCTTTCCAGTATTGAATCAGTTTTTTTAAACAGTTTCCATTAATATTCCATTAATTACTATAGTTCAATATTGTTTGCTATTGCTTTAATGTCAGTTAAGTTTCTTCTTTTAAAACCGACAATTCTTGGTCATAAACTACCTTTTGACATGTTTGACTATTGACTGGCTCTCTTACTACTGTGGCTCTGTATTATTTCCATTTCATTTTAATGCTTCCTGCTTCATACAATATTTTGCTCATAAAAATATTTACAGACTACAGCTCAAGGTTAGATTTTTTTCTTCAGCTATTTTTATTTGGGATTGCCTGATAATGTTCTTTTATTTTGGTTTTCTACCTCCCGTTCTTTCCATATTTCATTATAATGTTTAGCTTTGCCTTCTTGAGCTACCTTTTGAACTCTCCTGTTTAGCTTTTTTATTTAACTGGTTCATCTACTTGTTTTAGTTACTCTATGCTCAAGAGTAACTATCACACCTCATCTGGTTTTTGGTCATTAGTGTTCCATGTGTCAAATGTGTACCTGATACAGTTTCTGAACTATTGTGGGATACACACAAGGTTATCTTTTGAGTCTCATGGACTTGTTTTAATTTTCTTCAGCTTCAACCTGAATTTGTGAATGAGCAAATAATCGTCTACTCCACAGCTGACTTCTGCCTTTGTTTTGGCTGAATAAAATGAGCTTCTCCATTGTTTCTTACCATATATATAGTCCATTTGTTTTTACTGCATTTCAAATAGCAAAGTTCATATATAGCCACCATTAATAATATTAAAAATAGTTATTTGTAATGAAACCGTCATTGGTCTGGCAAAATGATACCATGAGATGTCCAGCTTCATTTCATTTCTATCATCAAATACTTACTATGCGACTACCGATCCTCTCTTTCTGTAGCTAGCTTTTGCATTTCAATCACCAGAATTTTTCAATGCATATTGACTGCATTCTTAATTTCAAATAGAAGAGGTTGGTAGAATTCTTCAATTCCATTCTCATTTGATTTAGTGGTTGATTTGTAAGTGTGAATAATCCTTGTATTATCTGCTCTTCCTTGCAGGCATATAGGTATATAACTCATGGCAAATTGCATAATACTTCAAGGTAGATCTTGAAATGTTCTTTTTGATGATCAATGTGACATTATTCCTCTTTAATTTGTAATTTCTGGCATAGAAAACCATATGGTGTCTGATTAAAAGTGGTCAAAACCAGTTTATTTCCACTTACTAATGTCAAGCATAATGACCTTTAGGTGTTCTATTTCATTCTTGAATATTTATCATTTTCCCAGAGTCATACTTCATTGCTTCGGCATCATTCATTATTGGATGTTTGTGGCTGCTCCTTTCATTTTCAGTCATGCACCTGTCAGCAAATGAAGGTCCCGGAAGCTTTGCTTCTTGCACGTCATCAGAGTTGGCTCTAGGTTGAGGAAGCCTGGCGTGGTGATAAGTTTTAGATGAATTAATGCACGTATAGCAACCAACCAGAGCCTTATTTGTAGAAATTAAGACAAGCCAATAAAAAATTAATTCTTAAAAATAGCTCTAAAATGTTTTAAGGAATATTTCTAACTGAAGCAATTGTATATCATCCAGGCATCATTTTCTGATATTTACTTTTTTTCTGGACCCCCTCATAACCAACATGATGTTTCCAATAGCAGTACTCTTTATCCTTTCTTTCTAAAAGGAAAACAAGTCATCTTTAATCACTCTGTTGCACAACCTTCACGGGATATGAAATCATGACGTGTAAGTCAACAGCAGGAGCTGCATAGTCTTGTCATTGCAGGACTTAGATGTGAGCCTGCAGTGTAATTTTGCCAGTGAGAAACCGTTTCAAATCAGCTGGCGGCCTTCTTGGAAATGAAGGGCCCAGCAAGAAGTGATCCATCTCCAGACACATCTGAAGGTGACCCCTGGGATTGAGAGCACGTATCCAGGGACCTCTAAATACGATACATCACCTTTTGGAGACCAGCAAAACAGAGACACTGGAGTGAACAGAGTTCTAGATCTTACCTCCACTCTACTGAATTTACTTTGGACCCACCTTGTTTGGGGTCTACTTGAGACAAAGTATTGGTGTTGGGTATGCCACGCTGATTCGAGATACAAAGGAGTTCTACTTGATATAGTCAACATTCCTAGCCTTCTCTTGTATATGAAACCGTGCCGATCTACTTCTCAGTAATTTGAAAAGTTAACTTTAATGAGTTTCCTGCTTTAAGCATACTAATGTTGGAGCCAGGGAAATGAAAGATAGATCTCCCCCTCTAGGTATAGTACATTTTATACTAAAATGGGAAAATGTGGCAATATGTCTATCGATATTAATTAACGGTATTCACATAATAACTGTTCACTACCTTCTTGAAAACAATTATTCTTTCTTCTCAGGCTTCCCTTTGCTAGAATAGCTCCAATTCCTTAAAGCTTATTCATAAATCAGTTTTACTTTAATCAAACTTCTGTCTTTTCCTTGGGCACTTCTCAATTAATTTCTCTACATTCACCTTATATTGTGGAAAAGAAGAAGTACTTAAAATAATGATTCCAGCGACACATCCAGTAGATGCCAGGGTAACCCGAGGTTGCTAAAGCACCACAAAGACGCCTTGCTATCACCCTTACCTACGAAAGAGGAACCAGACCTCAGAATCCCTTTGAGTTAAATGTTTACTTTATATTCTTGTGATGAAGTGACATCAGAACTGAGTTCCAGTTGGACATTTTTTTATGTCAGGTTATCCAGGAACTGGCCTTTAAAATAATTTAATGGAATTAAGGAAGGAACCACTCTGGATTGAAGCTGATCAATAGTTAAATTATTTTAGGGCTAATGATCCAACATCATTTTTACATTACTAGACAAAATGTGAACAGTTGCTGTCAGTCATTTTATGCAAACTGAGGCATTAATAAGCACATTTACCACATTTTTGGAAAGTGAAAGGAGATTACGATATCTTTAAATATATATATATATATATATATATATCACAAAATGCCCATTTCTCAAGTGTCAGTAATATTGTCATTCTCCTGTGGAATGTCTTAGTGCTTTTATCTCTAGTTTGAAGACAATTTATTATCATGTGCCTTTCCTTTGTAATTTAGTTTCCAGTGAACAGTGATAAATTGTAAATATGAGATAGAAGTAAAAAGACTGCAAAGTTTTATTTAATGTTTAATTTATCAGATAGATGTTTGATGGTCAGTTCATTTTTTAAATAGATTATAACACTGAATTTGTACTCTATGTATCTAACTTAATATTAAAATAAAAACAAATAAAGCTTCAAAAGTAAATTAAGATTGCATGTTAAAACATTTTCCATTTTATACTACGCTTCCATTTCCATTTTATACTACACTTGATCTTAGCCAAAAGACTGAGACACAATGTGCATTTCCATTTTATAATGTAATTAACAGTTAACTTAAAAATTGTTAATCTCTGTAACACATTCACATTAGTCTGGCAGAATGTTAGTGAAACAATTTGATGATGTGAGTTTCTAGTAATTTAGAGCCTTTTTACATTGGTTGTAGAGTGCTGAGATGATTAGTTATTCTCAGAAGAAGAAGAATAACAATAAGTGCACCAAAACCATGTATACACACAGATATAATTTAACATTATGAAGGCAAAAGATTTATTGAAAGAAAATTATCAAAACATAACAAATTAAAATAAATTGGCATAAATGTTCTTTAAATAGTAAGATATAATCATGATTGTAATATTTTTAAGATACTGATAAAGATCATTGAGATATCTGTTATATTAAGAAAATAATGGTAGAATTATAAAAAATATCTGTGATTATTGTTAGAGAATACCTCAACTACAAAATGACTTCCAAAAATAGCAAAATAAGAGGTTAATATTCTAAATCCTGTACTTCTGAAAGTGATCTTTTTGGAAACGAGGTCTTTGACATGTTATCAGTTAGGTTAACATGGGTTCTAACTACAGTATCCTCTTATCCTTCTTTGAAACGTGTCTTCTGCAAAAGGGAAGACTCATAGCTATAGACATAGAGAGGGAATAGGTCCTGGGAAGATGCATCTGGATGTCAAGAAACACCAAGGATTTCTGGGAGCCATCAGCAGCTAACAGCAAGACGTGAAAGAGTTCCTCACTCAGCGCTCTAAGAAGAAATGGACATGGCCGATGCTCTAGTTTACTCTCAGCCACATTTGTGAGACAATATGTCTGTGTCCTTTAAAGGAACCTGGTTGGTGGTATATTGCTAAGGTAGCCATAGGAAATCAAACCATTAGATATTCTTATGGTTTTTAATGTTTAAGTTTAGGAAATGAAAGTGGCTTTCCTACCTTGGCATAACTAATCATTAAATTGCCAAGCTTCAAATGCAACTTTATCTAAAGCTCTGGCTCACCAAAGAATAATTACAGTTTCAGAACAGAGTCCCCAACTTTGTCTCTCACTGTGCATTGTTACTAGAGTTGATATATGTAATAAATTACCAGAATTCTGCTCAAAACTTTTCTGTGTTTCACCTGAAAGGCAGATGACAGAGTAGATGGTTCTTGGTATTTCTGTAAACAAAGGTGACCATCTTAGTCACCTTTATCAAATGTCACCTAACTTTTATCTGACCTGTCAAAGGTTGTTTCCCATCCCCTTTGTCCAAGTTATTAATTTCTTATTTCTGCTATAACAAAGTATCACAAGTTTAGTGGTGTAAAAGAACACAGGCGTACTATTTTCCAGCTCAGGAGTCTACAGATTAGAAGTCAAAATATGGTCAACTGACCTAAAATCAAGATGTTGACAGAGCTATATCCTTTGTTGAAGATACTTTGCTTACGTCACAGTTCCCAATTCTAGAGATTACCTAGCCTTCTTTCCTCATTACTTCCTTGCATTTTTAAAACCAGCAATGACTGATATAGCTTTTCCCACCAAATTATTCTTCTATTGACCCTTCGTCTTCCTCTTCCACATGAAGACTCTTGCAACTACATCAGGTTACCCAGATTATGAAAATAATAAAAATCTCCCCATTTTATAATGAGATTATTATTAAAACAAAAACTCACCTGGCTGCTTTTAAGTGAATTCTTACACATAACAACCCAACAGGGCAGAGTAGAACTACCTCTTTGGTTTTCCAAAGCTGTAAACCTTTAGGGAAGGAGAAAGCCTTATCTTTCTCCCCAAAGCTACTGCTGGGTTCTTGTGATCAGCAGCCCAATGCATAACCAGTGCACCACTGGGATCCAGTGATCAAATGGTTCCCTTACACTCAGCCACCGCCATTGGGTCAGTTCTCAGTCAGAGCGACCCTAAAGGACAGGCTGTAACTTCTTCTGTGTATTTGCAAGTCTTTAACTCTTTATAGGCATCAAAAGCCTCATCTTTCTCCCATAGAATGGCTCATGTTGTTGAAGGGCTGACCTTGTGGTTTCCAAACCAACGTATAGCCCACTATACAGCCAGAGCACTTTGATTAGCAACCTTAATTTAACCAACTATCTAAATCCCCTTGCCATATAGCATTAACAGTCTTACAGGTCCTTGACAGTAATGTGTTGAACAAATGCATGCTAACATGATACCCGAAGCTAAGAAGGCAAAATGCTTCTTCTAACATCTGTAACATCTCAAAGAATAGTACTTTAACCCCAAGGAGTGACTCAACTGGGAATAATTTCAAGGTTTACGTTCAGACAATGGGAGAAACATTTAGGAACGGTGTCAGGCATTTTCTAGTTTCTAAATCACCCTTTATGGGCAGCCTTACCTTTGGCAAGCATGGCATGGTCTGCATAAATAATAATAAAAAGCAGTGTTTTAAATTTAATGTAGTATGCATTACTGTCTGTGTGTCCTCTATAAATCACTACTAGAGAAAGGCACACATTAGAATCTAAAATCCTGATCCTATCCGCGGTGTGGATGTGCAGGTGCACATTGAAGTGCTTCATTAATTCTTATCATAGAAATCTCTTGATTCCTACACATATTTAATCTCTATTAAAATTTGAATATGCAGATGACTTGGTGTTCAATGTAAAACTATAGAGACAATATCAGCTATAGCAGGATCATCTGTTGAAAGCTATTTGGTAGTTTCATCCATCACTTCCAAGCTCTGCCACCCTGGCTTTAGGTTTATTGCTTTACTCTTAACATGGTCTATTTTCGTAAGTGACCTTTCCTAAAATAAGAATTTTTGCATTTTTGTTATTATTTTCTTCATGGTTCAACACATTGCTGTGCCTGTTCATAGTTCATAGTAAATTTAAAGATTGTATGCTTTAAAATTATTTCATACCACCATATTTGCATAAGTAACATCCAGAATTGGTGATCAACACAGAAACGACCACCTGATCTCAATGGCAAACAACATGCTCATGTATCTGAGATGAGTTTAGGGTTGGATATGTTACTGCTAGTGTTATGGCAATCTTTTCAAAAACTCTAAATAGATAGCTTGATTAACAACTTGACTTGATGGAATGAAATCCAAATGAATGATGAGTCAACATTTTCATTCATTTGGGAAGTTGACAGATGTCCAGAATGAGGTTTATCATCAATCAACATGTCACCTTTTTTGAAATGAGAAAACCACTCCACTCGTACACTTGAGTTTTCCCCATAGCACTGTCCTTGTAAACTGTGTTCACAACAGTTTCTGCAGCATTTTCCCCGACCAGAAACACAATTTCACAACCATAAGCTGTTGTCTTAAACCAGCCATCACAAAAAATAAGCTTCAAGTGAAACTGGTTTTATGAAAAAAATCACTGTGAGCAGAAAGAACTTTCCCAGGCCATGCCACTAAGTGCACAAACTCAGGGCAAGTTTCTTGATGCTCGCCTAGCTTGGGGGGGCGGGGGGTAGTGGATAGTGTAATACAAAAGCTCTGCTCCACCCAGTGCAATTCCATGGGTTTTTTTTTATACCCCCTCCTGTTAAACAAGTGATGAAATAGCGTAAATGCAAGTTAGACCACAAGACAGTATGCCAAATGTGGCACTGTTATTGTGATCTGGTGCCTTTCCATCAATTCCATCTCATAGTGACTCCATGCACAACCCAGGGAGCATATAAGCCATAAAAATCAAACCTACTGCCAGCCGGTTGGATCTGACACATAGCAATGCTGTAGGAGTAGAACTGCCTGATAGGATTTCAGACAAAGCTTTCAAACAGCAGAGAATCTCATCTTCCTCCCATGAGGTGCCCGGTGAATTTTAACTACTGACATGGTGGTTAACAGCCCAATGTGTAAACCACAGTGCCACTAGCACACATTCAATGCGGCGTAGAAGCATTAAACACTGGATAGTGTAGAAGTGAGAGGAAGAAAAGCCAGGCAACGTATCAGCGGTGACAAAGATAACACTAATTTTTCTTCCAACAAGTCATATTTAACTATTGAAAACCTTTTCACATTTTCCCACCTAGAAATAAAATCTATTTCCTTTTTCTACTCCTTGAAGCAACGCTGGCCCTTGCTTCTGTTGACAAATGGAATGCATCACAAGAGACCTCTGCTTCAGTTCCTTCACTTGGGAAACTGTTCACCACCAGGAGAAAAAGCCCAGGCTAGCTTACAGGAAGACAATTTGTCTTGAGGCTCCCCATGTTTCAGCAGATCTCAGGCCAACCTCAGGCATGTGGGTGAGGCTTTCCTACAGAGCCAGCCTCAGCCAAACTGCCAACAGTTTACAGATGCATGAAGGAGCCAAGCTGAGACCCACCAAGCCTGGCACAGATCTGCACAACTGCCTAGTCAACCCACAGGCTCCTGAGCAATATGGAAATCGCTTGCTGTGTTATTCATTGTTTCCAGATGATACCATCCATCTTTTAAAGAAGCTAATTGATTCCCTAGAGATTCAAACTTAGTAATGTGTCTCATCACATTTTAAGGCATTTTAGTATGTTTTCTAGTTTAGTTTCCCCCCCCCTTCTTTTTTTGTTATATTCTAATTATTTTTAGAAGTGCAACTGCTGGCTCTTTCTTGCAAAGTAACATTTTAGAAGATTTACTCCTCTGTTATAGGTAATCAAACTGTTCTACATTTTAAGTAATGTATGTTAATACAAAGGATTCAAGTCAATTTATATGACCTGCATTTATACCTTTTCAAAAGAAAATATTTTTCTTCTTATCCAGTTATTTTACATTACAGACTGACATACACTTAAAAA
This sequence comes from Echinops telfairi, assembly GCF_000313985.2. Classification (NCBI taxonomy): domain Eukaryota; kingdom Metazoa; phylum Chordata; class Mammalia; order Afrosoricida; family Tenrecidae; genus Echinops; species Echinops telfairi. The sequence goes on along the minus strand of NW_022103906.1, from coordinate 72,602,007 downwards.
TCAAAGTTTGATTGAGGTTAAGCTAATGGCTCTAAAGTTAAGGAAGCTTTTCAACTTCATTTTCACTTGAAATTTAATTATATTTTAAATATTAAATGTATAAGCAATGCTAACCAATTATTGATAGATACATTAAATATGTTATCTAAAATGATATCACTATATTTTATTTTTAAGTATATGTTTAAATTAAAACATGAAAACTATATCTACAGGGCACAAAAAGAGATTTTTTAGTATACTTAAATATTAGAACATTGCAGAAATCTGGTTATCAGTTTAAGCAAGTTTTCTTATAAATATGTATTTTTATAACTAGCAAACTTTTAAATGCTTTAAGTATAGAACAAATTTAATGTATTTACAAAAGCTTTGCCAGTTCCCTCAAGCATGTTTGCTCATTTCTGTGCTCATAACAAGTTTTCTCTTTATATTTATTCACATGCCTCCCTAACTGAATTTAAATTTCTTCAGATGACATTATACACATGCAAGAAAAACTTTACACAGTTGCACATCTTATTTTTTATTATTAATTGTTTTATTGGGAGCTCTTACAGATAGTATAATAATCCATAATTCAGTTAGATGAAGCATAATTTTGCAATACTACCACCATCAGTTTCAAAACATTTTCTTTTTCTTGAACTCTTTGATATCAACCCCCCTTTATCTCTTACTTCTCCCACCC
>NW_022103906.1:72575867-72599743 GCF_000313985.2 Echinops telfairi | reverse complement strand
AGGACCAGTGGTGTGAATGGCGAGGCAGGGAGGGTGAAGGGAGGATGGGTGGGAGGGAGGGAACCTATTGCAAGGAAATATATGTGACCTCCTCCCTGGGGGACGGACAACCGAAAGGTGGGTGAGGGGAGACATCGGACAGGGCAAGATATGACAAAATACCCATTTATAAACTATCAAGGGCTCATGAGGGAGGGGAAAAATGAGAACCTAATGTCAGGGGTTTAAGTGGAGAGAAAATGTTTTGAGAATGATGTACAAATGCGCTTTACACAATTGATGTATGTATGGATTGTGATAACAGTTGTATGAGCCCCTAATAAAATGTTTAAAAAAAATATTAGGTTAATGAGGTAAAACAAAGACCATAATAGCAAAGGGAGGAAAAGTTAAAGAACTAGAGGATAGTTATGCATTTCATCAGTGCTATACTGCTCCCTAGACTTATCATCCCTTCTGTGTGGCCCTTCTGCGAGGGACTAATTCTCTTACAGGTGGGTTTTGCGTCTCCACGTTGTCCATGCTGTATCACATCAATTTGATTGCATGTTTGAACCTCTGATACCTATCCCCCAGGGACACCTTATGATCACACAGGCTGTTGTGCTTCTTCCATGTGGGCTTTGTGGCTTTCCTGCTAGATGGCTGCTTATTTAACTTCAAGCCCTTAAGACCCAAGATGTTATATTTTTTAAATGTCAAGCACCATCAGCTTTCTTGGTTAAATTTGCTTATGCACCCATTTTGTCTTCAGCAATCATGTTGGGAAGGTGAGTATCATACATTGCCATATTATTTGAACAAACCATTCTTGTACTGAGATAAGATTTAAGTAGCGGCCCAAAGTTCATCCTTTGATATAAAACAAGCTTCCTTGTTTTATATATGTGTATGTATATGCACATGTATATGTATGTGTATACATATGTATATATATATAAATACACATCCAGGTTAATACATTAATTCAGTCCTCACGAAGCAGTTAATAAATATTATAAGTGTTTCTATTACTTACTTTGGCATTGAAAAACACTTCCTGGTATTTTATCTTACAACTACCAAATGAAAAACAGAACTTTGCTATAGTTAATAACTGACTAGGAACATTTGTATTTTACTAGCTGTTTTCAGGGGTAAAGTATAAAATTCATTTCTAGATAATATCATCTTATATTGGTTTATTTTCTTTTTTCTTTTTATAATCACAGCAAGAATGCAGGACAACATGACAAAGATATTTATTTCCACAGTTGCTAGTCTGGAAAAAATATATATAATGGACATTTTTCCATGATTTCAAACTAAATGTTTGAAATCTGATAAAATTAAAACTTAGAAGTCTGATAAAGCAAGCATGCACAAAGAAATCAGAACATGTTATTGTTATACCTAAAATGTTTACATTCTGAATAATGTATAATAGACTGATTATTGTTATACATAATATATTTATATTCTGAAAAATATAATAGACTGGTTATAGGATACATCTCAAAGTTATTTATTGCTTAATAGAGTTAAGAATATGCTAAAATATCTTCATTTTATACTAAACTATAGAATTGAATATATTGGATATTTAACTAGATCTGTTACATCGATATATCCTTTCTTCAACCTACTTCATATCCATTTTTTCCTTACCAATAGGTATTAGTAAGACGATGTTTAAGTACATGTGAATGTTTGTTCTCTTTTTAAAGAAATCTATTCAGAAAATGCCTTTAATGGACATTACAATTTCACCAAGGCCCCTCTCTCTCTTTGTGGTATCTCATGAAACTCTAGGATACAAGGAAGCCTCATTCAATAAAAATCTATGGTAGTGAACTCCTCCTCCCACCAAAATAATATCAATCTTTTAACCTTGTTTTTAACTTTTGAAGCAAATGGCTAAAAATGCTGTTTTGACATACATTTCATAAAAAAAGCAAAGGAGATCAATATAGAAAAACAAGGCTATAAAATATCAAAAAGTCCTTGGGTTATTGAAGCATAATCAGTTTGTTTGCAAGCTTTTGTTTTCAAATGACTAGAAGGATAACTTAGTTTTATTAGCTCATTTTCCTTAAATATTATCAATAATTTCAAAAGAACATTCTAATTTCAATGAGAATTTATACTGAAAACTCAAGGATTTTTCTCAATAAAATAATTAGAAAGAATGAACTTATTTTTTTATTCCTAGAACACTGGTCATGTGTATGTATTCAAAAAGCATTGGCTATCTGGCATTGATCTATACTGTAGCAGAGATTTTTCTTCCAGTATTGGTGAAAACAGCGGTAGACATTGAAAGACCATCATGTTTGAGAAATACTCCTGTGAATTTCAATCATTTTATATATAAACATTTTAGTAATTTCATGTGGAAATTGAGATACACTACTTTGGGAAAGAAACACCCAATGATAGGACTATATTCAAAATATCCATTGGACGGCTGGAAGAAGAATTTACCATATGTTGCTGGATGAGAAGATAGAATTTGTAGCAATCTCTAAAGAATGAGGGCAGATAAAGCAGCCTCCATTCACGTGATGGTGGGCTGACAACAATGAATGAATGGACTCAAGCTGCCAGGAGGGGTGCAGCTACCCAGGGTCCTCATTAAATAATGTAATGGCGACACTGATAGCTCCCTGCAGTGACTCATCACAGAGACAAATGCCCGTACACGGAGCTTGACAGATGGTAAATGGTGGTTATATAATTGGATAGAAAGTTTGGAAGCTAACAGATAATGTTCATGAGCTAGATTTATATTTCACCCATTTAGGGGGCCTTGTGCAATTTTACCTTTAAAAAAGCTGTCGTTTTTTTTAATCTTCTCCCATTCACCACAGTTCACTGCAGTTTCCACTTTTATTCCCTGAAAAAATATTCCTGCTGATATGTTTTCTTCAGATTAGCTCATCATGATTTCTATGAAATGAGTTTTCTGAATTGATATAAAGCATTAGCCAAATGAGAATAAAACAAAAATTACTCAAGAATTCAGGAGATTATCTGAAATATTTTTATAAAGTATTTAAGCAATATATCACGTTGAGTAAGCAGCTCTGAAATATATGTATTATATTAAATATATGTTATATATATGAATATATATATATATAATTTCATCCATTTTGGGGAGAAAGCAGAATAAAATAAATGTGATTCCATAATCCTAATTACTTTTAGCTACACACATGTTTTATGTATAAATCTCAGTTTCCTTGCCTTCAAAAACATTTAAATTTCTCATGGCATATCCTTCAAACAAGCTATAAAAATCAACAACGAACTGACTGCCATCATTTCAACTCTGACTCATAGTGACCCTGTTGGTGAGGGTCGAACTCTCTTTCTAGGTTCCCAAGTTGTTAACTTTTTAGGAGGGTAGACAGCATTGTTTTTCTCCCATGGGACAGATTTCTTGTAAGAAACTAAGTTTACTAATGGAAAATTATAATAAATATTTGAAAAGTAAAATAACGGTTTCATACGATACTTTTCCTGGTTGATCCAGATTCGATGTATGAGAGCAACATATAAATAAAAGAAGCAAGGAGTGAATTACATTCACAGATCTTTTCAGTGAATCACCTGTCATGGACTGCATCCTCAGAAGAGGCAAATGTCGAGGCGAGGGGAAATTCCGTCAGAATTCAGAGCTCTTGGCTTGTAGGGGATTTTTATTCTCAAAGACATTCTGTTTCATGTTTGTTTGGGGGCTTTTTTCTTTGGTTTTTATTCACACTAGTTTTGTATCAGTTTTATTCTTAATAGAGCCAAATTAAAAACCATTGTATCAATCAATAGGTGAAATGCATTAGAAGTATGCACACTGTAGCCACACGATGGAAGCCCATTGCTACAGAAGAAGCAATAAGCTACTAGTTCATAAAACCTGGGTGGATCACAAATTTATTATATTGAGCAAAAGAAATAGACACCAAAGAAGCTAATTTGACACGGTGTGGTTTTATTTACACAAAAATTCTGAAAATGCAAACAAAACTATATGGTTAAAAGAGAAATGTGGCCAAGTTTAAAGGCAGTGGGAGGGTAAACTGAAAAGGGGCCAAGGAAACTTGTGGAATAATATAAACATTCTATATCTAATTATTATGATAGTTGATAGGCAGATCTTTCCAATTTTACTTATTATACATTTGAATAAAACCAAAACCAAATCCAGTTTCACTGAATCAATTTTGACTCATCGTGACCCCATTTTTCTGAGGTTGTAAGTCCACAGGGGAAGACAGCTTCACCTTTCTCCACCAGCGGGGATGGTGATTTTGAGCCACCAATTCCGCTGTTAGAGCAAAATGCTTAACCGACATAGCCACCAGGGATTCGCTTGTGCAATGTAATAGATGCTGCTGTAAATTTTATTAAACTCTTTGTAAATTATCTCACAGTGAAAAGGTTTTTAAAAGGATTTTGATCATTTATAAGCATAAAACTCAAAGGATAATATTTTTTAACGCTTCAAGTTCTGAAGGCCAATTTTGAACAATATTTAAGAAACATATTTTAAGAGTTATTAAAAGAAAGCAGTATGATTGTTTTTAAAAACCAAGGGGAATTGACTTAACAAGTACTGAGCACCAGTACTTGCTTATATCATTAACATCAATGTGATTAATTCCTTATAGGACAAAACAATATATTTTAGACCAATTTTGCAGCCACTGTGTCAATCCATCTCCTTGAGAGTCTCTTGTTCATTGCCCTTCCACCTTACCAAGCATGATGTCCTTCTCCAGGGACTGGTCTCTCCTGATAACACGTCCAAAATGTGTGAGATGAAGTCTCACCATTCTCACTTCTAAGGAGCATTGTGGCTGTACTTCTTTGAAGACAGATGTGTTTGTTCTCTTGGCAGTCTACGATGCTTTCAATATTCTTCAATCCTGCCACAATGCAAAAGCATTGATTCTTCTCTAGTCTTCTTTATTCAATGTTCAACTTTCATATGCAAATTAGGTGGTTGAAAATAAAGTGGCTCGTGTCCCACACATTTAAGTCCTTAAAATGACATCCTTGCTCTTCAACACGTTAAAGTGATTAGCCAGCAGATCTACCCAATGCAATTTGATTTTTTTGTTTCTACTTCCAATAAAATTGATTGTGGATCCAAACAGGATGAAATCCTTGACAACGTCACTTGTTTCTCCATTAACTGTGATGTTACCTACTGGTCCAGTTATGAGGATTTTGGTTTTGCTTACATCCATTTGTAATCCATATTGAAAGCTATACTCCTTGATCTTCATCAACATGCGCTTCAAGTCCTCATTAATTCAGTAATCAAGGTTATTTCACCTGCATATCTGAGATTGGTAATGAACCTACCTCAGATCCCGCTGCCACATTCTCCTTTATATTGCCCGGCTTCTTGGATGATCCATTTAGCAGACAGATTGAACAATATGATAAGATACGAGCCTGATGCACACCTTTCCTCACTATAAACCATGCACTATTCCTTTGCTCTGTGAGTTAGAAACATAAAATACCTCCTGTGACCATTGGTGTTTTCTTAGTAGTAGAGAAAACAATCAGTTGAAAGATTAGAGAAGGAAGGTTGGGAGGTTGATGGAATAAGTCTATGTGGAGTCATCAAGTAAAAGAAAGAGCTTAGTGAGTAGACAGAGATAATAACTGTTCTTTAGTTCTAAGGGCGCCTTTGAGAGGGGGAGGAGTGAATTACAAGGCCTCAGGTGCAGACCTTACCTGGTTACACTCTGCTGTGAATAGTGACATTTTAAAGTAGTCTGACAGATTTAAACATTGTTATGTCACTGTATGATTGTTGATCCTCTAAATTTACACTCTTCCTGGCTTGCTTAGAATATATGTAATAAATAAAAGCAAATGTATAGAAATGAGCCCACAGATAAGTTCACACAAATGTAGTGAACTTAGTAAAAATTATTTTTTTTAATTTTACTTGTAGATCCAAAACCAGGCAGAAATGTGAGCTATAAGTAAAAAAATTAAATAAATACATCTATTCCTTCAATATTTCCTTCCTTCAGATTTTCATACTCACTTCTAAATTCCACAAGAAGCTATGCAGATGATATGGTTGATTCACTTATTTATGTGCATAGTTGAATAAAATATTTCTAGGTGAAAAACAGTGGGTATGGATTTTTATTTTTGCATTATTTAAGTCAAACAACTAGAAAGGGTTTCAGACTTTCCTTCCTCCGGTAAAGTGTTACATTTAAAATTTTTTTAATATTCTAATATTTTTGTATCATTAAACACTGCCATACATTAATTTTAAGACTATTTCTAAGAATAGTAAAAGGGAGTTGTGAGTTATAATCATCAGTTCACAATTGGATAACAGTTGACATTTGGGAGGATAAATAGAGAGAGGTGTTATAGCATTTAAACTGCATATGTTCACTTATAATGTGATTCTATCTTAAAGTCTACTAGGCATGCTAACAGTTTAGAGGATTTTACCCTATACATTGAAAGTCTTTGGGTGATACAAACAGTTAAGTACTTGAATAGTTCAAATGTTCACTGTTGGACCACATCCTGAGTAGCCTTGGAAAATACACTGTGCTCACATTCTGGAAAGTCACAGCCCTGAAAGCCCTGTAGTGCAAATTCATGTTGTCTGCACGGGGATGCCAGGAGTCAGATTCTATTGGAGGCGGCACATAATCACAACATTACAGACACAAGGAGTAAAACCGCTCCAGTTATGCAGTATAATCTCATGGATTAATACACAGGAGGACAATTAAAATAGCACCAGTTGACTGTGACTTAGATTCAAATACAGCAGCTTTTAAAACTGGTTGTTAAAAATTATATCACCAAAATCATGTATAATGTTTACAATATGATGAAAATTTTCTGAAATATCTGTGGCTATATTCTTGATGATGGCCGATGGCAATCCTTCTACTTCTCTGGAGTGTCTAGTGGATTTGAACGGCTGGTCTTTTGGTTAGCGGTCTAATACTTTACTACTTAGAAACCAAGGCTCCTAAAACTTTATATTGCAAATAAAATCTTCCTGCTTTCTGTATTTTTGAGTATATGTCACATATTTAGCACAGGGTAGGAATATATAATTGAGATTGTTATTTAACCCCAAAGAAATATGCACCTATATTTAAAGTAGCAAGGCAAGAGATCCATATTTTGCCTTTATCAGCGAAAAAGATCTTGCTGGTTTCTAGAGCTGTTATTAATCTACTTATAATAGAAAACTGATAGCTATCTTACACGAGGGAAAAAAATCGTTTAAAAGCCGGTGAGCGCGAGATGGGAAATGTTCAGAATCATTAAGCTCATTCACAGAGTTTATCTATATCTTTCTCACATAAATTACATTATATCAAATAAAAGACTAAAAATGTACTTTCCATTTTGATCCCATATTTTCTAGAAAATTAGGGAAAAAATCCTTGTAACAGTTTTATTCCATAAACCAATTGCTTAATAAATCATTAAAAGCTAAAGACCATTCTATCTATTTAGAAGATTAGATTTAATAAAAATGTTTTTATGTTTTGTGTGAAGTTTATTTCAGACAAATAAATTGTTATGCTATCCCTGTTCCCTAAAGCAAAGATGCTATCAGGAGATTATATGTCTTTTCAGATTAAAAATAACCTTATTGCTAGATACCTGAACAGAAGAAACATGTCTCAGATAAGATTGCATTGAAGTGGTTCATAAGTAGTAAGTCAGAGTAAATGTATACATTCAGTACAGAAGTGAAATAATTTATTTTATTCTTCATTTAACTTTGGTCATAATTAATTTTAAACTAACAAGGTATGTTAACACATGTTTTAAGAATATACATCACTTAGGTCTTTCATATTCTTTTTGATCATTTGCTAATATCTTTTATTTTCCCTAACAAAAGTTTTAACTTGACATTCAGTAGAGCGGAGAAGTTCACAGTTAAGAAATAAATACCAACGCTAATGGAAGCTATCAAGCAAATAAAAAAAAACACTAAAATTACTTCCATTCTCAAAATGCATTCTAGATGTTTTATTATTTAAAGTACCTTAATATTATTAAGAAATGTTTGATGCCTACAACTTGGTAAGTTAATTGGGACTTAGATTGTATTACGGCCAAATCTGATTTTAAATCTACTCCTTCATTTCAAACATTTAGAAACACTAACCATCAAAGGAATTGGAGAATCTAGCAATATTCTATCCATTCCCCTAGAGATGTAAGCGACTCCCACTTCCTGCTTTGACTCTAATAAAATCATGTCTTGGTGCCCTTGGGGCACCAAGGGATGCAGTAATGTTTGGTGTTAACAACGAGATATTTATCACCTGTTGGAACGTTGCTGTCTCTTACCTCCGGCCTTGCTCACTTCCTGCCACCACTGTCTCTTTTTCTCTAGAGGTAGAAATGTGTCATTCTTAGACCACAGAAGTACTTTACTCTTCTTAATGTACAGCTGTGTGCTCATTCTAATCAGTCAATATGATCTATTTTATGAATGACTGCAAGAAATTCCCAAATCATAGTTTTTTTAAAACCAAAAAGATACAGTTGTTTCTTTTGAAATACATCAATCAGTAAGGCTTACTATGGTTACCTGGATTTCTAGTGGAATAAATGAGGGACTCTTTGAAATATTGCCAACTGATTATAAAAATAGGGCAAGAAAGTTTATTAAAAATTCATATTCTATCCGAGAATAAAAAATGTCACTCCCAGTCTAATATCATTGGCCAAAATCACTTACATGACTACCCTGAACTAGAAGGGTCCTGGAAGGTCCATTTTTGTCATGTTATGGCAATGGAGAAAAATAAAGTATTTGCTGATCTGAACTAAAAAATTACCAGAAACCATTACCACCTTTACCAACTGAACACACTTCGACTTTCCCTGTCTTTCACTCAGCGTTTCTTTCACATCGATGAGACACCCAGAGATCACTATAAACGATTAGGCGAACCCCTTCCTTTTGATTTCTGTCTTATCAACTGAAGAGGCTTTACTCCCCAGCATCATGACGTTAGCATTTCTGGTTATGTTATGTGCCTTACTACAGTACTCAATGTACATTTCCCAACATTTTAGAGACAGAAAATTGACACAGGATGGACAATGTATATTACAGGTGCCTTGCAGTGCAACAACGAGTTCTAAATAAAGTCTTTAGGAAATAACAAGGGGCTCGTGTAGGGAGCATGATCATGGGAAAATCTTAAATTTTAGCTGCTTCAAATAACCGTATTTGGTGGTGATCAGATTACTTGTGTTATACTGAAACAGAAGTGTGTACATTTCAAGAAAATGAGTTATTTTAATTCTTGCAGTCCTGTGTTCTTGAAGATTTATATTGTGAAATAAAGGATCTTTAATATATTAGATAACTGAATATTTAAGCGAAATCCTTGCCATTATAAATATGAATTTGGAAAATGTGTGAACCTGGACAGTACTTTGTTTAAAAGATTATATATATACATACCTATATAAACATATATATAATATATATACTTTGCATGTATAATATACATGTTCATGTCTATATAAACTCTTGTTTTTCTAACTCTGTTCACTGAAAATTACCAGCAACAATAAACGATCTAATTTTGTTGAGCACACAGGACTTATACTGTGGCCTTAAAATAATGTTTGCCACTAAAAGAAACCAAGACTTCTGTGAAAAAAAATAACTGTCCAGGTTTGAGGCAGCAAGTGAACAAATCATTCTGAAATTTCTTGCCTTACCAGAAGCTAGAACGCTATCAGACACTGTAAGGATTCTCTCTTGACAGTGAAAATTTAGAAAAGAAAGAAAGAGAGAAGGGAACTTCCAGGAGGTTTTGAATTGTTCTTGTGTGATTGGAAGACTTGTGGATACTTTTATTCTGTTCTATAGGATTGCTACAGGTTGGAACCAACCCTATGGCAGAGGTTAAACATTGAAAAAAAACTATTGGCAGCATGTGCCTCTTGGCTCTATGCTCCTGGCAAAGGTGTGCAATATGCATTCATGTAAGCCTCAAATTCAGCAACAAAAAGAAGAAAATACAGAGAGCAGCAAAAAATTTCATTATACCATAGGCAATAACAAGTTAGATTCTGGTAAACTCTATCCTCAGTTCTTCAGTGTATGTATTTCCAGGAAACATATAAGATACTTAAATAATGTTCTTCTTTTAAATGAACAAGAGTACATTATGTTATTTAAGGGCAAAAACTTGAATTATAAAATCATAAAGATATTGAAGGGGCAATGTAGATACAAATCAGAAAATATTAAAAGAACAAACAAAAATACCCACTGCCATGGAGTCGATACTGACTTGTAGCAACCCCACAGAACAAGGTAGAATTTCCCCTGTGGGTTTCCAACGTTGCAACTCTTTACAGGAATAGAGAGCCTCGTCATTCTACCACAGAGAGGATTGTGGTTGCAAACTGCTAACCTAAGGTGAGCCACCCAACACATAACCATCACACCATCAGGCCTACAACCTGTAATTTACATAACCTAAATTGAGAAAAATTGGAAATTGTCAAAATTAAAATGGACTGCTTGAACATAAGTACCTTGGGCATCAGTTACCTGAAATAGACTGGGATTGTTGTTGTCAGGTGTCATTGAGTGGGTTCTAACCCATAGCCACCCTTAGCACAGCAGAATAAATCAATGTCAGGTGCAGTGCCGTCCTGATCATTGCTCCTAAGCTTGAGCCCATTGTCGCAGCCACTAGGTCCATCCACCTTGTTGAAGGCCTTCTTCTTTTGGGCTGCCCTCTATTTTACCAAACATGACATTCTTCCCCAGGGACCGCTTTCTCCTGACAATAAGTGCAAAGTATGTAAGAGGAAGTGGCACCATCCTTGCCTGAAAGGGAGCCCTCTTACCATATTTCTTCTAAGATTTGCTTATTCTTTTAGTAGTCCGGGATAACTTGAATATTCTTCTCCAGCAAGATAATTCTAATTCATTGATTTTTCTTTGGTATTCTTTATTTATTGTTCATCTTTCACACGCATATGAGGCCCTTGAAAATGCCATGGCTTGCGTTAGGCACACCTTAGCCCTCAAAGTAGCATTGTTGATTTCAGTACTCTAAAGAGCAGCAGATGTATGGAATACAAGTCGTCTTTTGATCTCTTGACTGCTGCTTGCATGAGCAGATTGTCCATCCAAGCAAGACAAAATCCTTGATAACTCCAATCTTTTCTTCATGTATCACGTTAGCTATTGGTCCAGGTGTACGGATTTTGGTCTTCTTTACAATGAGTTGATGTCTACACTGAAGGCTGCAATCCTGGATCTTCATTGGCAAGTGTTTCAAGTCCTCCTCACTGTTAGCAAGCAAGACGAGGTCATCTGCATATTGTAGGTTTTAATAAGCCATCCTCTGATCCTAAGGTCACATTCTTCTTCATGCAATCCAGCTTTTCTGATGAGTTGCTCAGCATACAGATTGAACACAAATGGTGAGAGGATACAACCCTGATGCACACTTTTCCTGATGTTACACCATGTAGGATGCCCTGTTCTGTTTGCCTAACTGCCTCTTGATGCAGAAAAGGATGTGGACTGAGGAATATCATTGCTAATGTCTCCTGGCTCTTGATGGAAAGCAGAGACTTCTGGAACTGTAAATTTTTTTGTCTATGCAAAGGCAATTGACTCTATGACTCACAACAGATATGGATAACACTGTAATAAATGGGATTTCCAGCCCCACAATTGTGCTCATTCAGACCATGAGGCAGACATTTGAACACAACAATGTGTTGCTGCCGATTTTAAAATCAGAAATGTTTTGTTAGGGTTGCATTCTTTCACCCTTTATATTCAACTCTGTGGCTGTGAGGTTTCGAGTTATCAAAAACATTATGGATTAAAGCAACATATTGTTGAACAGCTAAGTCGATAGCAATAGTTTGAACTCTCTAAAGTTATGGAAAAAATAATCATTTTAAGAACTATGCTCTTGGCTGTTAATTGGCTTAGAATAAATGACAAGTTCATGTTTGCCAGCTACCAACTAAGGGTAGAAAGCAGATGGCCTTCTTGGAAAGAAACTGGCATCTTCTGAGTCTGAACATACAAGCTAATGTATAATAAAGCTTGTCATTTAATCATAAGGGCACTTAAATAAAGGATAATGAACTTACAGTTCTGGAGAGTCTACTAAATACAGCCTATAACTGAGAAAGAGACATAGCATTCTGAGTTTGGGAAGAGCACATTTGTGTATGTGTACTTGAGAACGTTGTTCTATAAGATGTTTCTAAGATGTCCAAGCAGACAGACCTGAATTCCTTTGCTAAACAATAAAAGGTACTCTTCGCCAGAAACTCTTGCACAATGACTCCTAGGATGACACTTCCTTTTGTAACTTACTCAACCACATGTCGGCATTGCCTATAAATCAATACAGTTTTGCTTTTTTCATAATCCAAGGAGAATTATCATTGCTGTAGAATTTGGGGCTTGGCTAATATTATCACCTTGACTTTAGGTACTTGTGGGAAGGCAGCCTGAAGATGTGCAAAGGCATGAAGGCAGCTAGGAGCTAGCGCTGTCTAGAGTGATAGACTGATATCGTGGTACTTTCCCATAATGCAGCTTCTTGTATATCGGGGGCCACTAACAATACACATCAGGGATATTTCTTCAAGCTCAGGCATGACTTTGGCCTTAGAAAGTGAGTGGGTGATACTAGAACTGCTTTGTCAAAATATTGAGAAAGCTGTCAGGAAGTTTACAGGAGTTGTAAACTATTGATAACTATATCCTGATATTAGAAAACTCCTCCCTGTGACTATATCATTTAGAAGGGCTAAGAAGGCATGGCCTCCATAAAAGTACAAATACTGCAATAAAATGTAGATGTTTATGATTTTATACTAAGTGGTGATTGCAGCTGTCTTGTGGAGATGCTTCTATGGAATCAAATTCCTCAAGGTAAATTAAGGTGTTATGAAGTTGGAGAGACTAGTTGGTAGCACTAAGTATCATAAACAAAATAGATATGTATAATTACTATGGTGGGCCCCTAGATTAGACTGCAAACCAGGAATCTGTGGTAATATCTAAAATAATGTAATTTCCACAAATTGCATTGATGGGGAGACAAAAAGCATATTGTTTGCATTTTTAACTGCTGTGATCAAGTGCATACAAGTCATATAGCCATTACGAAGAAAAAGCAAAACCAAACATGACCTTTCCCACGTCTTAGATGAGTCAATTCTCATGGCCAGATATTGCTGAATGGAAGATCCATTTGTTTCTTTTAGAAAAGACTGTGCAACATCATTCTAATTACATATAGTAAATAGCTTCCCTATCTTTAGCCAATGGACTTAAATCCATTAATGTGAGTGACTATATGCTAACAGTGGGGAAACTCAGATATTTTAAGAGTGTCATTAGATGCAGGGCATTCTTGGAGACCAATACTAGGAGAACCAAGATGCAATTGTAGCTTAATTATTAGAGTAGGAATTGATACATGGAATTGATAAATTCCACAGAGTAGGAATTGATAAATTTACCACCATTTAGAGCAAGACTTAACTGGTAACAGGTGGAATTCAAGTTCATCTCACAGTGTATTCAAAGTATCTGCAGGAATATCTTCATTTCATTTCTTTATGATCTCTCTATACAACTTGGATAAATATGCTTAGCAATTGGCACAAACTCACATTGCTTCTCTAATCTTTGAAGTTTTACCCATAATGGGAGAAGAGATGAGTGAGAGGTCCGAAACACACTGCTCTCTCCTTGGGGGGAAAAAAAATCAATTCAGACAAAAGCAATCCCCTTGGCATAATGGAGATGTGTGCTCCTTCAAAGATATAAAGGAGTCTCTGATACTGAACTCTATTATATCTCCATTTAATTTTCTTGTATGGTTTTTGAAACAAGCCTGTGAAGCCTGGTGGATGATATACAACTCCAATAAAAGTAAGTATGTGGAAATCCACTTGCAGCTCTCTACTAGATGCGGTATCACTACTGGAAGAGATCAATACAAGCTCTAAGTTTTGGTAAGCTGTTATTGATCTGGAAAATGTGCTCTTTTTTAATCCCTGTAAAGAAATATTATAAAAATAGTCGTTCACATTCACCTGGGAAAACCATCGACAGGATCCCTTGTTCTCTATGTCACCAGGGTACTTTGCAGCTGTCGAGATGAAGGGAACCGCTTTCCCCTGACATTCAGTTCACAATCAGCCTCGCCCTGTGTTTAATGGCATGCTAATTGTATTTGGTGAATAGACCCCCAAAATTAATTTTGAAACAAATATCTGTGTCAAGAATAGAAGATAATTCCCAAATCATTCAGGCACTTTTTAAACTGATCATGCTATTAGAAATTTAATGTTCTGACCACCATGGCTCTGAAATAAAGGTGAAGGTATTTCACTTTGTATTTCTTGCAAAGAGTCATGCTGCTTGGTGAACCTTCTTGAATTTGGGGAGCAAGCGATACAATTAGGAGCATTTGAAGCCTGTTAAGCAGAGAGTTTGTAAGACTGTCAATTTAGAGAGAGCATCAGCGAAAGGGCCCTCGGGAGCAGGCCCACATCCAGGACACAGTGTGTTGCTTCTCTGGCAGTAAGATTCAGCCGACTTCACATACAACACCAGAGACATCGGATCTGCTGAATCTTGTCGCCAGGTCCCATGCCACCCTCACAGTTGTTTCGATGCTTGAGCCACTGTGACAGCAACCATGTTAATTCATCTCATCGGGGGGCTTTCCTCTCCTTTGCTGTCCTTCTACTTCACTAACTGTGATGTCCTTCTCCAGGGATGGCTCTCTCCAGACCACACGTCCAAAGTATGTGAGACAAAGTCTCGCCGTCCTTGCTTCTAGTATTTGTGAGGATTTTGGTCTCCTTTGCATTGAGTTGTACTCCATACTGAAGGCTGTAATCCCTGATCTTTGTCAGCCGGTGATTCAAGTCCTCCTCACTCTCAGCAAACAAGGTTGTGTCCTCTGCATATTGCAGGTTGTTAATAAGCCTTCTGCTCATCCTAAGGCCAAGTTATTCTTCGTCTAAGTCGGCTTCTCTGTTGTACAGCTCAGTGTACAGATTGAAGATAGATGATGAGAGGGTCCAACCCTGTCACACGCTTTCCTGATTGTAAACCATGCAGAATTCTTTTGTTCTGTTTGCACAATTGCCTCTTGATCCATGTACAAGTTTCACAGGAGCACAATGAAGTATACTGGAATTCCCACTCCTCTGAAGGTTGTCCATAGTTTGTTGTGATCCACACAATTTAATGCCTTAGTCAATAAATCATTAAAGCTCATAGGCGATAAAGCAAATGCAAATAGGGTATGTGAACTACTAGTAAAGGAGATTGGTCAACTTTAGTTACCATTCACGTAGCCATAATATTTTAGAAGTTTGCAAAAAAGAAAGATCAACGGTTAGAATATATGATCTTGTGATAGAAGGAGTGACAGATTTCATTATGGAATTTGACAAGAATAATGTTTTATTCATTGAGAATTCTTTCTTCAATAACACAATCAATGGCTACACATGTGGATGTTACCACATAGAATATACACGAGGAGGTAAACCCCCCGAAACCCAGAATTTTTTGTCATGGGTATGTATTTAATTATTTTTACAAAGCAACTTTATCATCTTCAAATTATTTTCCATTAAATTTAATACATTTGTCAAATGTGCAATTCCATTCATGGAAACATTTTTCAAACTCATCTGTTTGAATGGCTAACAGAACCCCTCTCATTTTTATCTTCACCTTGTCTACTCGTTAAATCACTGTCCTTTCATGTCCATCTCCATTTTCAGAAACAAAAAGAAGCTACATGGAATGACGTCAGGTGAGTAGGGTGTGGGGGGCAAGAAAGGCATGCTGTTTTTGGCCAAACATTGGTGCACTGAGATGGCTGTGTAAGCAGGTCCATTGTTGTGGTAGAAAAGCCAGTCCCCCATCTGTCACAAACCAGGCCTTTTTTGTCACACACTCTTGTGCTACATTTTCAGAACCTCTAAATAGAAAGCTTGATTAACAGTCTGACCTGGTAGAACGAAGTCTAAATGCACCACAGGTCAACATTTTTGTCCGTTCAGGAAGTTGACGGTCATCCCTAACGAGGTTTGTCATCAGTAGACATTTCACCTTTTTTGAAATGAGAAAACCACTCATACATGCTGTTCTCTTAAATTGGCCATCACAAAAAAAACGAGGTTAGAGCCAAAATGCTTTTATGAAAAAATTCACTGTGACCAGATTTTACCTGCCCAGGTGAAACCCCTGGATTCCCTAACTCAGAGCGAGTTGCTCAATGCTCGCCTAGCGGGAAAAACATGTCCTATGAAAGCTCTGCTCAACGGAGCTTTTTCCATTTTGGGGGTTTTTTGGGGGTGGGTACCCCTTTGTAGGAATTAAAAATCCTATTTTCATGGAAACATAGTGGGGAAGCTTAATATCAGAAGTCACAAGAAAAAGGCTGACTATATAAGATTATCAATTTCTCATGGGAAAGTTGAAATTGAAATGGAAGAAAATTAAAACAAATTCATAAAAAGCAAAGTATGGTCTAGAATATGCCTTTCCTGCATTAATAGACTATTCAAGAATAAATTTGACAAACAAGAAAAATAAGGATTGAGGAGCAGAAAAATGTGGATGACATAAAAGGCAGCATCAATGGAAAAAAAAAAGGCAGAGAGTAAACCAAGATGGATGTCAGAGAGTATCTGAAATTGCTGTTGAGGGAGAGTAGCTAAAACAAAATTTAAATGATGAAGCTCAAGAACTATAACTTTTGCAGGATAGCACCAAATGCAAAATAAACTAGAACAATAATATATTTAATGGGCTAGAGTTAGAAAAAAAACTGAAGAGTATACTTGGCATTTCTCAAGCTGAAAGAACTACAGAGAAAACAGAAGCAGCAAGGTGCATTGTGCTATGGGCAAAAATTTGAACAGCAGAGGATGCTTCAAAGTAACGGGATCAAGAAGAATGGGTTGACATTAAACCCTTTTAGGAGATAGCATATTAAGCCCTGAAGGAAGATATTTAATCTGTACTGAAAATTTTTTTTTAAAAGCTGCAGGAATTTATGCAATATTAATAGAAGTGTGTAAACCAACGGATGTATCCCTTGAAGTATGCATTCATCTATACCAAGATATTTAGAAGACTAGACTAACTGACTAACATTGGCCCATATCCTGGTCCATTCATGAGAATACGTATTCAAAGGAATGTGGGAAACAGAGAACAGGAGGAGAGGGTATAAGGATGAATCCTTAATTCTCATATACTAAGAATCCTGACAGGCTGAGTTCCTGGGGTTGAGGGAAGCCTATACCCTAGTGAGTTGGAGATGAATCTCAACCACATTCTCATAATTAATATCATCCTCCACTATATCCTCCCATAATAGTGGCCCTTAAAGTTACTTCTTAGAAGCCCATGGCTGATTGCTATCTAGCCTCTACCTGGTGGCTTGAACTATAGGAACAGACATGTGCTGTTGCTCTCTGGGCGCTGAAGGAAGCCACTCCCCTTTACCAGCTCCCAGCACTGGTGTTAGATTACTCCTTCAGTGAACTCAAAGACATTTTAGGGGTTAGGAATAGCCCACTTTGTTAAGTATGTAGCTACTTGTAATTAGGGGGACTTGCACACCCCTGAAGTATATATAAGCTTTTGTTGGAAATACATTCTTTCTCTCTGCGCAGACCTTTCTACTGAAGTCATGACTGCTGAGGTGAGCCCTTGCATGCTTTGTCTTTTCTGATATCTCTTTAATTTACCATCAATTACACAACCTCCCCTTGGACCCATTTGGTTGTGGGTGCTGGTACCTCACAAAAGAATACAGACATTATCAAACAATATCACTAATAGCTCATATTAACTATATTTTGCAGAAGATAATACAAAAACGACTGGAGTAGATTGATAAGGAAATTTTAATCTCCTTATTCATGCCTCTAAGGAAAACTTGGGTTATCTTCCAGAATAGATTTGTTTGTTCATTTGGAAATCCATGCTACTTTCAACATTCTTTACTAGCACCATGATTTAATGCATCTGTTCTTCTTCGGTCTTTCTTATTCAATGTCCAAATTTCATATGCATTTAACATGTCCAATTTCACATGCAAATTTCAGTCACATGATTGCAAATACCATGATTTGGATCAGGTGCACCTTGTTCCTAAAAATAACCTCCTTGTTTGTCAAAATCGTAAAGGTCTTGTGTAGCAGATTTCCCCAATTTGAAATCATTTGATTTCTTGATTGCTGCTTCCATAAGCATTGATTTTTGATACAAGCAAGATGAAATTCTTGGTAACTTTATACTTTTCTCTCTTTATCATGAAATAACCTATTGGTTCAGTTGTAAGGATTTTGATGTTTTTATATTGAGTCATTATCTATACAGAAAGCTGATCATTGGCAGCAAGAGCTTCAAGTCCTTCTTACTTTCAGCAAGCAAGGTTATGTAATGTGCACATCAAAGATTGTTAATAACCCTTCCTGCAATCCTAATGTTGCATTCTTCTTCATACAATCCATCTTCTCTTGTTAGATCCTGAACAACCAGATCAAATAAGTATGGGGAGATAATAAAATTGTGGCAAAGACCTTTCTTGATTTTAAATCATTCAGTATTCCCTTGTTCTATTTGCACATTGTGGATGTGGACATGGCTCAAACCTGCTTGCTGGAAGTGAGGAGGACTCAAAGCACTTATGAAAAGCAAAGCGCATATGGCCTTGAGACTGGATATATATAAGGAAAATAAAATCCCTCACCACAGGATAAATAAATGACACCAGGATAAATGGTGAAGAGATTGAAGATTGCCAAATATTTCATTCTACTGGATACACAATCATTGATCATGGAGGGAGTAGACAAGAAGTCAAAAACATACTACATTAGGGAAATTTGCTGTAAAATAACTCTATAAAATAATAAAAGCAAAAATGTCAACATTTTGACTACTGTGTGCCTGGATCTAACTATAGTCACTTCAGCTGTTTCATACATTCTGTTAGGCCAGGTTGCCTAGACAAAGTCAGTGACGCTCGTATATGTATAAGAAAGAGCTTTATATCCACAAGTAATCTTCCATCAAAAGAGGGCATCCCATCTAAGTCTAACTCCAGTCAATAAGTCCACATAGCTTCATGCAGGTGACACAGACTGGTGAAGCAGGAAGATCACAGACTGGTGAATGCAGAGTCATGTGGATCCAAGGTCAATGGAAACATGGCAGGACAACAGAGCAGTCAGGGTTGAGTACCCAACAAAGGGCCATCTCTGGAGGCAGAAAAAGAGTCCTGGTCAAGTCTCGGCAAGGAGGAAGGAGAAGGGGCAGAGAGAAAGTGAGAGGTCCCAGAGTCGCTCACTCTTATACAAAAGACCACACCCCACAAGGAAATGTCTCCAGATAAGCAGGAACATAGGACACTGTCAGCTTCCAATGTCACAGGCCACTTGAGCCACTGTCCCTAGAAATCAGACACTTGATCCAAGCAAGAAGGAAAGAAAAGAGATGTAAAAGACGTAGATCACTTTTCCGCAGGGTGTCTTACAAACAGGCTGTACCCACAAGGAGTCATGATTGGGCTTGATTCATAGGTTGAACTCCACCTAGACTTTCCTCTACTCATAACCAAGTTGACACAAAACCTAACCATTTCTCAAGGATGACCTGAAGAAAGAGCAAGTCTGTCTTAGAAGGAGCAAAGCCTGAATGCTTGCTGGACACCAGAAATATGAAATTTCATCTTGATTACTTGAACATGGTATCAGAGGGAGAAGAATATCATGCAGGATAAAGTACAGAGTCAACAAAGAAAGAGGAAGGCATGTAACAGATACACATAGTGGCTTCGAATGTGGATATAATAATTATGAAGACAATAATTATGGACATAATAATTATAAGGATGGAACTATACTATACAATATTATACATAGGATTACTGTGGAAGCCTTATGAATATCAGAAGATAAATTGTCTGATAAAATGCTGGAAATGAGCCCCTCAGGCTGTAAGGTCCTAAAAATATCATGAGGGAAAAGCTGCCTCTTCAAAGTACAGGCAACTGTAATGAAGAAGATGGAATAAAGAATCCAGGGCTCTAGTTTCTGATGGTAAACAGCTACAAATAAGAAGAAACAGCCATAAGTATCCATTAATAATTGGAACTTTGAATGAATTAACTATAAATCTAGGAAAATTGGAAATACCAAAAAATGAAATGTAATGCAACAAAGATCGATGTCCTAGGTATCAGTGCACTGAAATTGACTGGGATCTAGACCAATTTGAATCAGACAAAAATGCAGCTTGCTATACTGGAAATAACAAAATGAAGTCATGTTCATTTTCAAAAAGAACTATTCAAAATCTATCTTAGAGTTCAATGCTTTATGTGATAGCATAATATGCATTCACTTACAAGGAAATAAAATTAATATACCTATTATTCAAATTTATGCACCGAAATCTAAAACTGGTGCTGAAGAAATTGAGGAATTTACCTAAATTCTTCAGTTTGAAATTGATTAAACTTGTGATCACGATAAATTGATCATTATTGGTGATTGCAATGCTAACATTTGAAAGAGTATTTGGATCAGTGATTAGACTATATGGCCTTGGTGATAGAAACAAAGGCGTGGAATGCATGATAGAATTTGACAAAACCGCTGACTTCCACGTTGCAAAAGCATTTTTCACCAATATAAATGGCAACTGTACACATGGACCTATCCATGTGAGATACACAGAAATCACATTGACTACACCTATGGGAAGAGATGATAGAGCAGCTCAATAGCAGCAGACAAAATGAGGCCAGGGCCTAATTGTGGACAGATTGTTCATGTGTAAGTTCAAGTTGAAGAAAATTAAAACGAGTCCAAGAGAACCAAAATACAATCCTGAGCATATCCAACTTAAATGTCACGGACATCTCAAGAAGAGACTAGACACAGTGAACCCTGGTGACAGAAATCTGATGATCTGTGGGATGGCATCAAGAACATAAAGAAGACAAGAGGTCATTCAGAAGACAGGGGAAAAAGAGATCAAAGTGGATTTCAGAAGGGATTCTGAAACTTTCTCTCCAACATAGTTACTGAAGTGAACTGAAAACATGATGAATCAAAACGCTGAACAGAAGATGTCAAAGGACAGCTCACAACAACCAAGTAAATACGACAATAAAATGCCCCAAATCTGGAGTTATAAAATCAAAGACGACGAGCAGGTGCAGCACATGCCAAGCTGAAAAACTGAAGAAAGATCCAATCCTTGAGTTGCAATCTTGAAAGATCTTATGGGCAAGAAGCATCAAAAGAAGATGGGAAGAATACACAGAGTCCTGTATCCCCAAAAATATGTCTATATCCAACGGTTTCAAATGTTCCATATGATCAAAAATCGATGGTACTGACGAAAGAATCCCAAGATGGCTGCACTGAAGCCATTAGCTACATTAAAGGCTCTAGGACTCGACAGACCATAATTTGAAATAATTAAACAAACTGATGAACACTGAAACCATTCACGAATCTATGCTAAGGAGTTTAGAAGACGAGATCCATATTTGTGCTGATTCCTAAGAAAGTTGACATAACAGAATGCGTAAATTGTTGCATAATATCATTAATATCACATGCAAACATAGATTGCCAAATGTTTTTTCTTTATATCTTAGCCTGGAAGCTCCACTTAAATTGGTGCGCTGTCATAGCAACAGGCAAGGTCACAATGGCAGACAGGTGATGAGTCAACAAGAGGTGAGCACACAATATTTAGTATTGATTTAGGATTCATTTATAAGCATAAATACAAAATCCTGTCCTTGATTGTTATTTTTGGTAATCATTAGCTACTTTCATACATTAAAATCTTCTAACACAGACTGAAAATAATTTCTATTTTCATATCTTTCTGATTCAATCTTTCATCACATGCCAACAAATTAGAGAAGTGAGACCAAACAAAAACAATTATGACAGAAAAGATCACCAGCTGGTCTTTAACATGGTGCTACCATGAGGCAGAAGTTTATCTAGTTATTTGTGTGATGCTGTGTGAGACATGAGAAAATCACCAACTGTTAAATATTTTATAGCTGAGATTTTAAAAGATAGGAAATTGTTCTCTTTAATTTTATCATCTTGGCTATTTTTAATTCATTTAACATGTAGATGATGCTTACCGCATCCATACGTACCATACATATATCAGTGTAGTTAATTCTCCACCACCCTTAGTATTCCCATTTAAATATAGAGACACTGACAGCTCAAGTTCCCTGTTCAAGAGAACACGTCCAGTGAATCATGGGGGCAGGTGGGATTCCCCTCTGAACATCCTGACTTCAGCACCACAAATTCAAACACTGAACTAGGTTTCTGTGGACCTCAAACCAAGTTTAAAACTAACCTAATGATGTTTTCCATTTAGATGCTGAGAAATCAAACATTTTCCCTTGCTTCTAGGTGGAAGTTACTTCTTATATCAGGAGTAACTTAACTCTTCTAAATTATACAACTCTTTTATTAATGTTCTTCAAGCAACCATAATATGAAGGTCTTAAAAAGTGTTTCTCGAGAATTATTATTATAATGACTTTTGTTGATATAAGGTTTCTGAACCTCCATTATAGGTAAAAATAAAATTACAGTATTAATTATACAAATTCCAGTGCATCAAAATGTCTTTAACACCCTGATGTTAAACCGGAACCAAATGCATTAAATTGACCTATTTTCTTAAAGTTTTTTCTTTCTTCTCCTTTTGACAATGCTGTATTTTCTTCATTGTCATTTTCAGTTGCTACAAAGATATACAAAAGTAAATAAAAAAGTATTGCTAGCAGTACTCCAGTTCATACATGCACAGGTTTATTCCATATAAAACATGGTTAGACATAATTCTGTGATCAATAGAGTTCTGCAGACAGGTTCTCTTATTAATAAACTTAGCTAAGTGTCATTTAGTACCTTCCAAAAAAGGATACTATTTGTGACATAGTGCAAAAATGATTTCAAGATTATAGCTAATATCAAATCTTTAACAAAATTCAAGTGTACATTGTTCCCCCAAATTTGAAACATTGCAACAATTTGTTTTTACATAGATCAGGTATTTAAGGAAATCAAGAAGCCATTAAAATTGAGGTAAATGCAGAAATGTTAGCATAGAAAATTATGACTACTACCTCCACAACACCAAAGCAGACAGCCCACCAACCTTCTGGGGCACTCCCCTGATAGGGAAGCTACAGGAAGATTAAGGGTAGGTTAATGCCATAGTAATAGTTAGCTGTAGGCAATTCGAAAAAGCATTCCTACAAGTCTCCTAGAGAGAGCCAGTGCTCTTAGACTCCCTAGAAAATGGCACCTGGCTCCTCTAAAAAAATGCAACACAAACAGCCATCAGCCCCAACCATCTCAACCAAAAAACAGGAGAAACAATAGGCAATGGCAGAAGATTTCCAGAGCATAACAACATACATAGAAGAAGCAGACATTGAGCTGCCACAGAAAGAAATTTTCAGAATGCTGCTTGGAGTCATACAGAAAAAGGCTGAAATGATAGAGGAAATAAAGGCCATACACCAAAGAGAAATACAGGAGCTTAGGGAGGAGATAACAAAAACCAATAACAGAAACACAGAGCTTGAGAATCGACAGGAGGAATCAGAGAAGCACATCAGTGACTTGGAGGACTGCCAAGCACACTTCAACCAACGCGAACAAGAATCTAATAAGATCATCAGAGAAGCTGAAGAAAATCTAAGAGCTATGTCTGATGCTATGAAGCGGAATAACATTAG
>NW_022103906.1:72570391-72572280 GCF_000313985.2 Echinops telfairi | reverse complement strand
TAAAGGATAATTGTGATAGTTCTGTTTTTTAATCACTGTCACTGTAGAACCATGTAAGCTAATCATGAAGACAGTCTACAAAAGTTGAAGGCTACACTGTTGATACAGTTGTGCTCAGCTTTTTTTTTTTTTTTTTAAATCATTACTGTGTTGTCTTAATTAATGGTCTCCATTTTACCACTCTGGGTTTCAATAACCTTTGCAATGACTACAGAGACTTTACGGAGAAAACTCATGACAAATAGGTTGATTAAGGACATTGATAAGATTTCATCCCAGTGATAAATGCTTAGGACAGGTGTTCATCAGGGCATGTTATAACATCCTTTCAGGTTTGCTGATAAATGCCTAAAGGCGCAAATGCCTAAAGGCTGGTGTAAACCTCAATCTGAAGGCCTTTTGCGCAAGCTCCCTGGGTCATCCAGCTCAGCTTCCCTAATTAAGTGCCCACCGACAGCCCGCTCCACAAGCCAGCCTTTGGCCCAAAGCACTCAGCTTTTCTTGCTCTGTGGGTTGGGAAGTCCAACACTCTTTCATACCCTGGATCTTGGTTCTCCTTCTGCTCCTCAGATGGTACAGTTGTCTTCTATAATCAAGAGGTCCCTTGCGCAGGAACCTAGGTCCACGCTCCAATCCTGGTGTGGCTGGTAATGAAATCCCTCCTCTGGCTTCTCAGAGGGCTCATTTTATGCACAGCAGGATGGCACTCCAGGGAATCCTGTACACAATTACTCATGGGTGAAGCTTATCAGTATTTTCTGCTACCTTCTTAATAGAACCATGCAAGAAAAGGTCTTTAGAGACTTTGGGTGAAGGAGCCATATTAAATAATTCACTGCCCATGCAATTAAAATGCATCTGATTTTTTTTTTATAGTAAAGGTGGTCTTTTAGAATTTCATTGGGAAAATTTAACCTCACCCAAAAGCTCTGATTTTGCCCCATCAGATTTCTTTTTGCTCTATGAAATGTTCATAGAGCATTTCAAAGGTACATAATTTGAGTTGCTCAAGGATGCTGAAACTGCTCGTTTTTGTGGTGTAAATCAAAGAGCATAGTCCCTTGAGGAAGGCTTAAACCAACCCACTACTATGGTGTCATGTTGTAGGACCGAGTATAATGGTCCCTGTGTTTCTGAACTTGTAAATCTTTACAGAAGCAAAAAGTCTCATCATTTTGGTAGATGTTGGTAGATTTGAACTGCTGACCTTGTAGTTTGCACATAACCTACTAAGTCACTAGAGCTCCCAGGAGGAAGAGTAGGAGAGATGAAAATACCATCTTCAGACCTGGATAAACCTAGGTAGAGTAGGTTGGGAAATAACAAATTCATAGTTTGGTATTTTTGCTTAATAATAATTTCTATGATTATGTAGCAAAGGTTTTTTCACTTACCCTAATACATCTCAATAAAATATTAAGTGAACTAAAATCAATGGAGAGAAGTGCATAAAATGGGGCTTAATCCAGGGATATGTAACAAGGAATTACTAAACCTGAATGAAGGCCAAACATGATGACGGGACAAGAGGAGAGTAAAATGAAATAGAGGAAAGAACCTGGAGGCAAAGGTTATTTATTGAGGTCTAAATACAGGCATGTACATATGTAAATATATTTATATATAAAAAGAGGGAGATAGATCAATGTACTATTTAAGAACTTAATTTACTAATAAATTAAGAATTTACTATGTTAAGAATTAAAGTAGCTGATGGACATTGGGCCTCAACTCAAGTACTCCCTCAGCACAAGAACACTTTGTTCTAATAATCCAGCATTCTGTGATGCTCACCTTCCCAACACAATCACTGAAGACAAAATGGGTGCATAAGCAAATGTAAAGAAAACTGATGGTGCCCAGCTATCAAAAGATATAGCATCTGGGGT
>NW_022103906.1:72552837-72570291 GCF_000313985.2 Echinops telfairi | reverse complement strand
AAAGATATAGCATCTGGGGTCTTAAAGGCTTGAAGATAAACAAATGGCCATCTAGCTCAGAAGCAACAAAGCCCACATGGAAGTAGCACACCAGCCTGTGTGATCATGAGGTGTCAATGGGGTAAGGTATCAGGCATCTAAGATCCAGAATAAAATCATAGCCAATGTGAATGGTGGCGGGTAGGTGGGGGTGCATGGAGTGGAGACCCAAAGCTCATCTGTAGACAATTGGACATCCCCTTACAGAGGGGTCACAGTGAAGAGATGAGCTAGTCAAGGTGCAGTATAGGACCAATGAAACACACAACTTTCCTCTAGTTCTTTAATGCTTCCCCCCTACCCACCCACCCACTATCATGACCTCAATTCTACCTTACAAATCAGATTAGACCAGAACATGCACACTGCTACAGATAAGA
The DNA here is from genome assembly GCF_000313985.2 of Echinops telfairi. Classification (NCBI taxonomy): domain Eukaryota; kingdom Metazoa; phylum Chordata; class Mammalia; order Afrosoricida; family Tenrecidae; genus Echinops; species Echinops telfairi. Next base: position 72,569,872 of record NW_022103906.1, on the reverse strand, counting down.
GACCACAACAGGGAATCCAGGATAGATAACCCCCTCAAGGCCAACAATGACAGTAGATATACTAAGAGGATTAGGGGAAGGTGGGGGTAGAAAGGAGAATCGATCACAAGGATGGACAAATAACCCCCTCCAGTGGGATGAGCAACAGAAAGTGGGTGAAGGGTGACAGAGGATGATGTAAGTTATGTAAATAATGATCTATTTATCAGGGGTTCATGAGGAAGGGAGGGAGGAAGGGAGGAAAGGTGGGGGAGGGAAGGGGGGAAAAAAGAGGAGCTGATGCCAAGGGCTCAAGTAGAAAGAAAATGCTTTGAAAATGATGATGGCAATATATGTACAAATGTGCTTGACATAATGGATGAATGTATGGATTGTGATTAGAGATATGAGCTCCCAATAAAAATATTTAAATCAATAAAAAAAGAATGAAGGGATAGAGTCTAGCCTCTCAGTCAGGTAACAGCCTGATGCCTCCTTACGGGTGTAGTGTTATGATGCCTCTCTTCCTCCCTGGAGGTGGGCCACTCTCTTTCTGCTTCATCTCCTTGTTGACAAGATTCATGGGGCCCCGCTGATGGCAGCTAGAACCCTGGATCCACAGGACTTTCCACCCACCAGCCAGTGATCTTCCTGCATTTAGCGTAATTGCATGTGCTGCATGAGTCTGAAAAGGAATTCATGGACTAACAGCAGACTTATGGGTTAATATCAAACTTATGGACTTGACCTGGACTGGGACGGGATGTTTTATTAATGCATAATTACTTCTTGATATAAAGTTTTCTCTTACACATATATGGGTGTGAAGGAATTTGTTTCTCTAGTCAACCGGACTAACACAGAGACCAAATAACAATATCTTTACCATTTTGCAACCCATCAGCTTCCCTAATAAACCCCATAATAATGAAAATATATATATTAATATGAAACAATAAGTAATATCAAAGAAAGGCTAATTTGGTGATTGAGGATATTTGAAACTAGAACCTTCTTAGGAGTGTAGGTACCTTATAGTTATTGTAACTATCTCATTATTTTATTGAGTTGTTGACACTGTCAAGTTGCCTCTTGCTCTTAGCAACCCTGTTTGCAGCAGAACAAACGCTGCCTTGGACCATCTTTGACAGCGATTTCTACTGTTGAGCCCATTGTTACAGTCATTGTGTTAATGAATGCCCTTGAAGAATTTTCTATTTTTTACACCCTATGCTTGGACAAACATGGTGTCCTTCTCTTGGAACTGGTGTGGCTGACGACAAGTCCAAAGATCATAAGCTAAGTCTTGCCATCCTTTCCTCTGAGGATCATTCACTTGTACTTCTTCCAAAATAAGGCTGCACTTATTCTGGCAGCTCATGATAGATATTCAATATTCTTTACCCCCTCCATAATTCAAAGGCATCATTCTTCTCCTATCTTCTTTTTCAGTTGTCCAGTTTTCACATTCATGTGGCACAATTGATTACCCCTTGCATGGGTCAAGCATGTCTAAGTCCTCAGTGTACAAACTGCTCTTTATTATTTTTTTTCCGTTGGGGGAGAATTTATTCATCAACCTGGACAAAACCAAATGGAGAGAGAGAGAGCTTAGAAACAGAGGAGTAAGGGAAGGATTGGGACCCCAGTGATTCTGCCTCAGGGGCAAAACACATGTTTCCAGCCTTTCCAAATTGGTGTGACTTAGGGAGAGCTAAAACCACTGTCAAGTAGCATATTGTATGTGCAGATCAAATTTTGGTTCTCCTTTTCTTATATTTTCTTGCTAAAAAAAATGTCTGGCCTATTTAAGAGATAGCACCATTCAACTTGTTTCTAGTTTATTGTATCACATCAACACCCCTGCAAAACACAAGTAAAATAAAAGAATTTAGAAAAAAACATAGCAATGACAACAGACATTAAATACAGGAAAACAAATATTATTTTTCTTTCTTTCACTCTTGAAAGGTAATATTATTGACTCTGCTCACCAAAAGAACATTAAGCACTTTATCCAACCCACAAAATTCATTTTTTCTATCTTCTTTTCAAAACTAACTTTTAAATCCCAATCTTCTTCAGAGTATATCAAGGGGTGACATTCTAAGCAATTACTGGGAATTTTAAAGGAGACTATAATAGCTGTGATTAGCTGTGTTTATATACCAGACAAACTTACATTTCACAATAAATATTCCACTTGAAAATCTTTTAAAGAGGGCCAGTTATTCTGAGAGGTTTATCTACATGATATTAGTCAAAAGGAAAACTATTGTAGTTCCTATGTGAAAAAAAATTCTTGGGATAATGCAAGATTATCTATTACCAACAAATACGTGACATGAAGTCTTGGACTAAAATGATAGATACCACCTACTTAGTGTTGTCAGTCAAACTGCTCTTTAAAACTTGCAAAGAGTTCTTGTGCAGATCTTGAATGGTCCAATCAGTGTTTTTACTTCCATTGGTGTTGATTGTGGGTTCAAATAAAATGAGATCCTTTAAAAAATACGTTTATTGATATACAATTCACATATCATACACTTCCATAGTGAATTCACTTTTAAAAAGAGCTACATATACATCATCACAATTAGTTATCATGCTCTCTCTCCCTCCTGCATTCATTATTTGCTCCCCAACCCCTGTCACCCATTCTCCCCATTCCTGATAAACCATATCATCAGTTACTGCTTCTGAGCATCTACTCCTTCTGTGCTTCATAAATGGGGAAACCTAACAGAAATAATAAGAAACACAAAATGAAACAGAAAGACAAAAAATATTTTTAAAATAAAAATAATGAAGAACAAAGTCAAGACCACTAGCAATATTAGAATAAACCAGAGAGGAAATTTCTATCTCGGAACAAATGAGAAATATTTAAAACTAGACGAAATTCAGGTTGGGTCAAGAGGGAGGTCAACTGATCAGGTATCATATTATACCACAGTTCCATCCACCATAATCAGGTTTACAATAATCTCTGATAGCAAAGTTGTCAGGGTCAGAGGGGACCTGCCAGATGCTCCATCTGACTAGGTACTCTGCAGATGATTTGGGGGCACCCACAGTCTTCCGTAGACTTCTACAAATTGGATCTTAACAATTTAAACTCTGATACTTTTCCCTACATCATATTTGGATTTTGTTATTGTCATCTTTGGATCACACAGGCTGGTGTGCTTCTTCCATGAGGACTTAGTTTAGGCCTCACTGAGATGGCTGCTTGTTTAAATGCAAGCCTTTCTTTAGACCCAAGACCCTATCCCAATTGATAGCCAGTATGTTAGTCCAGGTTGATTAGAGAAACAAACCCAGAGACACTCATATGTGTGTAAGAAAGAGTTTTATATCAAAGAGTAATTGTACATTAAGAAAACATCCCAGCCCAGTTCAGATCAAGTCCGTACGTCCGATATTTGCCCATATCTAGTCTATAAATTCCTTTTCAGACTCATGCAACACATGCAATGATGCCAAATGCCGGAAGATCACAGGCCTGTAGGTGGAACATATTGTGGATCCAGTGGGGATGGAAACATTTCAAGGGCTTTAACTGTCATCAGCATGGCTCCATGTGGCTTGTCATCAGGCATGTGAAGCAGAGAGAGAGTGTTGTTCTCCTCCCAGGAGAAAAAAGGAAGTTTCCAGACTCCTCCTGGTGGGTGTTACCTTGTGACAAGCTAGACTGCACCCCTACACTCTATTTATCAAGTTGACATGAGATTTTGTAACTGCCTCCGTTGGGCAGGCGCCATCTGCTTTCTTCCCCACACATTTTCCGCAGCACCTTTGCATTGCATGCAGGCAAGTACTGAGCAAAGCCGAAACTCTTGACAACTTCAATCTTTTCTCTTCCCTTAATGCTGTTGCTTATTAAACCACTTAGGAGGATTTTGTTTTGTCGTAGTTGTTACTTGTTGGGTTACTAACTTCAAGGTCTGAAGTCCAACCAGCTGCTCCACAGGGGAAAGACCAGGCTTTCTGCTCCTGTAAAGAATGACAATCTCCGAGACTCACATGGGCAGTTTTACCCTGTCCTTTAGGGTCACTGTGAGTTGCCATCAACTCAAGGGCAGGGAGGTTTTTTGGTGTTTTGTTTTGAGTTTTTGATTGAAGTATAGCCTTTTTAAAATTTTTCATCTGTAAGTGCTTTAAATCCTCTTTGCTTTCAGTTTGCAAATGAGTGGCTTCAGATTAGAAGGGCCCCCATGGGGGTGGGGGGGTGGGGGTTGGGGGGGTGGGGTTCTGAGGCAAGGCTGTAAACACTGACAGGAGCAGAGAGCCTCATCTCTCTCCACAGCATGGATGGTGAGTTTGAACTGCTGATGTTTTGGTTTGCAGCCCCTTGAGTAACTTACCCACTAGGCCATCCTGGCTCCCTCCCTGGCATCTTTCAGATTGTCCCATTGAAAACCCAAGGTCTATGTCATCAAAAACATGATCTAAAATAAACTCTATTTCATTTCTTATGAGTGAACAAAATACTCTTAATTGTTTAAATGAAGATGTACTAGTTTAATCATTAAAATCACATATATATGAAAAGTTATACTGGATGAACTATAAAGTAATTTTGTGCATTAGGTATCAGTTGTGGAATGAGCAAATATAACATATTTATAAGACAGGTTTGAGTTAGGAATAATGATATTTTTGGAATGCACCCATGTAAGAATTTGTTATACTTTTACCTCTAAAAGGAACAATTTAATAAATATTTATCTACATAATTTAAAACTACTTTTTGAGCCATTTACAAAAAAATATCTTGTATTTTTTATTGAGACATTCCATAGATCTAACTTTATTTCCAGATATAATCAGTGACTATATTAAAATATTCTATTTACCACACATATGTACTATAATTACTGAGCTGCCTTTTGAGTCAATGAGAAATGCAAACTTTTATTAATGTTCTTAATATTAAGCATTCCTAAGGAATCCAATTAATCATTTCATTGTCCAAGAAGCAGTTATCTTCTTCCTTCTCTTTATCATGCCTCAAAAATTCAGATTCCACGTTGGGGAAGTAGCAGGCAGATATGCCTGCTGGAAACAGATGGGAGCTAACTTCTGAAATCCGTGGCCATCTACTCAGAATAGTACTGAACCAGCTGACACGATTATAGTGGCTTGATTTTTTCCTGGTTTTCACAGGAAATCATTCACTTAGGCCTCTGGTGGTACTAAAAATATGATAATATTGATCATTTTCCAATAGTGTGTATATTCAAAATCGTCAAATATTAGGCATTCCAAGGTCCCATGAGTCCCTTCTTTTTATGAATGAAAGGGCATATTTTCCAAAACCATGGCCAAAATCAAAGTATTCAAGTAAGACTGGACATGGAAGGCAAAGTCCACATCATCCTTATGCACATTTTTAAAATACACATTTAATGCGAGTGGTCAGTGCACCACTGCTGATATTAGATCACTAATTCAGAAAACTCTTCCCCTAGTTTTTTGTGGGGTTTTTGGCTACAAATGTTCCAAGTCTTAGTACATCAAAAATACATATAATTCCAAATGTCAAAATGGGAGGTTTCATGTTTGGCTATTTATAATGAGAAATATAAGAAAATGGACTTACTTAATAGGAAGACATACACATAAACATATATACATTTACACATCATATAGACATATACAAACAAACAAATCCACTGCCATTGAGGGGATTCTGACTCATAGCAAACCTGTATAGAGTTTCCAAGGCTATAAATCTTTACGAGAGCAGAACGTCTGGTGGATTTGAACTGCTAACTTCCTTTAGGTTAGCAGCCTGATGCTTACTTCCCTGTGCCACAAGGACTCCACACAAATATGTCTAATGTGTGTTTGTGTGTGCATGTGTTTGTTTATACATATGTATGTGTATGTGTGTGGTGGGGCATGTGTACACTGAAACCTGTAAAAGTTGGAATCTAGCTAAGGCAGAGACTATCAGAAAAATGAAATTCAAATATTTTTCTCTGAAATGGGGGATTGAAAAGTGTTAAGTCTGTACCTTGTCAAAAGCAGTCAACTTGGGATACCCAGAAAAACAAACAGCCATACCGAATTCTGGCTCTCCTGGGTTTCACATTGTATCTGATTTTGCTGCTTGAAGAGGTTACTGCCTGGTTGAAAATCAAAAAATGTGCATATCAGTGTGGTATCTGTTTATCATACTGATTCAACTTGTATAGTGTTAATACATCTGAGAAGCTAAATTATATGAATAAGAACTTTACATATTGATTGGGGGAAGACTTTTTAACAAGCAACAATATGCTGATTGTACAAGTTGGATTACTGAAAGCCATAAAGACATGAAGCATTTATTTACTGATGCAGATCAAAGACTATAGGTATGGATTACATCTCAACATAAAGAAAATAAATATTTCTACAATTGGATCAATAAGCAACATCATTAGAAATGGAAAATATTAATGTTTTCAAAGATTTTATTTTACTTGGATCTACATTGAGTTTGGAAATCAAATTATTTATTTCATTTGAAAAATATGCTGTCAAGGGTACCCTGAAGATATTAAGTAGGCAAGATATATCTGCGAGCACTAAGGTATGCCTAATCCAAATTATGATATTTTTAATCACTTCATATGCATGAAAAAGCTGCATGATGCATAATGAATGCCATAGATGATTTTGTACATTTCAATTATTGTGCTCACGTTTTGTACATTTGAAATAAGAATATTCAATATACCATGGCCTGCCCGAAGAACAAACAAACCTGTAATCAGAATGTTCCTTGGAACACACAATGGCAAGAGTTCACCTCACATAAATTGGACAAGTTATCACGGGAGACAAATCCCTGGTAGAGGACACCATGGATGGTAAAGTCGAGGGTCAGCCCCAAAGAGGAAGATCCTAGATGATAGGGATTGACATTGTGGCTACAAAAATGGGTTCAAACAGAAGTGATGGTGAGGATGTCTCAGGACCTGCTCCTGATTTTGTTTGTTGTTTATCGGTTGTTATTACTCAGAAAGCCCACCAATACTCTTAGGTAAGGTCATGTTGAAGTTGAAGAAAAATATTTAAATCCAAAAGAACCAAAATACAATCTTGAATATACCTCACCTGAATCATGAGACTATCTCAAAGATACATCTGAATTATTTAACATTAATTATGGAAGATCTGATAATCTGTGGGATGACATCAAGAACATTATATATGAAGAAAAGAAAAAACTTATTAAAGCAAAAAACAAACCCTTTAAGACCCCAGACCCTTCATCTTTTGATAGCCAGGCATCATCGGCTTTTTTCCCACATTTGCTTATGCACACATTTGTCTTCAGTGATCATATCGGGAAGGTGGACACCCACTGATATGATTTTTTGTTCTTTGATGCCTGATAACTGATCCCTTCAACACATTATGGTCAGACAGGCTGGTGTGCTTCTTCCATGTGAGTCTTGTTGCTTCTGAAATAGAGAGCAGAAGCAACAAATCCCACATGAAGGAAGCACACCAGCCTGTGTGACCACGAACTGTCGAAGGGATCAGGTATCAGGCATCAAAGAACAAAAAATTATATCGTTGTAAATGAGGGTAAGTGCAGAGTGGAGACCCAAAGTCTATTTGTAGGCAACTGGACACCCTCTTACAGAAGGGTCACGGGGAGGAGATGAGCCAATCAGGATGCAGGGTAGCAATGATGAAACATACAACTTTCCTCTACTTCTTAAATGCTTCCTCCCCACCACTGTCATGATCCCAATTCTACCTTACAAATCTGGCTAGACCAGAGGATGTACACTGGTACATATAGGAACTGGAAACACAGGGAATCCAAGACAGATGACCCCTTCAGGACCAGTGGTGAGAGTGGCGATACTGGGAGGGTTGAGGGAAGGTGGGGTAGAAAGGGGGAACCGATTACAAAGATCTACATATAACCTCCTCCCTGGGGGATGGAAAACAGAAAAGTGGGTGAAGGGAGACGTCAGGCAGTGTAAGATATGACAAAATAATAATAGTTTATAAATTATCAAGGGTTCATGTGAGAGGGGGGAACAGAGAGGGAGGGGGACAAGTGAGGCACTGCTATCAGGGGCTCAAGTGGAAAGCAAATGGTTTGAGAATGATGAGGACAGCAAATGTACAAATGTGCTTGACATACAATGGATGTATGTATGGATTGTGATAAGAGTTGTATGGAGCCCCCAATAAAATGATTTAAAAAACCAGGAAAGAAAGAATAGTTCAAAGCAGATGTCAGAAGAGAATCTAAAACTTGCTCTTGATAATATATAATGCATGTAGAAGGAATAATGAAATCGAGGGACTGAACAGAAAATTTCAAAGGGCAGCTCAAGAAGACAGTGTAAAGTATTATAGTGAAACATCCTCATACCTGGAGTTAGGAAATAAAAAAGGAAGAACAGACTTGGGATATGCCAATCTGAAAGAACTGAAGAAAAATGTAAGCCTCAATATATAATATTTAAGGATTCTATGAGTAAAATATTAAAGGATGCAAAGAGCATCTAAAGAAGGTCGGAGACACCTCCAGCACCCAGCCAACCACTGTGACTTGAGACCAGACCTCCATGACAGTGTGCAGGCATCTGCTCACTCACTCAGTGCTAGCCACCAGGCTATGAAGGGAACTAGCTCAGCACAAGCTTCTAGTTCTCTACTCAGTCCACCCTGAGCCAGCAAGCATGTTAGGGGGCAAACCTCTCTGTCAGCATCCAGCCCTCTGTTTAGCCCATGCAATAACTGGAACCAGGCTAGAAAGTGAACTTACCTGGAACTTTGCTTAATCAATGCAGCTCCAGCAATCAGAGGGAGCACGTTCATTGGCGTCAGTGTTGAGCTATCTACTCAGCATCCCAGTGTACGCTTGGCACCTACTCTTTCTCACTGCAGCTCACCCATCTCTCACTTATTACAGCATCAAGGCTCTTGGACTGAGGAAATAATCTACCCAAACAAACCCCTTTTCTCTCTATGTTTTCCTCTACTTAATTGCTTTGTTCTTCCCACCCCTTCATTCTTAACCTCCCATTCTCTCTCACTCTCCTTTCAATTTTTTTTTTTTCGTCTTTCTGTCTTCCTCCTCCCTTTTCTTTTGTTTCCTCTTCGTCGTCCCTTTTCACTCCTTTAATTTTGTGGTTTCTATTATTCCTTTCCAGCACCAATTGACAGAGTCAATTACACTCGCACAAATCAGCAGCCCAGTCACCACCAGCAGTCGCACCATTTTGTGATGGAAGGAGCAATCGCAGTCCACACACACACACACACACACACACACACAACTGAGAAAGAAAAATAGGCACAAACAACTGAATAAAACTCAGATGCAAAATAATGTTCTGGAAAACAGTCCATTGAACTAACAGAAATAGAAGTTAGAAACAATATATCAGATATTTTCAACAGATGGAACAAATATTCTACAGGATAATGGAAAATATGGAAAAAGGAGAAACTCTACACTAATTCCAGCAGGTAGATAAGATAATAGAATTATACAATCTGGTAAAAGAGCAGAATATATAACTGAAGAAATACAAAAGCTTAAAGACAATTCTCTTGACTACAACTGAGAGTCATCGGAAAAGAACAAACGCATCCGAGCAAAGTCTTAGGATCGTGTGTTTTATCGTCAGGAAGAACGGCCTAACGGATCCTTAGAGGAAGTATAAAAAATAATGGGAGGAAACTTTTCTAACATCATGAGATGAGAAAATAACTATTCAAGAAGCCATGAGAAAAACAGGATAGAGCTCTGAAGAATAACACCACAGCATATTGTCGTTAAACTCTACAATTTCAAGGAAAAGGGAAGAATTCTGAGAGCAGCTAAGGAAAAAAGAAAATTGCATGCAAAGAAAAACCCAATAAAAATAAGCTCAGGAGAAACCATGAGCACAAGAGAACAATGGAGTGGAAAACCTGAATGAAAAAACAAACAACAAACAATCAAAACTGCCAACCAAGAATCTTTTATTCAGCAAAACTATCTCTCAAACATCAGAAAGAAATGGGAATTATTTCCAGATAAGGAAAAATTAAAGGAATTTGTGTAAACAAGACTAATATAACCCCCCAAAATATATATATATAATAAGGGGAACCTTTTGGACAGAGAATCAACAACGGCAGACAAATTAGGCAGCCACATCCAGGAAACACCAATCAGAAATCAGCAAACAAAAAACAGTAGTCAAAACAACATAGACATAAAGGAAGAATAAATAAATAAAACAAAATAACAAAAACATAGCAAAATAGCAATAACAAATTGGAATATATCAATCATAGTTCAACAGACACGGCAAATTAATAATAGAAACGCCTACAAGGGGTTCCCTGGACTTCAATGGAAATTCATGACCAGAGGGAGTAGGTATGTCTGTTAGGTAGCTAGCACAGGGACTGGGGTTGTCCATTGCGCATGCTCAGAGGTTCAAGCTTCTGGCCAGGAAGGGGTGGTCACCTAGATGGGCATTACACCTGGATTGGCCCAGCTGGGCCAGGTAAATTCAATACAGCCAATGGGGTTCACCAGTGTTATCAACCATGCCTCCCAGCAGAGGACCTGAAGAGCCAGAATCCAGAGACTTGCGGCCTTCAGCTCCTCAAGCTGCGCCTGAGAGGCTGTGCAGCACATCCTCTGGCCTCAGGACTCCACGTTTGGGGTGAAGGGCGCTGAGATGCCTGTGTAAACGTGAAACTTCTTCTATCCTTTATAAAACTCACTTGGATCAGGAGCCAGGCTTCAGAGTGAATTCTTTCTCACGCGAAGCCTAGGGCAGAGGTATTTCTCCCACGAGAGAGATCTAACGTGTCCTTTTTGGAAACTCCACTAACTATTATAGATGAAAATAACTGACATAACCCTTTGCACTTAAAGCTGAAACACCCATCGCTAAGAAGAAGCAGACAGCTACCCCAAGGTCATGCACTTCTTGGACTTCGGTTAAAATCTCTGCTTTTAAGATTGCCCAATAATTGGCCACTTAAAACAAATATATATTTGTTTTTTCAATTTTTCTTTGCATTTTTGACAGGGCTTACTTCTGCAGACACAGTTTTGCCTTAGTGAATGAACATTATAGAAATGTTTACCATTTGTCAAACCTTTATTGCATTCTGAAGCAGTTCAGTCTCATAACTTTCTAATATGTATATGTGAATGTTCAATGTATTTTGTCTTTTAAGCTTTCCTGTATATGTATATTTCCTTTTTCTTATTAGAATTTTAAATTCTATATCATTGGCTAGAATAATGATATTATTATTAGAATTACCAAAAGTCCCATATAGGCTGCTTATTATTATTTGTCAAGAAGCAGCAACAGCCTCAGAGGCCAGAGAGTGAGATAAAGCAGTGCATTGGCTTCTGAGGCTGTTGCTGCTGCTTTTCTGTCACTTCTCTGGTGTGAAAACGGCCTTCTCAGAAGAAGCAAGTACACTGTGCAGGACTCTTGGGTCCAGGGGACAATGCACTGGTCATGGCTCCAGCAGGTAGTAAGATCCTCATTCCTTGCTTCTGAGATGGCTTATTGCAGACCCAGTGGGATGCTATTCACACACACACACACACTCACACACACACACGATGGCTTATTGTAGACCCAGTGGGATGCTATATACACACACACACACACACACACACACACACACACACACACACACACACCAGGATGAATCTTGTTAACAAGCAGTCATCACTGAATCCTATCAGCATCTTCTCAAATGGCTCTAACTCTGACCTAACAGGAAAAGATGATTTGGTGGAAATGACAGAAACTACATCTTGAAGAGCCACATGAAATAATTCACTGCACTGTCTTATAATGTTTGATTGACTTGAAACTACTAGAGAGAAGAGAGAGAACTTTTATATTCATAAGAAGCATGCATGGATTAAAGCAGACTGAGGAATAGTGTGAAGTTAAGGATACATGCATGAAATGTGGTTCTTAAAAAGTAACTCTTATTTTAATATCATTAAATTCTTATTCCCTTTTACTTAGTCTAATTTGAGTAGATGTTTCAATTTTTAAAATGAAGAAATCCATTTCTGTTGATTTTATTACAATTTAGTGTAGCCTCTCATGTTTGGGATTCGCGTGGCACTCCATAGCTCTTCCTTGGTGGTGCACATGATTAAGCACTTGACGACAAACTGAATGACAGTCTTTTAGAAGATATTCTACAGCACATCCAAAGAAAGGCCTGGCCATTGGATTCAAGAGGCCCTGGCCTGGGAAATTCCATAGAATGCAGTTCTAGTCTGAACACATAAAACATCCACAGGTCTGAGTCAACAGTCAATGGTAGGTTTGATTTTCTTTTCTTTTTGTTGAATGTAACAGATGTAGATAAATGGGCTTCGTTTCTTGTCAACAGTGGGTGGATTTGAACTGCCAGCACTATGGTTGGTAGCTGACAGCCTATTGTTTGTTCTCCAGGAACTTCTGGGTTTATAGGTGTACATGCTTACCTTTTCTTTTCTTACTAACGGTGTATATCTTTATATTTTCATGCATGATTGGTCTGCTCTTTAGGATAATTCTTTCTTTCTTGCACCCTGTGTCTTACTCTATAATTGTGTTGGAGTTATAGAACACTGCTAGCTTGTGTATTTCTTGTTACATGGATATGTTGCTGTTAGTGGGGGTAGGTGCTATCGAGTCAGTTACAACACCACGTGTGACAGAATGTAGCGCCCCGTGCACAACAGAACAAACACTGCCTAGCTATCGAGTCAGTTACAACACCACGTGTGACAGCATGTAGCGACCCCGTGCACAACAGAACAAACACTGCCTAGCTATCGAGTCAGTTACAACACCACGTGTGACAGAATGTAGCGACCCCGTGCACAACAGAACAAACACTGCCTAGTCCTGCGCCGTCCGCACCGTTCTTCCTCTACTTGAGCCCATTGTTGCAGCTCCTGTGTCAATCCACCTCTTTGGGCTTTCCTCTTTGGGGCGGTGCCACTAGTTACCTACCGTGATATCCTCTCCAGGGACTGCTCTCTCCTGACAACATGTCCAAAGTACGTCGGACAAGTCTCCCCAGCCTTGCCTCCAGGAAACACTCTGGCCGTACTTCTTCCAGGGTGGGTCAGATGTAGTGGACATGCGTATGGACAGATGCTATTTTATTCAAGTATTTGAGGTATCTGAAGAGGGTGCCTGTGGGATAGAATAAGTATTTTAATGCAAAGAAAGACTGAAAGCAGATGCCATGCCATGCCAAAGAGGTTCAGGAAAATGTATAACTTTTATTTTCATTAGCCTAAGCTTTAATTATCCCAGTTATAGAAACTGTCTCTTACCTTGAGCAGTGCTGCACAAATCTCAGCATGAGAAATGTCTCATACCTATTTACATAAAATTGAGAGAATAAAATGTTCATTAAGCCACAAACTCCATTTCAAATGTATCAAATATGCTTGGACCTCCTTTTAAAAAAAGCGAAGCAAGGATTTCTAACTGAAGCTTTTTGTAACTGAAGCTCTAGCAAGAACATACAAGGCATAACTAACACAAACAATCTTTTTAACCGCACTATCTATACCTAAGAGTTTCATCTCTGCTGAGCAGAATTATATTTAGTATATTTTGCTTATGTTGCAATTTCTTGTTGTTAGAATTGGTTTGGAGAAGAAAAAAAGGGTACAGTTTCCTGTAAAGCAATTATAAATTCTGTAGTGAACAGCCACTTAAAGTAAGCTAAAGGCTTGGGGAGTTGCAAGAACTCTTTCAGGCCATGATATCAAAGTCACAAAGTAGTAAAATTATAACTATCCACAGTACAAATAAATAAATTAGCTTCATGTTTATTGATAGGTATTGTGTTAGTCCAGGTAGACTAGAGAAACAAATTCATAGACACTCATATATTTATAAGAAAAAACTTTATATACAAGAGCAATTGCATATTAAGAAAACATCCCAGCCCAGTCCAGATCAAGTCCATAAGTCCAATATTAACCCATATGTCTGATATCAATCTATAAAGTTTTACTTAGACTCATGAAACACATGCAATGACGCAGAATGCAGGAAGATCAGAGGTCAATGGGTGGGAAGTCTTTTGGATCCAGTGATGTTCCAAACATCTCAGAGCTGGCAGGGGTCTCCATGTGGCTCTTTCTGCTCAGGGCACTGTTGACATCAGTGTAGCTCCATGTGTCTCGTCTCAGAAATGTCTCACAGGGAGTGAGCCTGTGTCCCTCCTCCATTGAGTTATTTAGTATATCTTTAGCGGCTTCAAATGAGGTCATTAAGTTACGACCTAATTGACAGGCTAGACTCCACTCCTTCACTGGTAAGTCTCAAATTGACAACAGATTATGTAACTATCACAGGTACCTTCGAATCTATTCTGAAACACTGCTCTGTCTGCACCGTCCTCACAATTGTTCTTATGTTTTAGCTGATTGTTGCCACCACTCTGTCAGTGTATCTTATTGAGGGCTTTCCTCTTTTGCTGCCCCTCTGCTTTACCAAGCATGATGTCCTTCAGCAACATCTTCAAAGTACACGAGAGAAGTCTCATCATCCTCGCTTCTAAGAAGCCTTCTGACTATACTCTTCCAAGATGATTTGTTGGTTCTTTGGCAGTCCTTGGCAGTGGTTCTCAACCTTCCTAAGGCCGTGACCCCTTAGTACAGTTCCTCATGTTGTGGTGACCCCCCAGCCATAAAATTATTTTCGTTGCTACTTCATCACTGTACTTTTGCTACTGTTGTGAAGCGTGCGATCCCTGTGAATGGGTCATTTGACCCCCAAGGGGTATTTTCAATATTTTTCACTAATACCGTAATTCAAACGTATTGATTCTTCTTCAGTCTCCCTTAGGAAATGTTCTACTTTCATATGTATAAGAGTAGACTGAAATACCAGGCTGTGGGTCAGGAACACCTATTCCTGAAAGTAACTTCCTGGCCTTTCATCACTGTAAAGAACTCTTGTGCAGCAGATTTGCCCAAGCAATACATCATTTGATCTGTTGACTGCTGTTTCCATGAGCATTCGTTAGCATACTATAATATGAGGATTTAGAAAATAAGTCCCTATCATGTAGTCTATATATTCTACAACATAGAAGACAGTATTCTGGTAATTCAATAGTTTTACAATTTACTGTTAAAATTAAGTTTAAATAAGAACAGGTTTAATTTAAAATTAATATAACCTTATTAAATCTATTGTGATAGGAAAATAAATATTTTCTCCATTTTCTTTATCTGCCAAAATTCAGCATTTTTAGAATCAGTGTAAATTTTTCCATGAAGGAAACCACTGTTTTTCATAACATTTCATCAAAATTTGAAAATAATGATTATTTTGGATCATTATATTATAGGCATATACCATATAAGAGTATGGAGAAAATACAGAGAACTAAAGTACAAAAGGAATTGGTAGACACTCAACTATTTCAAGAGGTAACATATGATTAAGAACTGATGTTAATTAAGGAGGAAGTCCAAGCATCACTGAGACATTAATAAAACAAAAGGTGTCTTGAGTGAATGGAATACTAATTTAAGCACTTCAACACACTGATGAAGCACGTCAAGGGCTCACTAATCTATGTCAAGAAATTTGGAAGACAACTACTTGGCCAACCAACTGGGAGACATTTGTATTTGTTCCCATTCCCAAGAAAAGTAACCAAATAGACTATGGAATTTGTGAAGTTATATCATTAGTTTCGTATGCAAGCAAAATGTTGCTGAAGATAATTTTTTAAATGATTTCAGCAGTGCATAGACAAAATCTGCCCAGCATTTAAGCCAGATTAAGAAAAGGAAACTGCATAAAGCAGATTATTGCTGACATCAGGTGGATCGTGACTACAAGATATTTACTTGTGTTTTACTATTTAAAGGTAGTGAACTATATATAGTCTAACAAATGATGAATAACATTGAGAAGAGGGGTCATTCCTGAATACTTCATTATGTTCTGTGGAACATGTACTTGGATCAAGAGAAACCTTCACATGGTTCAGGAAGCAGTGCTTCAAACAGAAGGCAATACTGCATGGTTTAAATTCAGGAAAGCCATGTGTCAATATTGAGCCTTTTATCATATGTACTCAACTGCATGCTGCGAGAGTAATCAGAGAAACTGGACTGATGAAGAAGAAAATGACACCAGGGCTGGAAGTAGACATCTGATTAACGTCTGATGAACGTCTTATTAACGACGTCTGATATGAGGAATTGAAGCACTTGCTGATGAAGACTTAGGTCTGCAGGCTTCAGGATAGAATGAAGCTCAACATGAGGAAAATCAAAGTCCTCACACTTAATAAAATATACAGTATGATGACAAACAGAGAAAAGATTTGTTTTGCTTGGATTTCATTTTGAGTCCACAATTAAAGTTCATGGAAGCAGCAGTCAAGGGAGCAAATGAAGCACTTTTCTTCCTGCTGTCCAATGCTTTCCAAGTCTCCTGCAGCATTCTAGCTGGCTAATCTCAACATGCTTGCACTTTGTCCTCTTTTAGGCATTACGGAATTGCTTATCGACAGCCTGTGATAGGCAGATGGCACAAGCTTGCTTGCTGAAAGGGAGGAAGATTTGAAGCATTTGCTGATGAAGATCAAGAACTCCAGCTTTCAATATGGATTACAATTCAATGTAAAAAGACCAGAATCCGCACAACTGGACAATAGGTGACCTCATGATATTTGATGAAAATATAACATGGTTAAGGATTTTGTCTTGCTGGGATTCACTATCAATGTTCACGGAGGCAGCAGTTAAGAGATCAATGGATGTATTGCATTGGGAACCTTTCTGTACAAGATCTCTTTAGAGTATTGAAAAGCAAGGGTGCTATTGGAGGGCTAAGCTGAGCATGATCTAAGCCATGGTATTTTCTTTTCTTTTTTAAAAATTTAACTATTTTATTGGGGGCTTGTACGACTCATCACAATCCACACATACATTCATTGTGTCAAGCACTTTTGTACATTTGTTTCCTTCATTGTTCTCAAAACATTTGCTTTCTACCTAAGCCCTTGGTAT